>NC_042615.1:825066156-825394642 GCF_901001135.1 Rhinatrema bivittatum
CACCCGTCCAGCCCTGTCTAAACCCCCCCCTTACCTTTGTCGGGGGATTTACGCCTCCCGGAGGGAGACGTAAATCCCCCGCGCGCCAGCGGGCTACTTGTGCGCTGGGACGCGACCTGGGGGCGGGTACGGAGGGCGCGACCACGCCCCCGGAACGCCCCAGGCCATAACCACGCCCCCGGGCCCGCCCCAAAACGCTGCCGACACGCCCCAAAACGCCGCGCCGACCGGGCCCGCCCCCGACACGCCCCCCTCAGAAAACCCCGGGACTTACGCGAGTCCCGGGGCTCTGCGCGCGCCGATAGGCCTATGTAAAATAGGCGCACCGGCGCGCAGGGCCCTGCTCGCCTAAATCCGCCCGGATTTAGGCGGATTTAGGCAAGCAGGGCTCTTAAAATCCGCCCCTTAGATTGTAAGCCCTCTAGGAATAGGGAAATACCTGAATGTAATCCACTTTGAAGTGCTGTGAAAAGCAGAATATAAAATTTTAGTAAACAATATGTGTGTCCACTTGGCTGTTTAAAGCTACTGACACCATGTTGACAAGTGGAAAGTGATGCATGTAGGGAAGAGCAACCCAAAGCATAGCTACATGTTGCAAGGTTTCACACTGGGAGTCACCACCCAGAAAAAGGATCTAGACCAGTGGTTCCCAAACCTCTCCAGAATGACCTCTGCCAGTCAGGTTTTCAGGATATCTACAACGAATATGTATGAGATAAATGCTTTGATAAACAACATGGAATCTATTGACGTTTTGGGATCCTGACAGGTACTTGTGACCTGAATTAGCCACTATTGGAAAAGTATACTGAGCCTGATGGACTTTAGCTTTGACACAATATGACAAATCTTATGTTCTTTTGTATCTTAGACTGTCTCCACCCCAATATTGAACTGTCTAATACATATGGACCTACTCATTCTTCAGTCTTTGATTGCAATCTTTAAAAATGACTGATAAGCTGATCTCACTACTATCGAGTTAACTCACTTCATAAGGCACCAGTTTCAAGATAGTCAGACCAATGGCCTCAGCTGAGTCCAATGGTATCATGAGACTGGCTCACAATCAGCTGAACCAACTCAATAGAGTAAGATCACCTAATCAGCAACCATTTATTATATGGCCTATGGAGAATGAATAGAGAGACAAAAGTAAACATTTCTCTGGCATTAGGTTTCTGGGTCAGAAGGTCTGAAGCTCAGGGGTCATGGGTTAGATGATCACTGGGCCAGGGGTCCTGGTTTGAGTCTCTCTGACGCAGGATTCCTAAAGTCTCTAAGTCCTGGGAGTCCAAGCTCAGAGTCTTTCTGGTCCAGAGATGTCAGGTCAGACTCCCTCTGGCTGGGGGTTCTGGTAGCCCTTTCTCTGAAGGTGAAAATGAGTTAACTTAATCTTATATGACTAGAATACAAGGATTACATGCTGCTCTGATTTTTACCTGAAGATGAACACCTGACTCTTGCCCTTTGGCTTGAGTTGCATTGATTCTGCAGCAACATCTGTGACCCACATAGAGAGAGATCTGACTCGGTGCCAGAACAGAAAACATTATCCATCCAAACTGGTCCTGAATTAATGCTGGCACCAGCTTCAGCTGTGGCTTCCATGGCAGGTCCACATCCCACCTGCCTGCAGATCACGGCAGCGTCACGTATGTCCCAGTCATGATCACAGACTGAGCCCCAGGTGTTATTGTAATAAACTTCCACTCTCCCCTCACAAGAATGGCGTCCACTCACCAGCCTCACCCGAGAAACAGAGGAGCCTGAAATAGAGACAGAATGTGACATGATTATCATCTCACACCACCAGCAGTATACGCAGAGTCCTCAATATATCACCCTGCCTCACCCGAGAAACAGAGGAGCCTGAAATAGAGACAGAATGTGACATGATTATCATCTCACACCACCAGCAGTATACACAGAGACCTCAATATATCACCCTGCCTCAGCTTAGAAACAGAGGAGCCTGAAATAGAGACAGAATGTGACATGATTATCATCTCACACCACCAGCAGTATACCCTGAGTCTTCAATATATCACCCTGCCTCACCCAAGAAACAGAGGAGCCTAAAATAAAGACAGAATGTGACATGATTATCATCTCACACCACCAGCAGTATACCCAGAGTCCTCAATATATCACCCTGCCTCACCCGAGAAACAGAGGAGCCTGAAATAGAGACAGAATGTGACATGATTATCATCTCACACCACCAGCAGTATACCCAGAGTCCTCAATATATCACCCTGCCTCACCCGAGAAACAGAGGAGCCTGAAATAGAGACAGAATGTGACATGATTATCATCTCACACCACCAGCAGTATACCCAGAGTCCTCAATATATCACCCTGCCTCACCTGAGAAACAGAGGAGCCTGAAATAGAGACAGAATGTGACATGATTATCATCTCACACCACCAGCAGTATACCCAGAGTCCTCAATATATCACCCTGCCTCACCCGAGAAACAGAGGAGCCTGAAATAGAGACAGAATGTGACATGATTATCATCTCACACCACCAGCAGTATACCCAGAGTCCTCAATATATCACCCTGCCTCACCTGAGAAACAGAGGAGTCTGAAATAGAGACAGAATGTGACATGATTATCATCTCACACCACCAGCAGTATACCCAGAGTCCTCAATATATCACCCTGCCTCAGCTTAGAAACAGAGGAGTCTGAAATAGAGACAGAATGTGACATGATTATCATCTCACACCACCAGCAGTATACCCAGAGTCCTCAATATATCACCCTACCTCACCCGAGAAACAGAGGAGCCTGAAATAGAGACAGAATGAGACATGATTATCATCTCACACCACCAGAAGTGTACCCAGAGTCCACAATATATCACCCTGCCTCACCCGAGAAACAGAGGAGCCTGAAATAGAGACAGAATGTGACATGATTATCATCTCACACCACCAGCAGTATACCCAGAGTCCTCAATATATCACCCTGCCTCACCTGAGAAACAGAGGAGTCTGAAATAGAGACAGAATGTGACATGATTATCATCTCACACCACCAGCAGTATACGCAGAGTCCTCAATATATCACCCTGCCTCACCCGAGAAACAGAGGAGCCTGAAATAGAGACAGAATGTGACATGATTATCATCTCACACCACCAGCAGTATACACAGAGACCTCAATATATCACCCTGCCTCAGCTTAGAAACAGAGGAGCCTGAAATAGAGACAGAATGTGACATGATTATCATCTCACACCACCAGCAGTATACCCTGAGTCTTCAATATATCACCCTGCCTCACCCAAGAAACAGAGGAGCCTAAAATAAAGACAGAATGTGACATGATTATCATCTCACACCACCAGCAGTATACCCAGAGTCCTCAATATATCACCCTGCCTCACCCGAGAAACAGAGGAGCCTGAAATAGAGACAGAATGTGACATGATTATCATCTCACACCACCAGCAGTATACCCAGAGTCCTCAATATATCACCCTGCCTCACCCGAGAAACAGAGGAGCCTGAAATAGAGACAGAATGTGACATGATTATCATCTCACACCACCAGCAGTATACCCAGAGTCCTCAATATATCACCCTGCCTCACCTGAGAAACAGAGGAGCCTGAAATAGAGACAGAATGTGACATGATTATCATCTCACACCACCAGCAGTATACCCAGAGTCCTCAATATATCACCCTGCCTCACCCGAGAACCAGAGGAGCCTGAAATAGAGACAGAATGTGACATGATTATCATCTCACACCACCAGCAGTATACCCAGAGTCCTCAATATATCACCCTGCCTCACCCCAGAAACAGAGGAGTCTGAAATAGAGACAGAATGTGACATGATTATCATCTCACACCACCAGCAGTATACCCAGAGTCCTCAATATATCACCCTGCCTCACCTGAGAAACAGAGGAGTCTGAAATAGAGACAGAATGTGACATGATTATCATCTCACACCACCAGCAGTATACCCAGAGTCCTCAATATATCACCCTGCCACACCCGAGAAACAGAGGAGCCTGAAATAGAGACAGAATGTGACATAATTATCATCTCACACCACCAGCAGTATACCCAGAGTCCTCAATATATCACCCTGCCTCACCCGAGAAACACAGGAGCCTGAAATAGACAGAATGTGACAATGATTATCATCTCACACCACCAGCAGTATACCCAGAGTCCTCAATATATCACCCTGCCTCACCCGAGAAACAGAGGAGTCTGAAATAGAGACAGAATGTGACATGATTATCATCTCACACCACCAGCAGTATACCCAGAGTCCTCAATATATCACCCTGCATCACCCCAAAAACAGAGGAGCCTGAAATAGAGACAGAATGTGACATGATTATCATCTCACACCACCAGCAGTATACCCAGAGTCCTCAATATATCACCCTGCCTCACCCGAGAAACAGAGGAGCCTGAAATAGAGACAGAATGTGACATGATTATCATCTCACACCACCAGCAGTATACCCAGAGTCCTCAATATATCACCCTGCCTCACCTGAGAAACAGAGGAGCCTGAAATAGAGACAGAATGTGACATGATTATCATCTCACACCACCAGCAGTATACCCAGAGTCCTCAATATATCACCCTGCCTCACCCGAGAAACAGAGGAGCCTGAAATAGAGACAGAATGTGACATGATTATCATCTCACACCACCAGCAGTATACCCAGAGTCCTCAATATATCACCCTGCCTCACCCGAGAAACAGAGGAGCCTGAAATAGAGACAGAATGTGACATGATTATCATCTCACACCACCAGCAGTATACCCAGAGTCCTCAATATATCACCCTGCCTCACCCGAGAAACAGAGGAGCCTGAAATAGAGACAGAATGTGACATGATTATCATCTCACACCACCAGCAGTATACCCAGAGACCTCAATATATCACCCTGCCTCACCCGAGAAACAGAGGAGCCTGAAATAGAGACAGAATGTGACATGATTATCATCTCACACCACCAGCAGTATACCCAGAGTCCTCAATATATCACCCTGCCTCACCCGAGAAACAGAGGAGCCTGAAATAGAGACAGAATGTGACATGATTATCATCTCACACCACCAGCAGTATACCCAGAGTCCTCAATATATCACCCTGCCTCACCTGAGAAACAGAGGAGCCTGAAATAGAGACAGAATGTGACATGATTATCATCTCACACCACCAGCAGTATACCCAGAGTCCTCAATATATCACCCTGCCTCACCCGAGAAACAGAGGAGCCTGAAATAGAGACAGAATGTGACATGATTATCATCTCACACCACCAGCAGTATACCCAGAGTCCTCAATATATCACCCTGCCTCACCTGAGAAACAGAGGAGCCTGAAATAGAGACAGAATGTGACATGATTATCATCTCACACCACCAGCAGTATACCCAGAGTCCTCAATATATCACCCTGCCTCACCCTGAGAAACAGAGGAGCCTGAAATAGAGACAGAATGTGACATGATTATCATCTCACACCCACCAGCAGTATACCCAGAGTCCTCAATATATCACCCTGCCTCACCCTGAGAAACAGAGGAGCCTGAAATAGAGACAGAATGTGACATGATTATCATCTCACACCACCAGCAGTATACCCAGAGTCCTCAATATATCACCCTGCCCCACCGAGAAACAGAGGAGCCTGAAATAGAGACAGAATGTGACATGATTATCATCTCACACCACCAGCAGTATATCCAGAGTCCTCAATATATCACCCTGCCTCACCTTAGAAACAGAGGAGCCTGAAATAGAGACAGAATGTGACATGATTATCATCTCACACCACCAGCAGTATACCCAGAGTCCTCAATATATCACCCTGCCTCACCCTAGAAACAGAGGAGCCTGAAATAGAGACAGAATGTGACATGATTATCATCTCACACCACCAGCAGTATACCCAGAGTCCTCAATATATCACCCTGCCTCACCCGAGAAACAGAGGAGCCTGAAATAGAGACAGAATGTGACATGATTATCATCTCACACCACCAGCAGTATACCCAGAGTCCTCAATATATCACCCTGCCTCAGCTTAGAAACAGAGGAGCCTGAAATAGAGACAGAATGTGACATGATTATCATCTCACACCACCAGCAGTATACCCAGAGTCCTCAATATATCACCCTGCCTCACCTGAGAAACAGAGGAGCCTGAAATAGAGACAGAATGTGACATGATTATCATCTCACACCACCAGCAGTATACCCAGAGTCCTCAATATATCACCCTGCCTCACCCGAGAAACAGAGGAGCCTGAAATAGAGACAGAATGTGACATGATTATCATCTCACACCACCAGCAGTATACCCAGAGTCCTCAATATATCACCCTGCCTCACCCGAGAAACAGAGGAGTCTGAAATAGAGACAGAATGTGACATGATTATCATCTCACACCACCAGCAGTATACCCAGAGTCCTCAATATATCACCCTGCCTCAGCTTAGAAACAGAGGAGTCTGAAATAGAGACAGAATGTGACATGATTATCATCTCACACCACCAGCAGTATACCCAGAGTCCTCAATATATCACCCTGCCTCACCCTAGAAACAGAGGAGCCTGAAATAGAGACAGAATGTGACATGATTATCATCTCACACCACCAGCAGTATACCCAGAGTCCTCAATATATCACCCTGCCTCACCCGAGAAACAGAGGAGCCTGAAATAGAGACAGAATGTGACATGATTATCATCTCACACCACCAGCAGTATACCCAGAGTACCTCAATATATCACCCTGCCTCAGCCTTAGAAACAGAGGAGCCTGAAATAGAGACAGAATGTGACATGATTATCATCTCACACCACCAGCAGTATACCCAGAGTCCTCAATATATCACCCTGCCTCACCCGAGAAACAGAGGAGCCTGAAATAGAGACAGAATGTGACATGATTATCATCTCACACCACCAGCAGTATACCCAGAGTCCTCAATATATCACCCTGCCTCACCCGAGAAACAGAGGAGTCTGAAATAGAGACAGAATTTGACATGATTATCATCTCACACCACCAGCAGTATACCCAGAGTCCTCAATATATCACCCTGCCTCACCCGAGAAACAGAGGAGTCTGAAATAGAGACAGAATGTGACATGATTATCATCTCACACCACCAGCAGTATACCCAGAGTCCTCAATATATCACCCTGCCTCACCTGAGAAACAGAGGAGCCTGAAATAGAGACAGAATGTGACATGATTATCATCTCACACCACCAGCAGTATACCCAGAGTCCTCAATATATCACCCTGCCTCACCCGAGAAACAGAGGAGTCTGAAATAGAGACAGAATGTGACATGATTATCATCTCACACCACCAGCAGTATACCCAGAGTCCTCAATATATCACCCTGCCTCACCTGAGAAACAGAGGAGCCTGAAATAGAGACAGAATGTGACATGATTATCATCTCACACCACCAGCAGTATACCCAGAGTCCTCAATATATCACCCTGCCTCACCCGAGAAACAGAGGAGCCTGAAATAGAGACAGAATGTGACATGATTATCATCTCACACCACCAGCAGTATACCCAGAGTACCTCAATATATCACCCTGCCTCACCCTGAGAAACAGAGGAGTCTGAAATAGAGACAGAATGTGACATGATTATCATCTCACACCACCAGCAGTATACCCAGAGTCCTCAATATATCACCCTGCCTCACCTGAGAAACAGAGGAGCCTGAAATAGAGACAGAATGTGACATGATTATCATCTCACACCACCAGCAGTATACCCAGAGTACCTCAATATATCACCCTGCCTCACCTGAGAAACAGAGGAGTCTGAAATAGAGACAGAATGTGACATGATTATCATCTCACACCACCAGCAGTATACCCAGAGTCCTCAATATATCACCCTGCCTCACCCGAGAAACAGAGGAGTCCTGAAATAGAGACAGAATGTGACATGATTATCATCTCACACCACCAGCAGTATACCCAGAGTCCTCAATATATCACCCTGCCTCACCCTGAGAAACAGAGGAGTCCTGAAATAGAGACAGAATGTGACATGATTATCATCTCACACCACCAGCAGTATACCCAGAGTCCTCAATATATCACCCTGCCTCACCCGAGAAACAGAGGAGCCTGAAATAGAGACAGAATGTGACATGATTATCATCTCACACCACCAGCAGTATACCCAGAGTCCTCAATATATCACCCTGCCTCACCCGAGAAACAGAGGAGTCTGAAATAGAGACAGAATGTGACATGATTATCATCTCACACCACCAGCAGTATACCCAGAGTCCTCAATATATCACCCTGCCTCACCCTGAGAAACAGAGGAGCCTGAAATAGAGACAGAATGTGACATGATTATCATCTCACACCACCAGCAGTATACCCAGAGTCCTCAATATATCACCCTGCCTCACCCGAGAAACAGAGGAGTCTGAAATAGAGACAGAATGTGACATGATTATCATCTCACACCACCAGCAGTATACCCAGAGTCCTCAATATATCACCCTGCCTCACCTGAGAAACAGAGGAGCCTGAAATAGAGACAGAATGTGACATGATTATCATCTCACACCACCAGCAGTATACCCAGAGTCCTCAATATATCACCCTGCCTCACCCTGAGAAACAGAGGAGCCTGAAATAGAGACAGAATGTGACATGATTATCATCTCACACCACCAGCAGTATACCCAGAGTCCTCAATATATCACCCTGCCTCACCCGAGAAACAGAGGAGTCTGAAATAGAGACAGAATGTGACATGATTATCATCTCACACCACCAGCAGTATACCCAGAGTCCTCAATATATCACCCTGCCTCACCCGAGAAACAGAGGAGCCTGAAATAGAGACAGAATGTGACATGATTATCATCTCACACCACCAGCAGTATACCCAGAGTCCTCAATATATCACCCTGCCTCACCTGAGAAACAGAGGAGCCTGAAATAGAGACAGAATGTGACATGATTATCATCTCACAACACCAGCAGTATACCCAGAGTCCTCAATATATCACCCTGCCTCACCCGAGAAACAGAGGAGTCCTGAAATAGAGACAGAATGTGACATGATTATCATCTCACACCACCAGCAGTATACCCAGAGTCCTCAATATATCACCCTGCCTCAGCTTAGAAACAGAGGAGTCTGAAATAGAGACAGAATGTGACATGATTATCATCTCACACCACCAGCAGTATACCCAGAGTCCTCAATATATCACCCTGCCTCACCCGAGAAACAGAGGAGCCTGAAATAGAGACAGAATGTGACATGATTATCATCTCACACCACCAGCAGTATACCCAGAGTCCTCAATATATCACCCTGCCTCACCCGAGAAACAGAGGAGCCTGAAATAGAGACAGAATGTGACATGATTATCATCTCACACCACCAGCAGTATACCCAGAGTCCTCAATATATCACCCTGCCTCACCCGAGAAACAGAGGAGCCTGAAATAGAGACAGAATGTGACATGATTATCATCTCACACCACCAGCAGTATACCCAGAGTCCTCAATATATCACCCTGCCTCACCTGAGAAACAGAGGAGCCTGAAATAGAGACAGAATGTGACATGATTATCATCTCACACCACCAGCAGTATACCCAGAGTCCTCAATATATCACCCTGCCTCACCCGAGAAACAGAGGAGTCTGAAATAGAGACAGAATGTGACATGATTATCATCTCACACCACCAGCAGTATACCCAGAGTCCTCAATATATCACCCTGCCTCACCCGAGAAACAGAGGAGCCTGAAATAGCGACAGAATGTGACATGATTATCATCTCACACCACCAGCAGTATACCCAGAGTCCTCAATATATCACCCTGCCTCACCCGAGAAACAGAGGAGCCTGAAATAGAGACAGAATGAGACATGATTATCATCTTACACCACCAGCAGTATACCCAGAGTCCTCAATATATCACCCTGCCTCATCCGAGAACCAGAGGAGTCTGAAATAGAGACAGAATGTGACATGATTATCATCTCACACCACCAGCAGTATACCCAGAGTCCTCAATATATCACCCTGCCTCACCCGAGAAACAGAGGAGCCTGAAATAGAGACAGAATGTGACATGATTATCATCTCACACCACCAGCAGTATACCCAGAGTCCTCAATATATCACCCTGCCTCACCTGAGAAACAGAGGAGCCTGAAATAGAGACAGAATGTGACATGATTATCATCTCACACCACCAGCAGTATACCCAGAGTCCTCAATATATCACCCTGCCTCACCCGAGAAACAGAGGAGCCTGAAATAGAGACAGAATGTGACATGATTATCATCTCACACCACCAGCAGTATACCCAGAGTCCTCAATATATCACCCTGCCTCACCTGAGAAACAGAGGAGCCTGAAATAGAGACAGAATGTGACATGATTATCATCTCACACCACCAGCAGTATACCCAGAGTCCTCAATATATCACCCTGCCTCACCCGAGAAACAGAGGAGTCTGAAATAGAGACAGAATGTGACATGATTATCATCTCACACCACCAGCAGTATACCCAGAGTCCTCAATATATCACCCTGCCTCACCCGAGAAACAGAGGAGCCTGAAATAGAGACAGAATGTGACATGATTATCATCTCACACCACCAGCAGTATACCCAGAGTCCTCAATATATCACCCTGCCTCACCCGAGAAACAGAGGAGCCTGAAATAGAGACAGAATGTGACATGATTATCATCTCACACCACCAGCAGTATACCCAGAGTCCTCAATATATCACCCTGCCTCACCTGAGAAACAGAGGAGTCTGAAATAGAGACAGAATGTGACATGATTATCATCTCACACCACCAGCAGTATACCCAGAGTCCTCAATATATCACCCTGCCTCACCCGAGAAACAGAGGAGTCTGAAATAGAGACAGAATGTGACATGATTATCATCTCACACCACCAGCAGTATACCCAGAGTCCTCAATATATCACCCTGCCTCAGCTTAGAAACAGAGGAGCCTGAAATAGAGACAGAATGTGACATGATTATCATCTCACACCACCAGCAGTATACCCAGAGTCCTCAATATATCACCCTGCCTCACCCGAGAAACAGAGGAGCCTGAAATAGACAGAATGTGACATGATTATCATCTCACACCACCAGCAGTATATCCAGAGTCCTCAATATATCACACTGCCTCACCCGAGAAACAGAGGAGCCTGAAATAGAGACAGAATGTGACATGATTATCATCTCACACCACCAGCAGTATACCCAGAGTCCTCAATATATCACCCTGCCTCAGCTTAGAACCAGAGGAGTCTGAAATAGAGACAGAATGTGACATGATTATCATCTCACACCACCAGCAGTATACCCAGAGACCTCAATATATCACCCTGCCTCACCCAAAAACAGAGGAGCCTGAAATAGAGACAGAATGTGACATGATTATCATCTCACACCACCAGCAGTATACCCAGAGTCCTCAATATATCACCCTGCCTCACCCGAGAAACAGAGGAGCCTGAAATAGACAGAATGTGACATGATTATCATCTCACACCACCAGCAGTATACCCAGAGTCCTCAATATATCACCCTGCCTCACCCGAGAACCAGAGGAGTCTGAAATAGAGACAGAATGAGACATGATTATCATCTCACACCACCAGCAGTATACCCAGAGTCCTCAATATATCACCCTGCCTCACCTGAGAAACAGAGGAGCCTGAAATAGAGACAGAATGTGACATGATTATCATCTCACACCACCAGCAGTATACCCAGAGTCCTCAATATATCACCCTGCCTCACCCGAGAAACAGAGGAGCCTGAAATAGAGACAGAATGTGACATGATTATCATCTCATACCACCAGCAGTATACCCAGAGACCTCAATATATCACCCTGCCTCAGCTTAGAAACAGAGGAGTCTGAAATAGAGACAGAATGTGACATGATTATCATCTCACACCACCAGCAGTATATCCAGAGTCCTCAATATATCACCCTGCCTCAGCTTAGAAACAGAGGATCCTGAAATAGAGACAGAATGTGACATGATTATCATCTCACACCACCAGCAGTATACCCAGAGTCCTCAATATATCACCCTGCCTCACCTGAGAAACAGAGGAGCCTGAAATAGAGACAGAATGTGACATGATTATCATCTCACACCACCAGCAGTATACCCAGAGTCCTCAATATATCACCCTGCCTCAGCTTAGAACCAGAGGAGTCTGAAATAGAGACAGAATGTGACATGATTATCATCTCACACCACCAGCAGTATACCCAGAGTCCTCAATATATCACCCTGCCTCACCTGAGAAACAGAGGAGTCTGAAATAGAGACAGAATGTGACATGATTATCATCTCACACCACCAGCAGTATACCCAGAGTCCTCAATATATCACCCTGCCTCACCCGAGAAACAGAGGAGTCTGAAATAGAGACAGAATGTGACATGATTATCATCTCACACCACCAGCAGTATACCCAGAGTCCTCAATATATCACCCTGCCTCACCCGAGAAACAGAGGAGTCTGAAATAGAGACAGAATGTGACATGATTATCATCTCACACCACCAGCAGTATACCCAGAGTCCTCAATATATCACCCTGCCTCAGCTTAGAAACAGAGGAGTCTGAAATAGAGACAGAATGTGACATGATTATCATCTCACACCACCAGCAGTATACCCAGAGTCCTCAATATATCACCCTGCCTCACCCAAAAACAGAGGAGCCTGAAATAGAGACAGAATGTGACATGATTATCATCTCACACCACCAGCAGTATACCCAGAGTCCTCAATATATCACCCTGCCTCACCCGAGAAACAGAGGAGCCTGAAATAGAGACAGAATGTGACATGATTATCATCTCACACCACCAGCAGTATACCCAGAGACCTCAATATATCACCCTGCCTCACCTGAGAAACAGAGGAGCCTGAAATAGAGACAGAATGTGACATGATTATCATCTCACACCACCAGCAGTATACCCAGAGACCTCAATATATCACCCTGCCTCACCCGAGAAACAGAGGAGCCTGAAATAGAGACAGAATGTGACCTGATTATCATCTCACACCACCAGCAGTATACCCAGAGTCCTCAATATATCACCCTGCCTCACCCGAGAAACAGAGGAGTCTGAAATAGAGACAGAATTTGACATGATTATCACTCACACCACCAGCAGTATACCCAGAGTCCTCAATATATCACCCTGCCTCACCCGAGAAACAGAGGAGTCTGAAATAGAGACAGAATGTGACATGATTATCATCTCACACCACCAGCAGTATACCCAGAGTCCTCAATATATCACCCTGCCTCACCTGAGAAACAGAGGAGCCTGAAATAGAGACAGAATGTGACCTGATTATCATCTCACACCACCAGCAGTATACCCAGAGTCCTCAATATATCACCCTGCCTCACCCGAGAAACAGAGGAGTCTGAAATAGAGACAGAATGTGACATGATTATCATCTCACACCACCAGCAGTATACCCAGAGTCCTCAATATATCACCCTGCCTCACCTGAGAAACAGAGGAGCCTGAAATAGAGACAGAATGTGACATGATTATCATCTCACACCACCAGCAGTATACCCAGAGTCCTCAATATATCACCCTGCCTCACCCGAGAAACAGAGGAGCCTGAAATAGAGACAGAATGTGACATGATTATCATCTCACACCACCAGCAGTATACCCAGAGACCTCAATATATCACCCTGCCTCACCCGAGAAACAGAGGAGTCTGAAATAGAGACAGAATGTGACATGATTATCATCTCACACCACCAGCAGTATACCCAGAGTCCTCAATATATCACCCTGCCTCAACTGAGAAACAGAGGAGCCTGAAATAGAGACAGAATGAGACATGATTATCATCTCACACCACCAGCAGTATACCCAGAGACCTCAATATATCACCCTGCCTCACCCGAGAAACAGAGGAGTCTGAAATAGAGACAGAATGTGACATGATTATCATCTCACACCACCAGCAGTATACCCAGAGTCCTCAATATATCACCCTGCCTCAGCTTAGAAACAGAGGAGTCTGAAATAGAGACAGAATGTGACATGATTATCATCTCACACCACCAGCAGTATACCCAGAGTCCTCAATATATCACCCTGCCTCACCTGAGAACCAGAGGAGTCTGAAATAGAGACAGAATGTGACATGATTATCATCTCACACCACCAACAGTATACCCAGAGTCCTCAATATATCACCCTGCCTCACCCGAGAAACAGAGGAGTCTGAAATAGAGACAGAATGTGACATGATTATCATCTCACACCACCAACAGTATACCCAGAGTCCTCAATATATCACCCTGCCTCACCTGAGAAACAGAGGAGTCTGAAATAGAGACAGAATGTGACATGATTATCATCTCACACCACCAGCAGTATACCCAGAGTCCTCAATATATCACCCTGCCTCACCCGAGAAACAGAGGAGCCTGAAATAGAGACAGAATGTGACATGATTATCATCTCACACCACCAACAGTATACCCAGAGTCCTCAATATATCACCCTGCCTCACCCGAGAAACTGAGGAGTCTGAAATAGAGACAGAATGTGACATGATTATCATCTCACACCACAAGCAGTATACCCAGAGTCCTCAATATATCACCCTGCCTCACCTGAGAAACAGAGGAGCCTGAAATAGAGACAGAATGTGACATGATTATCATCTCACACCACCAGCAGTATACCCAGAGTCCTCAATATATCACCCTGCCAAACCCGAGAAACAGAGGAGTCTGAAATAGAGACAGAATGTGACATGATTATCATCTCACACCACCAGCAGTATACCCAGAGTCCTCAATATATCACCCTGCCTCACCCGAGAAACACAGGAGCCTGAAATAGAGACAGAATGTGACCTGATTATCATCTCACACCACCAGCAGTATACCCAGAGTCCTCAATATATCACCCTGCCTCACCTGAGAAACAGAGGAGCCTGAAATAGAGACAGAATGTGACATGATTATCATCTCACAACACCAGCAGTATACCCAGAGTCCTCAATATATCACCCTGCCTCACCCGAGAAACAGAGGAGCCTGAAATAGAGACAGAATGTGACATGATTATCATCTCACACCACCAGCAGTATACCCAGAGTCCTCAATATATCACCCTGCCTCACCTGAGAAACAGAGGAGCCTGAAATAGAGACAGAATGTGACATGATTATCATCTCACAACACCAGCAGTATACCCAGAGTCCTCAATATATCACCCTGCCTCACCCGAGAAACAGAGGAGCCTGAAATAGAGACAGAATGTGACATGATTATCATCTCACACCACCAGCAGTATACCCAGAGTCCTCAATATATCACCCTGCCTCACCTGAGAAACAGAGGAGTCTGAAATAGAGACAGAATGTGACATGATTATCATCTCACACCACCAGCAGTATACCCAGAGTCCTCAATATATCACCCTGCCTCACCTGAGAAACAGAGGAGCCTGAAATAGAGACAGAATGTGACATGATTATCATCTCACACCACCAGCAGTATACCCAGAGTCCTCAATATATCACCCTGCCTCACCCGAGAAACAGAGGAGCCTGAAATAGAGACAGAATGTGACATGATTATCATCTCACACCACCAGCAGTATACCCAGAGACCTCAATATATCACCCTGCCTCACCCGAGAAACAGAGGAGCCTGAAATAGACAGAATGTGACATGATTATCATCTCACACCACCAGCAGTATACCCAGAGTCCTCAATATATCACCCTGCCTCATCTGAGAAACAGAGGAGCCTGAAATAGAGACAGAATGTGACATGATTATCATCTCACACCACCAGCAGTATACCCAGAGTCCTCAATATATCACCCTGCCTCACCCGAGAAACAGAGGAGCCTGAAATAGAGACAGAATGTGACATGATTATCATCTCACCCCACCAGCAGTATACCCAGAGTCCTCAATATATCACCCTGCCTCACCCGAGAAACAGAGGAGCCTGAAATAGACAGAATGTGACATGATTATCATCTCACACCACCAGCAGTATACCCAGAGTCCTCAATATATCACCCTGCCTCACCCGAGAACCAGAGGAGTCTGAAATAGAGACAGAATGAGACATGAATTTCATCTCACACCACCAGCAGTATACCCAGAGACCTCAATATATCACCCTGCCTCAGCTTAGAAACAGAGGAGTCTGAAATAGAGACAGAATGTGACATGATTATCATCTCACACCACCAGCAGTATATCCAGAGTCCTCAATATATCACCCTGCCTCAGCTTAGAAACAGAGGATCCTGAAATAGAGACAGAATGTGACATGATTATCATCTCACACCACCAGCAGTGTACCCAGAGACCTCAATATATCACCCTGCCTCACCCGAGAAACAGAGGAGTCTGAAATAGAGACAGAATGTGACATGATTATCATCTCACACCACCAGCAGTATACCCAGAGTCCTCAATATATCACCCTGCCTCACCTGAGAAACAGAGGAGCCTGAAATAGAGACAGAATGTGACATGATTATCATCTCACACCACCAGCAGTATACCCAGAGTCCTCAATATATCACCCTGCCTCACCCGAGAAACAGAGGAGCCTGAAATAGAGACAGAATGTGACATGATTATCATCTCACACCACCAGCAGTATACCCAGAGACCTCAATATATCACCCTGCCTCACCCGAGAAACAGAGGAGCCTGAAATAGACAGAATGTGACATGATTATCATCTCACACCACCAGCAGTATACCCAGAGTCCTCAATATATCACCCTGCCTCATCTGAGAAACAGAGGAGCCTGAAATAGAGACAGAATGTGACATGATTATCATCTCACACCACCAGCAGTATACCCAGAGTCCTCAATATATCACCCTGCCTCACCCGAGAAACAGAGGAGCCTGAAATAGAGACAGAATGTGACATGATTATCATCTCACCCCACCAGCAGTATACCCAGAGTCCTCAATATATCACCCTGCCTCACCCGAGAAACAGAGGAGCCTGAAATAGACAGAATGTGACATGATTATCATCTCACACCACCAGCAGTATACCCAGAGTCCTCAATATATCACCCTGCCTCACCCGAGAACCAGAGGAGTCTGAAATAGAGACAGAATGAGACATGAATTTCATCTCACACCACCAGCAGTATACCCAGAGACCTCAATATATCACCCTGCCTCAGCTTAGAAACAGAGGAGTCTGAAATAGAGACAGAATGTGACATGATTATCATCTCACACCACCAGCAGTATATCCAGAGTCCTCAATATATCACCCTGCCTCAGCTTAGAAACAGAGGATCCTGAAATAGAGACAGAATGTGACATGATTATCATCTCACACCACCAGCAGTGTACCCAGAGACCTCAATATATCACCCTGCCTCACCCGAGAAACAGAGGAGTCTGAAATAGAGACAGAATGTGACATGATTATCATCTCACACCACCAGCAGTATACCCAGAGTCCTCAATATATCACCCTGCCTCAGCTTAGAAACAGAGGAGTCTGAAATAGAGACAGAATGTGACATGATTATCACTCACACCACCAGCAGTATATCCAGAGTCCTCAATATATCACCCTGCCTCACCCGAGAAACAGAGGAGCCTGAAATAGAGACAGAATGTGACATGATTATCATCTCACACCACCAGCAGTATACCCAGAGTCCTCAATATATCACCCTGCATCACCCCAAAACAGAGGAGCCTGATATAAAGACAAAATGTGACATGATTATCTTCTCACACTATACCCACAGTCCTCAATATATCACCCTGCTTATATTTACTCTTTCCTGTCCTCTCTGAGCTTATTCCCAGATCTCCTTACTGAAAGTGCATTCTAGCTGTGTTGGCCATGTTGATCCATTGGTAGATTGTTCATTGCCACTGTCCTGAGGATGCTAACAAAGAAGGAATAGAGGAATGAGAGAGAGGAGGCAGGTTCAAGGGCAGAGGTGGCAAATTTATGCATCAGCACCCAAAGACACAAAAGAGAGTCGCCAAGCTGCAGGAGCACTGGCATCAGCTCACAAAGACACCAAGGAGAGTCACCAAGCCGCAGGATCGCTGGCATCAGCACACAAAGACAGTTAAACAGCAAGCACAGTAGCGTGAAGACCTCAAGGGATCATGAAAATGTGTAAAGCATCAAATGAACTTGGTAATGATATCAATATGATTGTCACTACTCTTACTATGCTGTCTGCTCAAACCAATGCTTCTGAAGGGCGTCCTTTGGGGGCACCCATATACTGGATGAGACCAATAGTAAGTATCATAGGGGAATATGAAAAGAAATGAAAAGAAATATTCCTCAAGGGTATTAAAGCAAAAGAGTCAAGTCCAATTTCAATATGCCTAGAGGATTCAAATCAATAGTAAGTCAGATTCGGATGGCGGATTGCCTGTACCATGTATATCAAATCCTGACACCCAAGGTGTTGAGTAAAACCCTAAGCAGTAGGGACACAACTTTTGACACAACTTTGTGTTGTATCGGAGGTGGACGCTTGGGCCAAGGTGGGGTTGGTGCAACCATAGGTAAGAACCTACGGATCCCCATCATTGACAGGTGGAGTAGGCTGATGGGCAGAGGCTGCTGGAGCTTCACCTATACCAGCCCTCGTTCACCACGGGTTGAGCATTTGGGTGCCAGGGCTGGCAGGACTTAGGTGGGCCTCAATGTATACTTGCAAGAGAAGTTGGTTCAGCCCAGAGACAGCAGGCGATAGATGGTACAGTTCTACTCTAGACTGGATAATGTCCTGGAAACTCGGGCACCAATGGAACAAAGGCAGACAGAGGGCTCTCGAGCAAAGGTAGGCCGAAGCCTGATGAATCCACGTCCAGCAAGTAAACAGAGGAGGCGTCCAATGGTAGGCTTGAGTAAGGGCTGGTGGCAATCCAGAGGCAATGGCAAGCAAGGCTGAGGTCTGATCCCGGAGATAGTCAATAGCGTAGTCAAGGCGAAGTTGAGGTCTGATCACAGGGATAGTCAATAGAGTAGTTAAGGCGAAGCTGAGGTCTGATCACGGAGATAGTCAATAGTGTAGTCGGATGAAGCAAAGGTCTGGGTTGGAGATAAGCTGTAGTGTGGTCAGGCGAAGCAGAGGTCTGGGTCTGGAGATAGGTTGAAGCATAGTCAGGCGAAGCAAAGTCAAAGCCCATGTAATCAATTCAAAGCATAAGCAGGACAGGAACAAGGGAACAGGAACCAGGAACAATGAGGAATCAGGAATACAGGGGAGAGACGAATCTCTTAGTAGCAACGAGTACTCGACCAGCAAGGAGACCTGTTGCAAAGGCAATGCTATGGAGCGGAGCCTGAGCTTATATAATATGAATAGTTTGACGTCATCATCTGAGGCCGAAGCTAGGATCCCACCGCAGTCCCTACATAAGGATCAGCGATGCTCGAGTGCCTAGGGAGGGGCTTGGTGAGAGTGGTGGTGTCTCTCTGCAGGCCTCATGGAGAGGCCCAATGAGAAGTGGCTGGGCCGGAGGCACCGGGGGAGGCCCGAGGGTGGAGCTGGCGGCCCACCACAACCAGCGAGGAGGAAACAGAGGCTGGAAGGTACCTGTGACATAGTGAGGGCAAAGGCGATCAGCGCCATTTTGAGTACTGGCATCGGATGACCAGTGTGCAGGAGGTCACTCCCGGACCCCCACTGGACTTTTGGCAAGTCTTCTGGGGGTCAGGAGGCCCCCCCAAGCTGGCCAAAAGTCCCTGTGGGTCCAACGGGGGTCCCGGAGCGACCTCCTGCACGCCGGCTGTCCGATGCCAGTACTCAAAATGGCGCCGATAGCCTTTGCCCATATTATGTCACAGGGGCTGCCGGTGCCATTGGTCAGCCCCTGTCACATGGTAGGAGCACAAGATGGCACCGATGGCCATGTGACAGGGGCTGACCAATGGCACCGGTAGCCCCTGTGACAAAGGCTATCGGCGCCATGATGAAACCGGCCCCGAGGGTGTGAGTGCAGGGGATAGCTTCCGGACCCCCCGCTGGACCACCAGGGAGTTTTGGTAAGTCTTGGGGGGGGTTCAGGAGGGTGGGGGGCTTGTTTAAATTTGTATTTAGGTGGCCGTATAATTCGGCGAAGATTTGTGTATTCATGGGGAATCGCGATACGTTTCGGTTCCCCACGAATACTACGAATAGGGCAATATACATTGTGGATCGCCAATACGGCGAAAACGAATGCACACCCCTATTATCCAGTAATCTGGAGTATGAAAGTTCTTCTGGTGGAGATGAATGTGCTGGAAAGTTGGGTAAGGAGTCTGAAGAGATGACCATAGAACCTTCTTCTGAACCAAAAGGTGAAGAGACCCTAATCCATGACCCTGATGAAGAGAATGGAAATTGGAGCAGAAGCTTCTGTCATCTTGGAAGGTGAAATTTTGGTGGTGCCTCAAACCACAAATGAATATGCAGCCACTTTAAAAGAGAAAACCAATAAACTGAAAAAACAGCTCAACATTACCTACCCATACAAGAGAACCGATGATACAATAATTATAATGGAAGAAACACAATACAAAAATACTTGGACATCATTTGAAATAGTTTCAAAACTGGAGCTAAGTAAAATCATTAACAAATTAAAACCTTTCGTACATCCAAAAGACCCGATTCCAGCCAGCTACCTGAAACAAGTAAACCAAGTAATTACACCAATGATCACAAACTTAGCCAGTCTATCACTAACAGAAGGCCTGATACCTAAAGGATTAAAGCAAGCAATCATCAAACCATTCTTAAAATGTAAAGATGGGAGAGTTGATGATTGGGATAACTATTGACATATCAAATCTACTGTACCTAGCCAAAATACTCAAAAACAGTACTTACCCAACTTGAGAAGCACTTAGATGATCATGAGATTATCCAAATCAATTTAGATTCAGGAAAAATCATGCAACAGAAACCCTACTACTATCATTAACTGACCAGATACTAAGTGGATTTGACTCTGGCAAATCATACTGCCTAGTACTCATTGATCTTACAGCAACATTCAACACCAAAGACCAGAAACTGCTATGCTGACAGATGAAAAACATTGGGATAGATGGAGAAGTATTAAAATGGTTCACATCCTTCCTAGAGAAGAGAACATATCAAGCAAAATTTGATGAACAGATATCTGACACCTTTCAATGTAGCAATAGTGTTCCTCAAGGATCAGCTTTATCAGCTACACCAGCGCTTCTCAACTGGTGTGTCGCCAAACACTGGCAGGTGTGTCGCGTCTCCCTGTGTCCTACTGCCCGTTGCACTTCTCCCTTTTTTCCAGCCCCCGTGGGTCAATTGGAAGCCTCCCTTCTTCCTACCCCCATTGCCCAATGGGAAACTTCCTTCATTCTGCCTGCCCCCGCGCAGGCCAATCGGAAACCTCCTCCCTTCTACCTACCAGTGGGAAAAGGAAGAAGGGAGGAAGCCTTTGATTGGCCGGTGAGGCAGGCACCGCCTAGCCCGGGAGTGGGATGAAAGAAATAGCAGTTTTGGACACCGACGAAGCATGGCCGCCACTGCTTGTGGCGGCGAAGAGGAAACCCGACCCCGACCAAGGCTACCATGGGAGCCCATCCCTGTGGTGGCGAAGTGGAAACCCACCCCTTACGAAGCAAGGCCGCCACAGCCCGTGGCGGCGAAGAGGAAACCCGACCCCGACCAAGGCTACCATGGGAGCCCATCACCGTGGTAGCGAAGAGGAAACCCAACCCCAATGAAGCAAGGCCGCCACAGCCTGTGGCGGCGAAGAGGAAACCCGACCCCGACCGAGACTACCAGGGGAGCCCATCCCTGTGGTGGTCCAAAAAGAAGGCCCACTGGAGCAGTGGTGTAGCCACGAGTGGGCAAGGCCCACCCACCTGGAAGAGGCCTGTTGGACCAATGCTGTTGCAGGGCCCCATCCCTGGGACAGCGAAGAGGAGCGCCGGAGCTGCGAGGCAGGGGCGGGGCCGAAGAGTGGAGAGGCTCGTGCGCTGCCGGCAGGGCTGAAGTCAAGAATGAAGAGACCTGTGCGCCGCCGCTGGAGGTTAAGCCGGCGGGACTGAAGAGTGGAGAGACCCTGAGCACCGCCGGAAGTCAGGTCAGCGGCAGCTGAGAAGCGGAGGCCAGGCTTATTGGGCCAAACAATGAGAAGAGGCTCCATGTGAGCTTGTGTGTCTGGTAGAATGTGTGCCTGGGTGCAGCTTTGTGTGTGTGTGTGGTAGAATGGATTTGTGTGTGGTAGAATGGGTGCGTGAGGGCAGCTTTTTGTGTGTGTTGTAGAATGGGTGCCTGGGTGCGTGAGTGGCAGCTTTGTGGGTTGTGGTAGAATGGGAGCAAGAGCATTTGTGTGTGATTTACAGAAAGACTGGTCAGAAGTGATGTGTTTCTATGTGTGAGAGACAGACTGGTCAGGAAGATGACTTGTGTGTGTGTGTGTGTGTGTGTGTGTGTGTGTGTGTGTGAGAGAGACATAGACTGGTCAGCGAGGTGACTGGTGTCTGTGTGAGAGAGACAGAGACTGGTCAGCGAGGTGACTGGTGTCTGTGTGAGGAAGAGATACTAGTTAGTGAGATACTGGTCTTGTGAGACAGAGACTGGTTGTGAGTGCTAAGGAACAGGACTGTGAGGACAGAACTTCAGCAGCCACTGCTGCCTCTGGTGAGTGCTATTGGCCTGGAAGGGAAAGGAGTAGGAGAGTTGCTGCAGAGAGTAAGTAAAGGAGGCTTTTAAAGTTTATTTTTCTTGATTGACTGCCATTTTAATTATTGGGTATTATGCGATGTCTGCTGTTTTGAAATATTTTATTGATATTTGGACAACTTTTAATAATTTTTATGAGTTTTTAATTGTTGGATGTTATTCTGTTCATCATCTGCTTTGTAGCATTTATTAGTATAGTTTTACAATTATTTCTAAGTGGGTATCTATCTATAGCAGCTTGGCTTGCTCTGTTTTCCTAATAGGAGGTGTATTAGTGTTTAGGGCCTGGTTACATATTTGTAGTGGTAAATGACTGTCTTTTCATAAGGAGGGGTATTGTGCCTGGCAGTAAAGAGAGTTTGCTTTGCTTTTACTGAGATGTCATCAGAACCAGAATATCTTTTCTTGTATGGTGAGTTGTACAGGTAATGCCCTAGTTCTGTTCTGTACCCATTTTTGGGGGTCGACGTGGTTCCTGAGCATGCAGAATGTATATTTACATTTTGCCCCGTGACGGTCACATGTTCAGTGTATCACGCACTTGAGAACTATGTGTCAGGTATATCCTGGCCAAAAAAAGGTTGAGAACCACTGAGCTTCACTAGTCAACATCTACATGCTACAATAATGCAAACTACTCTTAGACCTTGGAATAAACTTCTTCCTTTATGCAGATGACCTACAATGCTATATACTAGAGATGTGAATCGTGTGATCGATCGTCTTAACGATCGATTTCGGCTGGGAGGGGGAGGGAATCGGATCGTCGCCATTTGGGTTTTTAAAATATCGTGAAAATCGTGAATATCGTGAAAATCGAAAACCGGAACACTAAAACATCCCTAAAACCCACCCCGACCCTTTAAAATAAATCCCCCACCCTCCCGAACCCCCCCAAAATGCCTTAAATTACCTGGGGTCCAGTGGGGGGGAAGGTGGGAAAACCGGCACACTAAAAAAACCCTAAAACCCACCCCGAACCTTTAAAATAAATCCCCCACCCTCCTGAACCCCCCCAAAATGCCTTAAATTACCTGGGGTCCAGAGGAAGGGTCCCGCTGTGATCTTCCACTCTCGGACCTCCGGTGCTTGTAGAAATGGCGCCGGCACTACCTTTGGTTCTTCCATACGGAAAAACGATTCGCGGCAGGAGATCGCTCCTGGACCCCCGCTGGACCCCCAGGGACTTTTGGCCAGCTTGGGGGGCCTCCTGACCCCCACAAGACTTGCCAAAAGTCCAGCAGGGGTCCGGAATGACCTCCTGCAGTCGAATCGTGTTGTCTACGGCCGGCGCCATTTTGCGCAAAATTGCGACGCAAAATGGCGCCGCAAAAGGGCGCAAAAGGGCGCCGGCCGTAGACAACATGATTCGACTGCAGGAGGTCGTTCCGGACCCCCGCTGGACTTTTGGCAAGTCTTGTGGGGGTCAGGAGGCCCCCCCAAGCTGGCAAAAGTCCCTGGGGGTCCAGCGGGGGTCTGGGAACGACTTCCTGCATGCGAATCGTTTTTCCGTACGGAAAAACGATTCGCGGCAGGAGATCGCTCCCAGACGGACGCTCCCGTACGCTCCCGGACGGACGCTCCCGTACGCCCCGGACGGACGCTCCCGTACGCTCCCGGACAGACGCTCCCGGAGGGAAAAACGATTCGCATGCAGGAAGTCATTCCCGGACCCCCGCTGGACCCCCAGGGACTTTTGGCCAGCTTGGGGGGGCCTCCTGACCCCCACAAGACTTGCCAAAAGTCCAGCGGGGGTCCGGAACGACCTCCTGCAGTCGAATCGTGTTGTCTACGGCCGGCGCTATTTTGTGCAAAATGGCGCGCAAAATGGCGCCGGCCATAGACAACACAACACTAGCACCAACACATTGAGGAACCATGAGAGTGGCAAGAACACCACAAGGAGTAAAGTGAGTCATCAGGTGTATGGCAGCAAAGCAGAGTGGCAGAAAGCTGATAGGGGCTGGCAGAGTGGAGGTAGTCTGGGGTGGTCCCTGTGGTTTTGATAGGGGAAAGACAGGCTGGCCTGCAGGGAAGGACTCCCTGGAACGGGTCCACCCCTAGAGTTGGGTGTACCCGGTGTTTACATTCGCGTCCAGTGAATATCGTTGGCGTCTAGTGAATTCCGTTGACATCTAGTGAATTCCGACTGTACTTACGCACTTCAGCTGATGACAAAGCAAATGGACGATCTCTCAGAAATAAGAATACTGCTACTCAAGTCCAAATCTGCAATATCAACCTATGTTGACTTTGTACCGTAGAGGTCAAACACTTCTAGGAACACAAGGCCTGGATGAACAGGCGCAGCAATCGAGGTCAAACACTTTTAGGAACACAAGGCCTGGATGAGCAGGCGCAGCAATCGAGGTCAAACACCAGTAGGAACACAAGGCCTGGATGAACAGGCGCAGCTATAAAGGTCAAAGACTTTTAGGCACACAAGGCCTGGATGAACAGGCACAGCAGTTGAGGACAGAGGTCAATCCCACCTAGGGACACAAGGCCAGGATGAACAGGAGCAGCAATCGAGGTCAAACACCGGTAGGAACACAAGGCCTGGATGAACAGGCACAGCAATCGAGGTCAAAAACCGGTAGGAACACAAGGCCTGGATGAACAGGCACAGCAATCGAGGTCAAACACTTTTAGGAACACAAGGCCTGGATGAACAGGCACAGCAATCGAGGTCAAACAGTGGTAGGAACACCTGGATGAACAGGCGCAGCAATCGAGGTCAAACACTTTTAGGAACACAAGGCCTGGATGAACAGGCGCAGCAATCAAGGTCAAACACCAGTAGGAACACAAGGCCTGGATGAACATGCACAGCAATCGAGTTCAAACAGTGGTAAGAACACCTGGATGAACAGGCACAACAATCAAGGTCAAACACTTTTAGGAACACAAGGCCTGGATGAACAGGCGCAGCAATCAAGATCAAACACCAGTAGGAACACAAGGCCTGGATGAACAGGCGCAGCTATCAAGGTCAAAGACTTTTAGGCACACAAGGCCTGGATGAACAGGCACAGCAATCGAGGTCAAATACCAGAAGGAACACAAGGCCTGGATGAACAGGCACAGCAATAGAGGTCAAAGACTTTTAGGAACACAAGGCCTGGATGAACAGGCACAGCAATCGAGGTCAAACACCGGTAGGAACACAAGGCCTGGATGAACAGGTGCAGCAATCGAGGTCAAACACTTTTAGGAACACAAGGCCTGGATGAACAGGCACAGCAATCGAGGTCAAACACCTGAAGGAACACAAGGCCTGGATGAACAGGCATAGAAATCGAGGTCAAACACTTTTAGGAACACAAGGCCTGGATGAACAGGCACAGCAATCGAGGTCAAATACCAGAAGGAACACAAGGCCTGGATGAACAGGCACAGCAATAGAGGTCAAAGACTTTTAGGAACACAAGGCCTGGATGAACAGGCACAGCAATCGAGGTCAAACACCGGTAGGAACACAAGGCCTGGATGAATAGGCGCAGCAATCGAGTTCAAACAGTGGTAGGAACACCTGGATGAACAGGCGCAGCAATCGAGGCCAAACACTTTTAGAAACACAAGGCCTGGATGAACAGGCACAGCAATCGAGGTCAAACACTTTTAGGAACACAAGGCCTGGATGTACAGGCACAGCAATCGAGGTCAAACACCGGAAGGAACACAAGGCCTGGATGAACAGGTGCAGCAATCGAGTTCAAACAGAGGTAGGAACACCTGGATGAACAGGCGCAGCAATCGAGGTCAAACACTTTTATGAACACAAGGCCTAGATGAACAGGCACAGCAATTGAGGTCAAACACCGGTAGGAACACAAGGCCTGGATGAACAGGCGCAGCAATCAAGATCAAACAGTGGTAGGAACACCTGGATGAACAGGCGCAGCAATCGAGGTCAAACACTTTTAGGAATACAAAGCCTGGATGAACAGGCGCAGCAATCGAGGTCAAACAACGGTAGAAACACAAGGCCTGGATGAACAGGCACAGCAATCGAGTTCAAACAGTGGTAGGGACACCTGGATAAACAGGCGCAGCAATCGAAGTCAAACACTTTTAGGAACACAAGGCCTGGATGAACAGGCACAGCAATCGAGGTCAAACACTTTTAGGAACACAAGGCCTGGATGAACAGGCGCAGCTATCGAGGTCAAACACTGGTAGGAACACAAGGCCTGCACAGTAGACGGTCAGGCACAGCGATTCATGTCAGGAACATGTGTTGCAGTGCTTACATTATCTGGAGCATAGGAGGCAATTGGAGCTGCTGCAAGGCTTTGAATAGCTTTTATTCATCTTGCCATTCACAGGGAAAATTTGGAAAGCACAGCTGCTGTCTCCTCCTGTGCTTGGGAGGGTTCAGAGTCACTCAATCCAGCTACTTTCTCTATTGCCCGTTGCACAACTGATGAATCTTTATGGCCAACATGCCTTGGGCGTTCTGACGTGGAGGATGAGGTACTATCTGTCACTGACACTGAGCTGCTCCTGCCTGGGCTAGCAGCACAACTCTGTGACGTGCCTGCTGTTTCCACCTCTGCTTCAAGCCTAATCTGTCTCCACCTATGGTGCTCCTGTTCACGGACCTGTGCTAACAGAAGCTCCTTCACAAATGACAGACAATTGGTCTGTAGGGCGAGTTTACCTTTCACACGGGGATCACAGACAGAGGCGAGCATGTATTTGTGGTCGTCTGTTAAAGGCCTTAATCTGTCTTTCACCTGCTGCTGCAAAACGTCCACACACTGCAGCACCTCAGCAGTCATTCCCTCTTGCCGTTTAAAGGCCTCCAAATGGTCATCCAGGAATTTAACTATAGGGATGATGTCAGCCAAGGTGGCACTTCTGGAACTCAGCTCCTCCGTGATATCCTTGATGGGCTGCAGGATTTTTACCAGCTGACTCATGACTAACCAATCGTAACGCCCTAGGAGATTCTGCACACCTATGTCTATTGTACCAGAAAGTTCATGAAGGGGTGTCTGCAGCTCCAGTAACCTCTCTAGCATTATAAAGGTGGAATTCCACCGGGTGGCAATGTCCTGCATGAGACGCTTGTGAGGCATATCCAAATCAGTCTGCTTTTGTCGGAGAACCTGCCCCGCCTTGACACTTCTGTTGAAGTGTGCTGCTATGTTCCTGCACTTCTGTATTAAGCTATGCAGGTATTCATTCTCCTTGTCATTGGACTCCAAGCCCAGAGCTGACTTCACTACCAGATGCAGAGTGTGTGCAAAACATCGTATGTTCTTAAACTGCCCATCGCTTATTGCCTTAACCATGTTTGCACCATTGTCTGTGACAAAATACCCTGACTGCGTTTTCCTGTCTCGCTGGTGTAGTTGCCAGCCCTCCAGCATCTTTCTGATGCATGCTAGAATATTGGCAGCGGTATGGGCCTGGTCCGTCAGGTGGGTGTTCAGTAAAGCCCACCTCCACCCTAATACTTCTTCAATAATAGAGCTGCTGGCTGCCCCTGCCCTGCCATGTCCCACCAGTTTGCTGTCAGAGAGAGGTAAGAGTGTGCAGCATTCATGGCGGTCCAGATATCGCAGGTGAAATGCACTCTTCCGTCTGCCTTACCTAGCAGTGCTTGCACGCGACTGACACAGTGCTTGTACAGGCTGGGGATGACCTTTCTACTAAATGTGGTTCTGGAGGGGACTTTGTAATTTGGAAGTACGACCTTCAAGAAACGTTTGAAACCCACATTCTCCACTAACTGCAGGGGCTGGTCATCAAGGGCAATCATTTCCCCAATGCTCCTGGTTACAAATTTTGAGGCTGCCTGCCTCCTACCCCGGGATAGCGTTACCGCACTCCACCCCATGTCCTCCATGGTGGATTGTCGCTTCTGCCAAATATCAGTGGGTTGCTGGCCTGCCGCCTGTCTGCTAGAAGGGGATGAGGGTGTGGGCTGACTCTGCTGCTTTCCTACCACTGCACACTGGTTGGAAGAGGTCCCCCAACTGAAACTGCCACCATCCCCAGATGGCAGTAATCTTGTTGGGTGTTGCCTCTTCATGTGATGGTTCATGCCAAAATTTGATAGATGTCCCATTTGCTTGCCTCTGCTAATATCCCTGGCACAGTAATTACACCGAGCATAACGCGGGTCTTCTGTCACTTTAAAATGTTTCCAGATTGGAGATTTCTTTCGTGATACTCCTCTCTGTAACACCTTGGGGGTGGATGCTGGCTCTGGAGTTGAGGTATTAGTGGGTGCACCCTGAGAAGCAATGCCAGAGGGGGCACCAGTCACCCTCTGTCTCCGTTATGACTGCTCTTCCTCCTCCTCGATATCACTGTCATCTCTCCCCTGCTGCACATTTCTGGAGGTGGAGGCTAAGACAGGACTAACTGATTCTACCGAAGATTCGTCAGCTATTACTTCTTCCTCCATTTCTGATGAGAATCCCACCCAAGAACATTCTTCATCTGAATCAGAAGCTTACAGTGACAGCGCTACCTTGTGACCGCTAAGTCTTAGTCGAGACTTCTGTCCCCTTGCTGCTCTTGGGTGTCTAAATTTTGTCGGGCATGACTCTGCCTCCCCTTCCCTCTCCTCCAAAACTACAGGGCCAGAAACAAGTGGTGGCGATGGCGAAGTATCATGGTCCGATTTCGTTTTTTTTGCCATGGAACTGCCATCCCCTACAAAGAGTTTAGATTGCGACAGTTGCCTTTTTAGCTGTACTGGTGGTATTGCACTAGTGTCTTTTGCGGTGCCTCCGCTGCCATTACCAATAAGTCGATTGCATCTCTCTTTCCCTGACATTATGGATTTTATGTCACTGAGTGTTAACACTGCCCACTGTCCCACAATAATAATGTTCAGTCTGTTAAAAATGCCCAAATGAACAGACCCACTCAAGAACAATGTTCAGTCTGTTAAAAATGCCCACTGCCCACTGTCTCCCTGCCTGCCTGGCAGTGCACTAATGTGTGTGCAGTACACACAGAACTAGCTTGCTTGTAAGCACAAAAGAGGCAGAGTACTCCTCGGGCACTTCACTGCACAGACCCACTCAAGGACAATGTTCAGTCTGTTTAAAATGCCCAGATGAACAGACCCACTCAAGAACAATGTTCAGTCTGTTTAAAATGCTCAGATGAACAGACCCACTCAAGGACAATGTTCAGTCTGTTAAAAATGCCCAAATGAACAGACCCACTCAAGAAAAATGTTGTCTGTTAAAAATGCCCACTGCCCACTGCCTGCCTGGCAGTGCACTAATGTGTGTGCAGTGCACACAGAACTAGCTTGCTTGTAAGCACAAAAGAGGCAGAGTACTCCCCAGGCACTTCACTGCACAGACCCACTCAAGGACAATGTTCAGTCTGTTAAAAATGTCCAGATGAACAGACCCACTCAAGGACAATGTTCATGCTGTTAAAAATGCCCAAATGAACAGACCCACTCAAGAACAATGTTCAGTCTGTTAAAAATGCCCACTGCCCACTGTCTCACTGCCTGCCTGGCAGTGTACTAATGTGTGTGCAGTGCACACAGAACTAGCTTGCTTGTAAGCACAAAAGAGGCAGAGTACTCCCCGGGCACTTCACTTCACAGACCCACTCAAGGACAATGTTCAGTCTGTTAAAAATGTCCAGATGAACAGACCCACTCAAGGGCAATGTTCAGTCTGTTTAAAATGCCCAAATGAACAGACCCACTCAAGAACAATGTTCAGTCTGTTAAAAATGCCCACTGCCCACTGTCTCACTCCCTGCCTGGCAGTGCACTAATGTGCGTGCAGTGCACATAGAACTAGCTTGCTTGCAAGCACAAAAGAGGCAGAGTACTCCCCAGGCACTTCACTGCACAGACCCACTCAAGGACAATGTTCAGTTTGTTAAAAATGCCCAAATGAACAGACCCACTCAAGAACAATGTTCAGTCTGTTAAAAATGCCCACTGCCCACTGTCTCACTGCCTGCCTGGCAGTGCACTAATGTGTGTGCAGTGCACACAGAACTATCTTGCTTGTAAGCACAAAAGAGGCAGAGTACTCCCCGGGCACTTCCCCGGACAGACCCACTCAAGGACAATGTTCAGTCTGTTTAAAATGCCCAGATGAACAGACCCACTCAAGAACAATGTTCAGTCTGTTAAAAATGCCCACTGCACTGACAGACTAAGTAATTGGAATTTAATAAAGCAGGAATTTTTGTCACTCCAGAAACATGGATGACATTGAAAATAATATCTCTCTCCAAGCCAGCCCAACACCCTGAATGGTAAATAGTGGTCAGTGCTAGCTGACTAGACCACTAGACTGCTTGAAAGAAACAGGAATACTGGTGACTGTAGCGTGTAGCTGACCCCTGGCACTACAGCAAGACAAGGAATATTTTTCTTTCCTTTGCTAGCATAGTATCTATTTCTTCTCTATCAGTTCTGCTCCTGCCTGGCTGCCTGCCTGCCTGCCTCTTCCACCCAGCCCACCTCCCCACAGAATCGCTGGACATAACAGCGTGGCTCCTCGTGCTGCTGTTTATATACTGCTGGCTCATCACTAAAATGCACAGAGATCACTGAATGACAGCAAATGTCAGCGTGGATACGCTGCGTTCCGGTATCCATGCCGACCTGTCCGACCCTTTCCTGTGAGTCACTGCAACTCACAGGAAAGGGTCAGGCAGGTTGGCATGGTTACCGCAGGGGCGCTGCCATTTTGTGGTAATCCGGGGTACTAGCTCCGAGCTCGCAGCTAATGGCGGTGAGGAAAAGCATGCGCCTCGCGGTGAGCCGTATTAAACAGAAATCTGTTGAATACGTGGGGAGTCGTGATGCGTTTCGCCTCCCCACGTATTTTTCAGATTGCAAAAAATAAGTTGCGGATTACAAATACGTGGAAAACGGATGCACACCCCTACTACATTGAAGGCACTACACTGGCTACCAATTCAATCAAGAATCCAATATAAAGCATTAACGATAATATTCAATAACATTAACCTAAATATCAATGATCTGCTTCGGGTGTCACTTAAACAGCACAAACTTCAATGAACTCTGAGATCACAAAATAAAAGTCTCCTCTCACTCCGAACATTACAAACCTCTCACTTGTTGCAAACAAGAGAAAGAGTGCTGTTTATAGTGGGTCCTGAAGTATGGAATTCTATGCCTGAAGACTTAAGAACTACAACAGACAAAAAGAAATCCAAACAGGACCTGAAAACATGGCTCTTTCAAAATGCATATAACATTGCAGAAAGACTAAATGAATTCTTTGCCTCCATGTTTACTAATGAGGATGTTGGGGAGATACCAGTTCCAGAGATGGTTTTCAGGAGTGAGGACTCAGATGAACTGAACAAAATCACTGTGAACCTGGAAGATGTAGTAGGCTAGATTGACAAACTAAAGAATAGCAAATCACCTGGACCAGATGGTATGCATCCTAGGGTTCTGAAGGAACTAAAAAATGAAATTTCTGATCTAATAGTTAAAATTTGTAGCCTATCATTAAAATCATCCATTGTACCTGAAGACTGGAGGGTGGCCAATGTAACCCCAATATTTTAAAAAGGCTCCAGAGGTGATATGGGTAACTCTAGACCAGTGAGCCTGACTTCAGTGCAGGGAAAAATAGTGGAAACTATTCTCAAGATCAAAATCGTAGAGCATTTAGAAAGACATGATTTAATGGGACACAGTCAACATGGATTTACCCAAGGGAAGTCTTGCCTAACAAATCTGCTTCATTTTTTTGAAGGGGTTAATAAACATTTGGATAAAGGTGAACCGGTAGATGTAGTGTATTTGGATTTTCAGAAGGCGTTTGACAAAGTCCCTCATGCGAGGCTTCTACGAAAACTAAAAAGTCATGGGATAGGAGGCAATGTCCTTTCGTGGATTACAAACTGGTTAAAAGACAGGATACAGTAGGATTAAATGGTCAATTTTCTCAGTGGAAAAGGGTAAACAGTGGAGTGCCTCAGGGATCTGTACTTGGACCGGTGCTTTTCAATATATATATAAATGATTGGAAAGGAATACAACAAGTGAGGTTATCAAATTTGCAGATGATACAAAATTATTTAGAGTAGTTAAATCACAAGCAGGCTGTGATACATTACAGGAGGACCTTGCAAGACTGGAAGATTGGTCATCCAAATGGCAGATGAAATTTAATGTGGACAAGTGCAAGGTGTTGCATATAGGGAAAAATAACCCTTGCTGTAGTTACACGATGTTAGGTTCCATATTAGGAGCTACCACCCAGGAAATGATCTAGGCATCATAGTGGATAATACTTTAAAATCGTCGGCTCAGTGTGCTGCAGCAATCAAAAAAGCAAACAGAATGTTAGGAATTATTAGGAAGGGAATGGTTAATAGAATGGAAAATGTCATAATACCTCTGTATCACTCCATAGTGAGACCTCATCTTGAATACTGTATACAATTCTGGTCGCCGCATCTCAAAAAAGATATAGTTGCGATGGAGAAGGTACAGAGAAGGGCAACCAAAATGATAAAGGGGATGGAACAGCTCCCCTATGAGGAAAGGCTAAAGAGGTTAGGGCTGTTCAGCTTGGAGAAGAAATGGCTGAGGGGGGATATGATAGAGGTCTTTAAGATCATGAGAGGTCTTGAATGAGTAGATGTGACTCAGTTATTTACACTTTTGAATAATAGAAGGACTAGGGGGCATTCCATGAAGTTAGCAAATAACACATTTAAGACTAATCAAAGAAAATTCTTTTTCTCTCAACGCACAATGAAGCTCTGGAATTTGTTGCCAGAGGAGGTGGTTAGTGCAGTTAGTGTAGCTGGGTTCAAAAAAGGTTTGGATAAGTTCTTGGAGGAGAAGTCCATTAATGGCTATTAATCAATTATACTTAGGGAATAGCCACTGCTATTAATTGCATCAGTAGCATGGGTTCTTCTTAGTGTTTGGGTAATTGCCAGGTTCTTGTGGCCTGGTTTTGGCCTCTGTTGGAAACAGGGTGCTGGGCTTGATGGACCCTTGGTCTGACCCAGCATGGCAATTTCTTATGTTCTTATAACATAAACTGTCTGATTACATAATCTCATGATAAAATAAATTGTCCAGTTTCTCAAATACATAATATCTAAATAACAAAATCTAATGCCCTCGTAAATCATAGTTATGAAACTGATTGTATGAAGAAACCTTTCCATCTCCTACACTTATTACCTGTGAACCATACTTCAGATGTGAATGTTTGCATTGTGATCTAATGATTCTCACTTGGAATAACTGTACATAAAACCTTGAAAAAAATAAAGCATTCTCAGGAAACTGGCTAAACTCCTCTTCAGAGAGAGAGAAGACCTGCCTGACAGCGACAGACTATTCTCCACCATTGGAATACCTGATGGGAATTCCCAAGGCTTACAGGTGAGAGGGATTCCTCCTAGAGGAAACAAATCCAACATCCTAAACAAGGGAGAATGAAGGGTGCCCTCCTTGTCCCAGGCCACCAATGAGGTAAAGAAAGTCTTCACTAGTTCAGCTCCATGGTCCATAGACAGCTGTATTCTTTGGCCTAAAGATGGGAGAAGAGATATCCTCTTCTGAAACCAGTATAGAGTTATTCATTTGAGAGACACTTACTAGATTCCAGAGAGCAGTCCCTTATGTATTGAGGATTGCATGGAGACCAGAGACAAAATGGAGCAAGTAGAATTTGGAGACTCCAAGTGTAATGGGATGAACACCATCAGACTGCTTCAGGCAGGCAACATTGAAGGTCCCCTGGAAAGTCTTGGATCCAGAAAAATAAGGTGAAATAGAGACACTGTATTTTATCTTTTTGATCTGTGAAAGTTCAATTTGTATATTGCCTAGTGCCTCAGCTATAGGTGTTTAATAAATGTTAATAAAAGTAAAGTAAATTAACATGGAGGAGAGCAGCTGTGAAGCATTTCCTCCGGGCCCCCAGAACCTAAGTCATACCCTGCATCTACAGTGACTGTGCTCCATAATCCTGCATGGACTGATTCAATGGCATCAGTGAGAGAATGTCAAATGGTGCTGGGTACTGATGTGTCAATAGTGCCGAGGACCAATGCACCGACACCAACAAAGGGGCTAATATGTTGACGGCTCCTTGTACTAATGAAGTGATGAAGTCTGGTGCTTCATCAGTGCTGATGATACAGGTTCCACTGAGCTGAGAGGTGCGTCTTCTTCAGCACTGACGAGCCCTAGTGAGAGGGGAAAGAGGCCCAGAATGCACTGAAGAGTGAGCAGGCTCATGCACTCAATGCTTCCGCATCTTGCTTAGTGCCTGAACTGTGGCAGATCTGGGGTCTGGCTCCACAATTGGGAGAACCTTGCCCAAGGAGCTCCCTCTTGACTTGGCATGGAGAAAGCCCGAAGACGTTTTGCTCTGATAGGAAAAGTGGTACCATTTTTTTGTACTGACTTGTGGAGCACCTCCATTTTCCAATCCCAGTTTCACTGAGATCTAGGAGACAAATGACCAGAATCATAGCAATTAGCTGAGTCATCATCCGGTCCCAGGATCTTATAGTAGATATCATGGCCATCAGTGATGGACATCTTGTAGCCACATACTCAGTCCTTGAAGTCACTGATTGCATCCTTTATGGAGCCAGACATATCAATGGATTCCTTCTTTTTATTTTATTTTTGGATTTATCACTGAAAAATGCTTTTGAGCAAGTAATTAACCTAAAATTCTGCTGCATTTATTCTTTAAAACCCAGCAGAAACAGGAGTACTAATTGTCTTCCAAAGAGCTAGAGATGTTGTGCTGGAGGTGGACCCTTGGGCTGAGGTGGGGTTGACGCAATCCGTAGGTGAGGACCTATGGGTCCCTACCATCAGCAGGTGGAGTGGGCAGATAGGCAGAGGCTGCTGGAGCTTCACCTATATCAGCCCTCATTCCCCACGGGTTGAGCCTTTGGGTGCCGGGGCCAGCAGGAATAAGGTGGGCCTCTGTATATAGTTGCAGGAACAGTTGGTTCAGCCCAGAGACCGCAGGCGAAGGATGGTACAGTCTTACTCTGGACTGGATAAAGTCCTGGAAACTCATGCGCCAATAGCACAGAAGCAGACAGAGGGTGCTCGAGCAAAGGTAGGCCTAAGCTTGAGGAATCCACATCCAGGGAGTAGGCAGAAGAGGTGTCCAAGGGCAGGCTTGAGTCAGGGCTGGTGGCGATCCAGAGGTACTGGCAAGCAAGGCTGAGGTCTGATCACGAAGATAGTCAATATCGTAGTCAAGCAAAGCTGAGGTCTTATCATGGAGATAGTCAATAGCGTAGTCGGATGAAGCAAAGGTCTGGGTCTGGAGATAGGTGAGACGTATTTGAACAAAGCAGAGGTCTGGGTCTGGAGATAAGCTGTAACATAGTTGAGCGAAGCAGTGGTCTGTGGCTGGAGATAGGCTGTAGTGTAGTCAGGTGAAGAAGAGTCGAAGTCTGTGTAGTCAATCCGAAACATAAGCAGGGCAGGAACGAGGAAACAGGAACCAGGGACAACGAGAAGCTGGAACGTACAGAAGAGACAAATCTCTAAGTAGCAACGAGTACTCCACCAGCGAGGAGACCTGTTGCTAAGGCAACACTAGGGAGCAGAGCCTGAGCTTAAATACTATGAAAAGTTTGATGTCATCATTTATTTATTTATTTATTTATTTATAGTTTTTATATACCGGGAGTTCCTGTATACAATACATATCACTCCGGTTTACAGATAACAGTAAGAACTACTGCCGGGGGCAGTTTACATGGAACAAATCAGAACACTTGATCTAAATAAATAGTAAAAGAACAAAACTGCTGGGGGCAGTTTACATGGAACAAATCTTGGAACAAATCAGAACACTTAATCTAAATAAATAGTAAAAGAACAAAACTGAGTTCAACTTTTAGCATATAAATAAGGCAATTGATAATCTTGTCTAAATAAGGCAGAGAACAATACATTAAAACCAAGGACTGGGGTGTTAAATATTCTAGTTCTTAGCTCTCTGGGAATGCTTGCAGGAAGAGCCAAGTCTTGAGTTTCACCTTAAAGGTAATGTGGCACGGCTCAAGGCGGAGGTCTGGTGGTAGGGAATTCCAGAGAGACGGGCCCGCAGTTGATAGAGCGCATTTTCTCAGGGAGGATTTAGCTGGCTGGGTAATCAGTCTGTTTTGATATGCTCTTCTAGTCGGCTTATTCGAAATATGAAGTTGCAGCTTGAAGGTTAAGTTGAGTGGGGATATGTTATGAAGGGCCTTATGAATCATCATGCTGCTTTTGAACTGTATCCTGTATTTAATGGGAAGCCAGTGGAGGTGCTGGAGGATTGGGGTGATGTGGCCTTTTTTTTTTGCGTTGGTGAGAATTCTTGCTGTGGCATTTAGGACCATCTGGAGGGGTTTGGTAGAGCATGCGGGGAGTCCCAGCAGAAGTGAATTGCAATAGTCTAGTTTCGGGAGAATGATGGCTTGGAGTACTGTGCGGAAATCTCTGTAGCGTAGGAGTGGCTTTATTTTCTTTAAAACTTGTAGTTTAAAGAAGCATTCTTTGGTGGTGTTGTTAATGAATTTATTGAGGCTGAGTCTGTCGTCTAGAATTACACCCAGATCTCTGACTTGCGGTGAGGTGGTGTATCCTGAGGTGTCTGGAGAGTTGCTGGAGGTAGGCAGGGTAGATTTTTCCGGTGCTATTATAAGGATTTCCGTTTTATTGGTATTTAGAACCAGGTTGAGGCTGGTTAGAAGCTCGTTGATGGTTGAGAGGCATTTATTCCAGTAGGCCATGGTCTTCTGTAAGGTGTCCGTTATGGGGATGATAATTTGTATGTCATCCGCATATAGGAAATGGGTAAGTTTGAGGTTAGTGAAAGGTGCCGCGGCTAGGTTCCTGCTGCGGTCCCTACTTAAGGATCAGCGATGCGCGCGAGCGCCTAGGGAGGGGCGCAGTGCGAGTGGTGCTGTCTCTCCATGGGCCACGCGGAGAGGCCCAACGAGTGGTAGCATCAGGACTGGGAACGCCGGAGACGGTAGCAGGGCTGGAGGCACTGGGGGGAGGCCCGAGGATGGAGCTGGCAGCCCAGCACCACCAGCGAGGAAGAACGAGAGGCTGGAGTCCCTGTAAAAAGGTGAGGGGGCTGTGCCGCGGGTCTGCTGTGGACGGCACGTGTAAGAAGAGATTAATCATGCATAGAAACTACTTTATGTAATAGAGAAATCTTACCGGAAAGGAAAGCCTGCCCTCCACAAATTAAGGGGAGTGAATATAAGAGAATGTGGGGATGAGAGAATACAAACTAAAATTCAGTTTCAAAGCAGCAGATTCTGTAAAGCCAAAGCAATGAGGACTGAAAGAGAATACATTTTAATAGGCAAAGCAGATTAAAACAGCAAGAGACTTTCAAAAAGTGAATCCAAAAGACTTAACTACCAAAGCAGTCAGGCAGTCAATTCATCTGTGACTCTGACTTTTCCAACCCAACCTGTACTCAAAGCAGGGACAAAGCCAGATCTGAAACTCTGCGGAGGTGTAAGGTTAACCTGGGATTCACTGTGCTAGTCCACACCCCACCCTTATCCCTTACCACATCCCTTGTGAGTAGCTACAAAACCCTTTCATTTCTGGCAATGCTCAGTATTGTTTCTCTGTTCAATCTCTCCTTGCCCTGTATCACACTGTCCCTCTGTGATTATGGCAGATATTTTATTCAAAGTGTTAATTTCTTTGTTATAGAACAATTATGTAAACAGGTTTCCAACAAGGTCAGGCATTCTTGATGCAGTGAGGATGGAGGATAATTACCTACCAAAAGGAAACAAAAAGTCTGATAGCCCCAAACCTTTATAGGAGTAACCCAAGGACAGTGATGTTTCCCTTTTCTTTTCTTTTTTTTAATTCTTTATTTATGGGTTTTCAAAATAATTACAAGAATATACCTTGACTGAAATTACAGAAAATGTTAACAAAGGAAAATATATATTTCCATAATACATATAATCATATATAATGGATAGCATAATATTCGTTCATTTGTTTTTTCATAGGAAATTGAGAGGGGAGGGTACCCAAAGGAAAATAAGAGAAGACATAATTGAAACAAACTTATATATTAAACCGGCTTGGTGTTCTCACACGTCTTAACCTCCAATACTCATGTTATGGCCCTTCCATCTAAAAACTTTCTCAATTGGTCTGGCATAAAGAAAACATATAAATTTCCAGAGTATTTTACAATACATCTACATGGAAAACGAAGGGCAAAGCTAGCCCCTTTGGCCAAAACCTCCGGGCGCATAGCTAAAAATAACCACTGGCGTTGTTGGGTGGGACACGAGAGATCAGGATAAACCCTCACTGCCCCTCCCATGAAATTATTATTCATATTCTGGAAAAAAGCTTTCATTAGGAAATTTTTTTCTACTTCTGTATAGAATTGGACAAAAAGGGTGGCCCTTTCTGTGATTTCCATTTCTGAGTTCTCCAAATATTGTGTTAAATTATTGGAATCCTCTCTTTCTTCACCCGTGGGAATCTGTAAACTACTCCTGAGAAAGAAGAGTTTTTTCACAGTGGGAATCTTTGTTGATTCAATCTTGAGGGTCTCCATTGCAAAACGTTTGAAAGTCACCAAGATTAGCTCCCCCATTATTCTTGGAAAATTAACCAATCTTACATTGGCACAACGCAAATAATTTTCAACAGACTCCAGCCTCCTTTGAGATGTTATACAGTCCTTCATTATTGAGGAATTAAGGGACTGAGTCTGGTTTACCTTAGTAGTTAAATCTTGAATGCAAGTTGTATGGTCTTGTATCAAAAGCAAATGTTCTTTTTCCACAGTTTCCACTTTATTTTCAAATTTGCTGATCAATTGAGACTGAGTATTCAGAGTCCGGGCCATAGTAGCCATAAGTTCCCATATGGCTTCAAGAGTAATAACTTCTGGCTTTTTAAACTCCAGGGGTTGCAGGATATTTCCCCCCGTTTGCTCCTGTGGGCTTTCTCTTGCTGTTTCCAGAGATTCTCCACCCTTGTCCTCGTCCCCCAAAGTCCTCGAGGACCCTTCACGTACCTCCAACAGGTGGGGGGAGGGGAGCCCTGCTCCAATCCGATCAGAAAATCCCTCACGTTGATCTCCCACGACAAACTTAGCGTCCGGGTTTTCAACTCCTCTGTTCAGGCGGAGGGGAGAGCTGCTCAGAAGTCCTCGGGGCGCTGGTGGGCTCAAGGAAATCTCGCCAGGCGATATCGCCGCTTCTCTCGGCTCCACCGCAGCGGCGTTAAGAGCTTCCACTATCGGAGACACCGACGCGAACTCCGTGATGTATCGTTGCCCCGCCGGGCTGGGAAGGTTTGGAGGGTATACCCGTACCCTGCCTTTACGCTTGTGTGGCATTTCGAATGGTTTGTAAGCTTCCAGAGAAGATTTAATAGGAAAAAACACAAGCGATCTGCGGAGCAACTCGGTTCAGCGTCTCAAGCCGCGGCCATCTTGGCTCCTCCCCCCACGGTCTCGATGTTTCCCTTTTCAAGTTAGCCTTCTTAAAGGTGCATGGGATCATGGACTGGCAGTGATTACAGTGCTTCTAAACCTCTAACTGCTGCACCTTTAAGAGTTGACTCAGATGTGATCCTGATGCTAGGGAAGGAGTCCTGAGCCAAATGTCAGGAGTCACAAGCCCCCGAGGCCTCCTACCCTGTTGCTATGGCCCAATTCAAAGTGTCAAACTCCACTCCAGACCCAGTATGAGCTGGGATGCTAACATAAATATCCTTCCTCTAGCTACGTCTCTGAAAGAAAACTTAAAGGAATAGCAGTAATGCGAGCAAAGAAAAAGAGAATAATTGTGTTAAGTTGAGCTACTCCTTGGACTAGAAATAATGCGGTACAAGGTATTAATGACACACCTGAACATGAGACTCCAAGTAAGTGCTGTGGATCTTCACTGTAAAGCCCGGGACTCATTGTTTTTCTGCACTGGGATAGACGGTGCTCATAACCTCGGCAGATATAGCTCCAGCACGATTCTTGTTCTGAGGTGTTCCAGAGACGGGATCCTCTTATCACGTCAACAGCAGACCCACATCCCAACTCTTTACACACCACAACAGCAAGCTCTGTGCCCCGACCTTCATAACAGACCATCTGCCAAGAATCTTCTTGAAAAACCTCCACCTTTCCTTCACAGGGAGTCTCTCCACTCACAAGCCTGGTGTTGAAACTGAGACCTGAAAGACACCAAAAAAAACTGCAGTGGGAAGGGGAAGATAATATTTGTTATCTGTTCTCTGAACCTAGAGTTGCCAATTCACCCCAGGTCAACTGAAGAAACTGAGCCAGTCCTGGTTGTCCTCGTTCCTTACATAGCGTCGTATTTCTGATTATCTAAGGGAAATCAATGAAAGAAGCTGAACTACAACTCCCTGCATGCACTAGGGTAAAACCAGGCCTGGCTTAGACTTTTTGTTTGATCAGGGGTGAGTTGGTAACCTTATCAACCCCTTGTTTATCCCCGTCTATAAGTTATTTTTAGTGCAATGTCAGAAATAAAAATGTTTCTATGTTGTCAGTTTTGTCTGCTGTCCATCTGTCTGTAATGCTGACATCACAGGCAGGACTAGCGGGCAGGGAAGCAAAAAGGACATTTAAACAGAAGCCAGTGGAGAAGAAAAGAAGCGGGAATGGTGGAGAGGCCAGGACCCGGCAGATTATGAAAACAAGAGGTTGGTGCAACTGAGCAACCAGATGGGCAGAAAGTCCAGGACCCACCAATCCTAGAAGAGGAAGAGCTGCCAGTAATCAAAGTCAGGGCTGCGTGGGAGGGAGGGAGGGAGAAAATCAAGAGAGGAAATGGATGAGGGAGGGGAGAGGAGAGTATGGAGAGGGAGAATATGACACCAACATACCCCTTACACACAAAGCCACATATTGCCCCCTAACATCCAGCTACCCTACCCTCACACATACATACACCCACCACACACACACCTCCTCCAGCCCCACACACACACATACACACCTCCATCCACACACACACACGCACCCCTCCAGCCATACCCTCTCCAGCTACACACACACACACACCCCTCCAGCCACACACACCCCTCTTCAGACACACACACACACACACCCCTCCAGCCACACACACCCTCTTCAGACACACACACACACACACACACCCCTCCAGACACACACACACACACAAACCCCTCCAGCCACACACACCCCTCTTCAGACACACACACACACACACACCTCCAGACACACACACACCCCTCCAGCCACACACACACACACACACACACCTCCAGCCACACACACACACACCCTCCAGCCACACACACACACATACATAGACCCACCACACACACACACCTCCAGCCGCACACACACACACACGCATTTCCAGCCACACACAGACACACAGACACACACACACACTTTTCCAGCCACACACACACTCCCACCTTCTCTACTTCAACTACATAACATTTCTACTCTCTTCCCCAACCATACACCCTCACCACTCACACCTGCAGCCCCCCCCCCCCCCCCCCCCTCAGCCACACACACACCATTTTATAAGTACAAATAATGGTCCGTTCAGAATGCTTTTTCATATATATATTCATATATGTTTACTATATTTTTTTAAAGACTAGTCATCTTAAAAGATAGAGATTTTGAAAAGTATATATATATATATATATATTCCAAAGTTAACCTCCCTTTTTTCTTTTGAGCAGATTACAGATGTTCCTGCTTGGTTGCTTTGAAACTATATATATTTTTGAAAACTTTTTCAGTTAAGTAGGAAACCTTGAAGGGAGGGAGCAAAAGCTTATGGGCAACCTGCTTTGGAGTGAGGTATCTAATAAAGATACTGGCATAATGGGGAAGATGAAATTACTACTTACCTAAGTACCCCGCTGTATTTTATAGTTTAGAACCCAGTTACAGTTATGTTTCTTCTTATATTGCTAAATTATTGTTTTGCTACTCTCTCTCTACCTGCCCTATCCTTTCTCGCTGTTCTTGGCCTGCCCCTCTCTCTCCCTTTCTTACCTGCTCCCCCTATCCCCTCCCTGTGTTTTGTATTTTCTGCCTGCTTCAGATTTTTGTAAACCGGCGTGATATGTCCTATGAATGTTGGTATATTAAAAGTTTCAAATAAATACCTGAAAGTTTCCTTTCCTGTAGGGAAATCTGGCAGGTCCATCCCCAAGTGGGTTATGCACACTAGAGATGTGAATCGTGTCCTCGATCGTCTTAACGATCGATTTCGGCTGGGAGGGGGAGGGAATCGTATTGTTGCCGTTTGGGTGTGTAAACTATCGTGAAAAATCGTTAAAATCGTGAGCCGGCACACTAAACCCCCCTAAAACCCACCCCGACCCTTTAAATTAAATCCCCCACCCTCCCGAACCTCCCCCCAATGCTTTAAATTACCTGGGGATCCGGCGGTGGTCCAGAACGGCAGCGGTCCGGAACGGCCCCCTCAATAGAATCGTGTTGTCTTCAGCCGGCGCCATTTTTCAAAATGGCCACCGCAAAATGGCGGCGGCCATAGACAAAAACGATTCGACGGAGGAGGTCGTTCCGGACCCCCGCTGGACTTTTGGCAAGTCTTGTGGGGGTCAGGAGGCCCCCCCAAGCTGGCCAAAAGTTTTATGGGAGTCCAGCGGGGTTCCGGGAGCGATTTCTTGCCGCGAATCGTTTTCGTATGGAAAATGGCGCCGGCAGGAGATCGACTGCAGGAGGTCGTTCAGCGGGGGTTCCGGACCTATCCTCTCTCCTAACCTGTCGACCGAACTCTACCCACCCATCTACCCACTTCCCGTCTGTCCCCTCCCAAAATGTGCTTCCCCACTATACCTATTATACACCACCCCTACCGGCGGACCCTCCGCCCAGCACACCCTCACTCCTTTACCCAGCACAAATCCCTAGTGCCCATCATGATTTCACCCCTCACACAGCTGCTAGGCCTAGCAACGCTTACCATCTCCCTATTCAACGCACAATCCATCCTAAAGAAAGCCCCCATACTTCAAGACTTACTCACTGACACCAACCCAGATATCTGTGCTATCACAGAATCCTGGCTAAAGAACTCAGACCATGTTTTTATCAACCAACTCCCAACACAGACATACGACATTTTTTCCATTCCTAGGCCCAAAAAAAGAGGAGGAGGCATACTCCTTGCAACCAAGAAATTCCTTAACCTTAAGCTACAGACCAGTTCCCCCCCCCCCCCCCCGACTCGAAATTGGTCTTTTTAAATCCAAATCCCTGCAAGTCTGCCTCGTCTACGTCCCCCCCGGCATACTTGAACAGGACCCATCCCCCCTCATTGAATACATCACCGACAACATAAAGCCAGACACACCCGCAGTGATACTCGGAGACTTCAATCTACATGTAGACACCCAACCCAACACGCCTGCTTGTGAAACCCTACTTCTCACCCTCAAAGCCCTGGGCTTCAGACAGCTAATCTCCGAGCCCACACACAAAGCTGGCCACACCCTCGACCTCCTCTTTGTCAACACATGCATTACAGTACCCCAAACACCCACTACCACCCCCATCCCCTGGTCAGACCATTTTCTCATCAATGCCCACCTCACCATCAATACTGACACACCGATTGCAAGCTCACATAAAAAAAACAATTTCCCTCCGTAAACAATGCTCCACGGAGGAACTCTCCCTAGCCTTCAGCAAAGTAAGTGAAAACCTCGACCTAACTAACCCAGACACTGCTCTTCTATCTTGGAATAAGTCCATATCCAACATAGCCAATGATCTTTGCCCCATCATCCATAAAACAATAACCCCCACACGTACCGAGAGAAAGCCATGGTACACCGCTGAACTAAGAAAACTAAAGCAAGACCTCAGAACCAAGGAACGGACCTGGTGTAAACAACCTACACCCACACACAAAATGGCCTACAAACACACTTTGCATACATACCGACAAGCAACCATCCACGCCAAACGCGACTTCTACGCAGCAAAAATCCACAGCCATAAATTCAATCCAAACGCCCTATTTTGCCTCGTTGCAGAACTCACAAAGTCCCCCTTTCCCTCCTCCCAAGAAATAAACAGCATAGAGAAAAGTGAGAAACTAGCTGACTACTTTCAAAGTAAAATCTCCAAAATTCTAACATGTCTCCCCCCTAACCCCGCACCCACAGACCCACTACCGATCGACAACAACACTAACCTCGACTCCCTTGACACTACCTCCATGAAGGAAGTTGAATCCATACTAAAAAAGATGCAACCATCCACTCATATCGCAGACACCATCCCATCAAAAATCCTCCTCTCCATTCCCTCTGCCATTGCAAAACCTATAGCAGAAATCATAAACTGCTCCATCACTTCCGGGAAAGTCCACGACCCACTTAAACTAGCCATCGTGAAGCCACTACTAAAGAAACCCACCCTCGACCACAATGACCCTGCAAATTACAGGCCCATTTCCAATCTGCCCTTCATATCTAAAATCATGGAGAAAGTGGTTAACACCCAACTCTCCGATTTCCTAGAAGAAAACAATATCCTACACCCCACTCAATATGGTTTTCGTAAAGACCGAAGCACCGAAAAACTTCTACTCGCAGAAACGGATACCATCCTTAAAGGCATGGACCACGGCCAATCATATATACTTGCCCTTCTCGATATCTCAGCCACTTTCAATACCGTGAATCATCAAATCCTAATATCACGCTTAGCAGAGATAGGCATCTCAAACACAGCCTTATCCTGGTTCTCCTCATACCTTGACCACCGTAAATACCTAGTCAAGCTTGATAATTTCGAATCCGCACACATTCCCCTCACACAAGGGGTACCCCAAGGCTTCTCCCTATCCTCCACCCTCTTCAATATATACTTACTCCCTCTCTGCCACCTCCTCTCTAAACTAGGACTAAAATTCTTCTTGTACGCAAACGACGTACAGATACTTATTCCAATTCAAAAATCCATCAACGAAACCCTTCAATACTGGGAAATATGCCTGACATCCATCAATTCTCTCCTCTCCAATCTCCACCTAGCACTTAACACCTCGAAAACTGAAATCCTCATCCTAGCAAACCAACCCCTCAACTCAATCCACCAATGATTCTCAACACCTCACAAGTCCACGCACTACCGCCCAGTGTCAGAGATTAGGAGTCACCCTAGACAATCAACTCAGCTTCAAATCCCACATTAAATCACTTCTAAAAGGGGGCTTCTACAAACTACAAATCCTCAAAAAACTGAAGCCCCTTCTCCACGCCCATGACTTCCGCACGGTTATGCAAACCACCATACTAACCAAACTCGACTACTGCAACTCCCTTCTCCTAGGCCTCCCTTCTTCTTCTATTAAACCCCTTCAAATCCTTCAAAATGCCATGGCAAGAATCTTAACAAACACCAGAAAAACTGACCACATCACTCCCATACTCCAAGATCTCCATTGGCTCCCCATCAACTTCCGTTCCCAATATAAAACACTTACCATCCTCCACAACACATTATACAACAACAATTCACCCTGGCTTGAAGACATGCCACAATTCCGTCAAGCTAATCGCCCACTAGAAACTCCCTTGCTGGCACTCTCCAAACCCCATCACTTAAAATTGGGCACCTTACCGCTACCAGAGATAGAGCCTTCTCCATTGCGGGCCCTACCCTCTGGAATTCCCTACCCGTCAAACTCCGCTTAGAACCGTCCCTGAGCCATTTCAAAAAAGGAATCAAGACATGGCTCTTTAAACAAGCATACCCCAATTCCACCCAATCCTAACCAATGTCCTCCTTGATCCACCTCAATCCACCTCCACAACCCTATACCCCCCCTCCGACCATCCCTATACCCCCCCTGCCCCCTCCCCCAGTGCCCCCTAGTGCCCCCACCCTCCCCTCTCCTCGCCCCCACCCCCTAACAATCTCTCCCTGAAAATACCTTCACCCTATGTACCCGTTCCCTCCACCCCCTCCTCTCCTTACCCCCCTTCCCTCCCTCCCTTCCCCCCCCCCCCCGTCACCAGATTCTAATCGTACTTACGTGCACTTGCCCCTGTCTTACTGTAAATAAGTTTCATATGCTAAGTGTATTAAGTGCACTGGCCACTTAACTTTGTATATTAGTTCATTTGCATATCTAATCCTAATCGAATGCAAATAGTTGTAACGCTGCCTTTGACTCTCCTCTCCTGTAATTATGTATATCTTCCAGTTAACCCCCTCCCCTGTTCATTGTAATTTCCTTTCTTTCTCAGTTATTTGTAAACCGACATGATGTGTCCTACGAATGCCGGTATAAAAAAGTTTTTAAATAAATAAATAAATAAATAAATAATGTTAAGTGAAAAAGAACTTATTTCAAATGATTGTGTTTCCTAAATGGCTTTATATGCTCCAAAAGATACCTTTCTTCAAATCAAATGAAAATTTGGGCCAATTTGAAAAACTACTAAGATGTTTTTTGTGGAAAGCAGTGAAAGCAAGGATAGACTTAGCAAAATTGATTAGAGAGAGGGACAACATGAGTAGAGGTGTTACGACTGTCGCTGCCTGACATCTCTACTCCGCCCTCCTTACCTCCTTGGCGACTCATCCTGCAGTTGATGGACGTCTGGCTGCTGCAGTGTCTGCATGCCGTCCTCTCCGGCATCCCCGGTCTGTCTTGGGCGCTGCATCCTGCCATGTTGTTCAGCTGCTATAGGGCATGCGGCCCTGCTTCTTATTCCTTCTTTGGCGCGAACCTTAGGGGTGTCCCCCTGTGATGACATCACGCATCCCGGATACAAAAGTCTACTCTGTTTGCTAGCTAATTGAGTTAGAAAGGTGAAGGGAACTCCCTATGGATGGGATTCTCTCTCCGTACCTAGCTACTCTGCCTCTCCTTAATTGGACTTACTCTATCGGGGTACCCGCTACTTGGGGGCCTCTCTCTTTTTCTTTCAGATCGCTGTCTGGAACCGGTACTCGCTCCTCAAGGGTCCATGTTCCCGGATTCACTGTCTGAGCTTACTTCTGATTGGAAGAACCCGCTGCCTATACCATCAGTTAGTTACCGTCTCGATTCTCTCAGAGCTGTTCCCTGGAACCAAGTACTCCCTCCTCGAGGGCCTGCCTCTATTCCAGCTTCTGTGTTACATTCCGGGAGAAACTGCTGTGTGAGTAATCTACCAACGAGGCTCCATCCCAGAATCCTGTGAAGGCGCCACTGTACTCACTATCTCAGTTTCTCTCCACTGCAGCACAGCCATTGAGGGATCGCTGTTCCAGTGTCCTGAGGGACTACAAGCCCAGCCGGGCTTCATCTCTTCTCACTACTGCCACCTCTGGGGCTTCTCAACTTTGTTTAATAAAAGATAATTCTGTGTTGTGTGTCCTAAAGCTGAGCCTGACCTGTGGCCCCTCACGGGACTTCCCCCTGTGGGCGTGGTCATCTTCCACAGTGTCCAAGGGTCCACTCAAAACCTTACAAACAATAACAGATTGCTAACTCCATGGATCCGGCAAAGCTCAATGTCCTGTGGGCCATTCCGGGCATGGCCCGGTGCATTTCTGAACAGCAAGACGCATTGGAGAGACTCACATCAGCGTTTCATCAGATACATGCACAGAAGACTCAAGACTTCTGTGCATGTATCTCACGACGCACTCCTCACCACCCTCGGCGCTATGGGATTCACTCAGACCATCAACAGCCCCACACATAAAGCTTGGCACACTCTGGATCTAATATTCATCAATTCTAATTTCACTTGCACATCAGAACCCACCTGTACCCCTATACCTTGGTCAGATCATTTCCTGATAGAATCTTCCTTCTCCACATTCAAACAGACTCACACATCTCCACACCTCTCTACCATTCAATTCAGGAAAGCATGTCAATCTGATATACTCAGCGATCAGCTCTCCAAAGAACTCTCTAACCTAGACTTAGCTAACCCTGAATCAGCACTATCCTCCTGGCAAAAGATTACAGAAGCAGTCGCAAACAAATGGTGCCCAATAGTCTCCAAGTCAATCAACCCAAAAAAAAAGGGAAATCAACCCTGGTTCAGCACCGAACTTAAACAGATGAAACAGAACCTACGCCATAAAGAGAATAGATGGCGCAAAACCCCCAATACATCTACCCTCTCAGCATACAAGGGTTTCTTACATCACTACAGGACCGCCATTCTACAGAAAAAAAAGGAATACTATGCAAACAAAATACACCATTTCCAGTACGATGCACAAGCCCTATTCTCTTACGTAACACAAATCACCAAATCTACCCCCCCCACCTATACCAGACGAACAAGCTCTTTCCAAAGCAAATGAGCTCGCTGCATTCTTTCAACAGAAGATCTTAAATACCCTCGCCCTCCTTCCTCCAATTACAACACCTCTCAAGTTAGGCGAGTATCCCAATTCTCTTACTAGACCTAAATTTGACAGATTCGAATCAATCGCCACTAAAGAGATTGAATCCCTCCTAAAAAGCCAGAAACCATCTAGCCATCCGGCTGATAATATCCCATCGAGACTCCTGTTGCTCATCCCAAACACGATCTCAGGACCTCTGACCAGCATCATAAACAGCCTTCTAACTCAAGGAAGCTACCCAGACAATCTAAAAACCGCCTCACTCAAGCCCCTCCTCAAGAAACACAATTTAGACCCAAATGTACTAGCGAACTTCAGACCCATTTCTAACCTCCCATTTCTTGCCAAACTAACGGAGAAACTGGTAAACTCCCAGCTTTCTGAATACCTAGAAGACCACAAGATCCTATACCCTTCGCAATATGGTTTCCGCAAATCACGCAACATGGAAACCCTCCTCATTTCACTTACAGACCATATAATCATGGGGTTAGACAAAGGTCACTCCTTTTTATTAGTTCTGTTAGACATCTCGGCGGCATTCGACACCGTCAACCATACCATCCTACTGGATCGCCTAGCAGATATCGGCATCTCCGGATCTGCCCACAACTGGTTCAAGTCCTTCCTCAGCAATAGGACTTTTAAAGTCAAAATTAACAATAAAGAGTCACCCCTAACAAAATCAACCCTTGGTGTACCACAAGGATCCTCCTTATCTCCAACCCTCTTTAACATATACCTCCTCCCCCTCTGCCAACTGCTAACAGACCTAAACCTAATTCATTATCTGTACGCTGATGACGTGCAGATTCTAATCCCCATAACAGAATCAATCTCAAAAGCGCTCACCCATTGGAATAACTGCCTTCTATCCATCACAAAGCTACTCAACAGCTTAAACTTGGTACTCAACGCTTCAAAGACAGAACTTCTCCTCATCTCCTCAAACAAAAACAATATATCCCCTCCATCGCCACTCAATTCTATCATTGCCTGTAAGCAGGTTAGAGACCTTGGAGCAATTCTAGACAATCGATTAAACCTAAAGAAAATGGTCAATACAACCTGCAAAGACTGCTTCTACAGACTTCAGGTTCTAAAACGACTGAAACCACTCTTATTCTTCCACGATTTCAGGACAGTCCTCCAAGCGCTTCTATTCGCCAAAATAGACTACTGCAGTGCCCTTTTCCTAGGTCTCCCCAAATCCACGATCAAACCACTGCAGATGATACAAAATGCGGCAGCAAGATTGTTGACCAGTACAAGCCGCGGCGAACACATCTCACCCATACTCAAGAACTTACATTGGCTACCAGTGAATTTCAGAATTCTATACAAATCAATCACCTTAATCCACAAAACAATCCATCATCAACTTCAACTCGACCTGGAAATCCCCTTCAAACTCCACTCCTCTAACAGACCAACTAGAGATATCCACAAAGGCACTCTGAAATATCCCCCCACTAAAGCCTCCCGCCTCTCTACGACCAAAGACAGAGCTTTTTCGATAGCAGGCCCATCTATCAGGAATAGCATCCCATCAAATCTCAGATTAGAGCCATGCCTTTTAACTTTCAGAAAAAGACTTAAAACCTGGCTCTTTCACCAAGCCTTCTCCGATCCACCAGTCTTTCACTAGTTGTCCTTCAACCTAACCCAGTCTGTCATCTATACTCATGAACAATGGACTCTGATACCTCTAGGTTAAACTTCCAGGTTAAAGCACCTTTTAAGCTTTAACCCGTACGCTCTTTGGTAATACGCTGTAATACGTTATATTTATTTCTCGCCTTATCTTCCTTCCAGCTTGTTGCAAGCTTCCAAGTTCTCTTCCCCTGTTGATTGTAACTTGGACTTATTCCTACCTATTGTTATCTTCGTTCACTTGAATTGTTACCCCAGTTATACCCCTTGTTAAATGTAAACCGATCCGATATGGTTATTTACTATGAAGGTCGGTATATAAAACTGTTAAATAAATAAATAAATAAATAAGACGCTACTTCCAGTAATGAATTAACTTTAAAGACTGCTGTACCGCTGGCTGCTCCAGTTAGTTTCTCGGGAGAGATTCAGAAAACCAGGGGCTTTCTAAATCAGTGCTGCATGCACTTTGCATTACAGCCTTCTCACTTCCCCACAGCTTTTGCCAAGATTACTTATATTTTATCTTATCTTGATGGAAGGGCCTTGTTTTGGGCCTCTACACTGTGAGAACGCAAGGATCCTATTTTGCAGGATATAGATGAATTTTTGTACTTATTCAAATCCGTTTTTAATGATCCTGCCCGAGTGACCGTTGCCGGTTCTACTCTGATGGACCTGAAGCAAGGCAACCGACCACTGGCTGATTTTGCAATAAAGTTTAAGACTCTTGCTACAGAACTCTGTTGGGACCCCAAATGCCTGAAAACCCTCTTCTTCAGAGGCCTGGATACTCGCTTGAAAGACGAGCTGGCCGCTCAAGAAACACCTGACTCACTGGATGAACTAGTGGCTTTGGCTACTAGGATCGACCACCGGCTTTGTGATAAGGTAAAAGAACTCCGACCTAATAGAGAACCAGGTCAGAAGGAGGCTAGTGCTAAACCTGCACCTCGGATGGTTCCAGTAATTCCTGCTGTCAATGGAGATGAACCGATACAACTTGGTCGCAGTCATTTGATTTCCAAAGAAAGAAGACTTCGGAAAAGGCATGGTATGTGTATGCCCAACTCGTCTGGGAAATGGACGGGCCTAAGTCCTGCAGGAGGACTGTTCTTAGGCCTTACTACGCCCTCTCCTCTGCTCTCTCTATCAGTCTCCTTAATCTGCGGACCATCTGAGTTTCAAATTCTTGCCCTGGTGGATTCAGGGGCAGGAGGCAACTTTATTCTTCTACGCCTAGTGGAACATTTGAGGATTCCCCTTGTAACTTTGAAGGTTCCGCTTCTCCTAGCTTCCATCCATGGGGAGCCCTTACTGGGTGATGTGGCTTGTCAAACTGTACTGGTAACTCTTTGCACCGGAGCTCTCCACATCAAGTCAATTCCCTTCTTTGTGTTATATAAGAACATAGGAACATAAGAAAATGCCATACTGGGTCAGACCAAGGGTCCATCAAGCCCAGCAGCATGTTTCCAACAGTGGCCAATCCAGGCCATAAGAACCTGGCAAGTACCCAAAAACTAAGTCTATTCCATGTAACCATTGCTAATGGCAGTGGCTATTCTCTAAGTGAACTTAATAGCAGGTAATGGACTTCTCCTCCAAGAACTTATCCAATCCTTTTTTAAACACAGCTATACTAACTGCACTAACCACATTCTCTGGCAACACATTCCAGAGTTTAATTGTGCGTTGAATAAAAAAGAACTTTCTCCGATTAGTTTTAAATGTGCCCCATGCTAACTTCATGGAGTGCCCCCTAGTCTTTCTATAATCCGAAAGAGTAAATAACCGATTCACATCTACCCGTTCTAGACCTCTCATGATTTTAAACACCTCTATCATATCCCCCCTCAGTCGTCTCTTCTCCAAGCTGAAAAGTCCTAACCTCTTTAGTCTTTCCTCATAGGGGAGTTGTTCCATTCCCCTTATCATTTTGGTAGCCCTTCTCTGTACCTTCTCCATCGCAATTATATCTTTTTTGAGATGCGGCGACCAGAATTGTACACAGTATTCAAGGTGCGGTCTCACCATGGAGCGATACAGAGGCATTATGACATTTTCCGTTTTATTCACCATTCCTTTTCTAATAATTCCCAACATTCTGTTTGCTTTTTGGACTGCCGCAGCACACTGTACTGACAATTTCAATGTGTTATCCACTATGACACCTAGATCTCTTTCTTGGGTTGTAGCACCTAATATGGAACCCAACATTGTGTAATTATAGCATGGGTTATTTTTCCCTATATGCATCACCTTGCACTTATCCACATTAAATTTCATCTGCCATTTGGATGCCCAATTTTCCAGTCTCACAAGGTCTTCCTGCAATTTATCACAATCTGCTTGTGATTTAACTACTCTGAACAATTTTGTGTCATCGGCAAATTTGATTATCTCACTCGTCGTATTTCTTTCTAGATCATTTATAAATATATTGAACAGTAAGGGTCCCAATACAGATCCCTGAGGCACTCCACTGTCCACTCCCTTCCACTGAGAAAATTGCCCATTTAATCCTACTCTCTGTTTCCTGTCTTTTAGCCAGTTTGCGATCCACGAAAGGACATTGCCACCTATCTCATGACTTTTTACTTTTCCTAGAAGCCTCTCATGAGGAACTTTGTCAAACGCCTTCTAAAAATCCAAGTATACTATATCTACCGGTTCACCTTTATCCACATATTTATTAACTCCTTCAAAAAAGTGAAGCAGATTTGTGAGGCAAGACTTGCCCTGGGTAAAGCCATGCTGACTTTGAACCATTAAACCATGTCTTTCTATATGTTCTGTGATTTTGATGTTTAGAACACTTTCCACTATTTTTCCTGGCACTGAAGTCAGGCTAACCGGTCTGTAGTTTCCCGGATCACCCCTGGAGCCCTTTTTAAATATTGGGGTTACATTTGCTATCCTCCAGTCTTCAGGTACAATGGATGATTTTAATGATAAGTTACAAATTTTTACTAATAGGTCTGAAATTTCATTTTTTAATTCCTTCAGAACTCTGGGGTGTATACCATCCGGTCCAGGTGATTTACTACTCTTCAGTTTGTCAATCAGGCCTACCACATCTTCTAGGTTCACCGTGATTTCATTCAGTCCATCTGAATCATTACCCATGAAAACCTTCTCCATTACGGGCCATGCACCCTATCGTCCTGGGGTTACCCTGGTTGCATTCGCACCAACCCCAATTTTATTGGGCATCCTTGGAACTTTCCTGCTGGGGCACAGGTTGTCATGGAAAGTGCCCTAAGTAGATTGCTTCTGTCATCTGCATGCCTACAACTCCAGTGATGCCGGGATTGCCACCCCAACATGCATCTTTTAGTGATGTTTTTTCCAAAGAAGCTGCTGACATTCTTCCTCCGCATAGGTCCTATGACTGTGCCATAAGACTGAAACCCAATACTCAACCTCCTAAAGGATGTGTCTATCCACTCTCAGCGATTGAGAACAAGGCGATGTCATAATACATCGAGGAGAATTTACAGAAGGGGTTTATTAGACCATCAAAGTCTCCAGCCAGCGCAGGCTTCTTCTTTGTGGGGAAGAAGGACGGTACCTTATGTCTTATATCGATTACCGAGGTCTGAACGAGATCATGATTAAAGACTGCTACCCCCTGCCTTTAATCTCAAAGCTGTTTGACTGGCTTCAGGGGGCCAAAATATTCCCAAAACGTGACCTGAAGGGGGCCTACAACTTAGTTTGCATTCGTAGTGATGACGAATGGAAAACAGCCTTCAACACTCGAGATGGCCATTTTGAGTACTTAGTTATGCCCTTCAGCCTATGCAACGCACCCACCGTATTTCAGAACATGATGAACGACATATTGCGGGTCCTCTTGTGTAAGAGTGTCATGGATGATATCCTGATATTTTCTTAGGATTTGCCCACTCATCTAGAGGATGTAAAGCAAGTACTACGCCGACTCCGTGAACACCAGCTCTAAGCCAAACTATAGGGATGTGCAGACCAAAAGTTTATGTTCATAAGTCCATAAGTCGAAAGGGGGGGTCAATTTCGGTCAATATGGACATAAGGAGAATTCCATAAGTTGAGTCTATGTCCATACGTGCAAATAAAAATTTAAACCCCTCACCCTCCTTAATCCCCCCCTCCCCCAAGACTTACCAAAACTCCCTGGTGGTCCAGCGGGGAGTCAGGACGCCATTTCTGAACTCCTTTGCGAGGAGCACGTGACGTCGGCGTCACGTCGGAGTGACGCGGCGTCACGTGATTCCCCGCGGGTTCGCTCCGGGACCCTCGTTGGACCCAAAAGGACCTTTTGGCCAGCTTGGGGGGGCCTCCTGACCCCCCCAAGCTGGCCAAAAGTTCCTTTTGGGTCCAAAGCGGGGAATCACGTGACGTCGGCGTCACGTCGGAGTGGCGGCGTCACGTGATTCCCCCGGGGTTCGCTGCGGGACCCTCGTTGGACCCAAAAGGAACTTTTGGCCAGCTTGGGGGGGCCTCCTGACCCCCCCAAGCTGGCCAAAAGTTCCTTTTGGGTCCAACACGGGGAATCACGTGACGTCGGCGTCACGTCGGAGTGACGCGGCGTCACGTGATTCCCCGCGGGTTCGCTCCGGGACCCTCGTTGGACCCAAAAGGAACTTTTGGCCAGCTTGGGGGGGCCTCCTGACCCCCCCAAGCTGGCCAAAAGTTCCTTTTGGGTCCAACGCGGGGAATCACGTGACGTCGGCATCACGTCGGAGTGACGCGGCGTCACGTGATTCCCCGCGGGTTCGCTCTCGGACCCTCGTTGGACCCAAAAGGAACTTTTGGCAAGCTTGGGGGGGGTCAGGAGTTCCTTTTGGGTCCAACGAGGGTCCCAGAGCGAACCCGTGGGGAATCACGTGATGCCGCGTCACTCCGACGTGACGCCGACGTCACGTGCTCCTCGCAAAGGAGTTCAGAAATGGCATCCTGACTCCCCGCTGGACCACCAGGGAGTTGTGGTAAGTCTTGGGGGGGGGGATTAAGGAGGGTGAGGGGTTTAAATTTTTATTTAGGATCAACAATCGCGATTTCCAACGTATTCAACATAGCTATGTTGAATAAGTTGGAAATCCGATCGTTTTCGCCTCATCACCTTTTTAAGTTAAAAAAAAAAAAAGTTGCATTTTACATTTAAGTTCAAAACGAATGCACACCCCTACCAAACTATCCAAGTGCGAATTTCATAAAGACTCCGTGCCTTTTCTTGGCTATATCGTGTCTAAAGATGGCTTCCAAATGGACCCTCAAAAGCTAAAGAGTATAAATATTGGTCCCAACCTACCAGCCTGAAGGCTCTGAAACAATTTTGGGGATTTACAAACTATTATAGAATAGGGATGTGAATCGTGTCCTCGATCGTCTTAACGATCGATTTCGGCTGGGAGGGGGAGGGAATCGTATTGTTGCCGTTTGGGGGGGTAAAATATAGTGAAAAATCGTGAAAAATCTAAAAATCGAAAAATCGCAAAACCGGCACATTAAAACCCCCTAAAACCCACCCCCGACCCTTTAAATTAAATCCCCCACCCTCCCGAACCCCCCCCCAAATGACTTAAATAATCTGCGGGTCCAGCGGCGGTCCGGAACGGCAGCGGTCCGGAACGGGCTCCTGCTCCTGAATCTTGTTGTCTTCAGCCGGCGCCATTTTCCAAAATGGCGCCGAAAAATGGCGGCGGACATAGACGAACACGATTGGACGGCAGGAGGTCCTTCCGGACCCCCGCTGGACTTTTGGCAAGTCTCGTGGGGGTCAGGAGGCCCCCCACAAGCTGGCCAAAAGTTCCTGGAGGTCCAGCGGGGGTCAGGGAGCGATTTCCCGCCGCGAATCGTTTTCGTACGGAAAATGGCGCCGGCCATACGCGTATGGCCGGCGCCATTTTCCGTACGAAAACGGCGCCGGCCATACGCCATACGCGGCCATTCGCCATACGCCATACGCGGCCATACGCCATACGCCATACGGCGCCGGCCATACGCCATACGCGGCCATACGCCATACGGCCATACGCCATACGCGTATGGCCGGCCATACGCCGGCCATACGCCATACGCGTATGGCGCCGGCCATACGCGTATGGCCGGCGCCATTTTCCGTACGAAAACGATTTGCGGCGGGAAATCGCTCCCTGACCCCCGCTGGACCTCCAGGAACTTTTGGCCAGCTTGTGGGGGGCCTCCTGACCCCCACGAGACTTGCCAAAAGTCCAGCGGGGGTCCGGAAGGACCTCCTGCCGTCCAATCGTGTTCGTCTATGTCCGCCGCCATTTTTCGGCGCCATTTTGGAAAATGGCGCCGGCTGAAGACAACAAGATTCAGGAGCAGGAGCCCGTTCCGGACTGCTGCCGTTCCGGACCGCCGCTGGACCCGCAGGTTATTTAAGTCATTTGGGGGGGGTTCGGGAGGGTGGGGGATTTAATTTAAAGGGTCGGGGGTGGGTTTTAGGGGGTTTTAGTGTGCCGGCTCACGATTCTAACGATTTATAACGATAAATCGTTAGAATCTCTATTGTATTGTGTTCCATAATGGTTTAAGACGATATTAAAATTATCGGACGATAATTTTAATCGTCCTAAAACGATTCACATCCCTATTATAGAAGCTTTATAAAGAACTACTCTTCTTACCCTTGATCGCAATGACCCGCAAGGGTGCCAATGCTTTAAAATGGTCTGCGGAGGCCATTTCCGCTTTTGAGGAATTAAAGACTGCCTTTTCCATGGAACCATGCTTGCGGCATCCTGACCCCAATAAGCCTTTTATCGTAGAAGTTGACGCTTCGGATGTCGACGTGGGGGCTGTATTGAGCCAAACTGGAGATTCTAAATCTAAACCAACCTCAAACCCTCTCTCACTAATTCCTGCTGAATATTTATCATACTATTACCATTCACAACTGTGTCATATTTATTCATTTGATTACCTATGTACCGTTTCATAGTCTTATTTTTTCACTTGCTATTCTAATGTATCAATAGGCTGAAATGTAAATATTGTGCTGTTCAATTTCTCCCCTTCCATCCCAAGTTTATTTTCCTTGTTTTTTGTAACTTTCCCTCTCCCTTTTTCTGATTCACTGTATTTAAAGTTCAAGGTTCTTATTGAAAATATTGTTTTTTACGTTACGTTATGCTTTACACTCCTTGTTATTTGTAAACCGGGTTGATGTGATGCCTATCATGAAAGTCGGTATAACAAAAACAATAAATAAATAAAAATAAATAAATAAATCCTTACGTCCCTGCTCTTTCTTCTCACAATACTTCTCCCCGGCAAAGAATAACTATGAGATCGGAGATAAAGAGCTCTTGGCTATAAAGCTAGCATTCGAGGAATGGCGACCTTGGCTGAAAGGCACTCAACATCAAATAACCGTATTCACGGACCATAAAAATCTAGAGTATCTCCGCCATGTGCAACGTCTTAACCACAGACAAGCTAGATGGTCCTTATTCTTCAATCATTTTGACTTTGTGCTTAAATATTGCCCCAGAGACAGAAATACCAGAGCTGATGCCTTGTCACACTCCTTTCTCTCAGAGGATGTACTGAAGAACCTCAGCACATAATTAACCTGAAGAAAGTCATCTTGGCGTCTACACATTCTGTGCCCATTGGTAAGACCATCGTGCCTAAACACCTCAGGAAGAAAGTGATCTTTTGTGAACATGATTCCAAGCTGGCTGGCCATCCTGGTCAATGTCACACCCTGCTCAAGCTCCAGAAGTTCTATTGGTGGCCTACTATCAAGAAAGATACCCTATCCTACGTGGCATCTTGTACCAACTGTGCCAAGCACAAACCTGCTTCTGGCCAACCATGGGGATTGCTGAAACCACTGCCAGTTCCGGAACAGCCCTGGTCACACATCACTACTGACTTTGTAGTCGACTTACCTCTTTCTGGAGGAATGACTACCATCTGGGTAACAGTTGATTGCTTCAGCAAGATGGCCCATCTCGTGGCGCTGCCTGGCTTACCTTCAGCCTTGGAGCTTGCGAAGCTCTTCATGTCGCACATTTTTCGCCTTCACGGCCTACCAAGACACATTGTTTCATACCGAGGATCTCAATTCACGGCAAGATTTTGGAGGGCCTTGTGCAAGTTATTCGACATCTCTCTAGACTACACTTCAGCCTATCATCCGCAATCAAATGGCCAAACAGAATGGATGAATAGAACCTTAAAACAGTACATTCGAGCCTACGTGAGCTGCCGTCAGAATAACTGGGCTGAACTGTTATCTTGGGCTGAATTTGCCATCATTTCTCATCCAGCAACATCAACTGGATCAACACCTTTTGAAGTGGTATATGGACGCTCTCCAACACCGCCACTTCCACTGAAGCTCTCAGTGACATCTCCAGCAGCTCAATCTACTGCTGATGAAATCCGTAACCTGTGGACTCAGACGAAAGACATGCTAGTTAAAGCGAGTGACCGTGCTAAGAAGTTTTATGATGCACACCATTCTCACGCGCCTGTCTTCAAACCCAGTGACAAAGTCTGGTTATCTACCAAACATCTCAGACTGAAGTTACCCTCCACTCGTTTTGCTCCTCGCTATGTTGGACCATTTCCAATCCTCCGATGTCTTGGCAACATCACTTACAGTCTGAAGCTACCACCCGGACTAAACATCCACAACACTTTTCAGTGAATTTTCTTCCAAGACTCAGGAACCACCTGCCATCAACAGAGAAGATGATCTAGAATTTAAGGTCAAAGAGATTCTTGATGTCCGAAAATGAGGCAAAACACTTGAATACCTTTCTTGGGAAGGTTTCAGCCCCGAAGAAAACTCTTGGGAGCCTCAGGCTAACATCCTTGATAAAGAGATGCTCTGTCAATTTCATTCCGCACATCCTTTGAAGCCTAAATCTGGTACCCGCAGAGGAGGCCGCCCTTTGAAGAGGGGTACTGTTACGACTGTCACTGCCCAATGTCGCCACTCCACTTTCCTTATCTCCTTGGCGACTCCTCCCGCAGTTGATGCACTGGTTGTCACGGCATCTGCCTGCCGTCCTCTCCGGCGTCCCCGGTCCAGCTTGGGTGCTGCATCCCACCATGTTGTTCAGCTGCCATAGGGCGTGCACATCGCATGGCCCTGCTTCTTATTCCTTCTTTGGCGCGAACCTCAGGGGAGTCCCCCGTGATGACATCATGCATCCCGGATACAAAAGCCTACTCTGTTTGCTAGCTAATCGAGTTAGCAAGGTTAAGGGAACTCCTTACGGATGGGATTCGCTCTCCATACCTAGCTACTCTGCATCTCCTTAATTGGACTTACTCTATCAGGGTACCCACTCCTCGGGGGCCTCTCTCTTTTTCTTTCAGGCAAGCCTTGGGGGGGTTAAGAGCCCCCTCCTGACCCCCCCAAGGCTTGCCAATAATCCCTGGGGGTCCAGCGGGGGTCCGGGAGCGATTTCGTTGTCGGCTGCCAGTAATCAAAATGGCGCCGATAGCCTTTGCCCATACTATGTCACAGAGGCTTTCGGCGCCATTGGTCAGCTCCAGTCACATGACAGGAGCACAAGATGGCGCCGATGGCCATGTGACAGGGGCTGACCAATGGCGCCGGTAGCCCCTGTGACATGGTAGTTCAGGCTATTCGGCACCATTTTGAGCAAGCCTGGCAATAGCGCACAACATGGGCACGAAGGATCAAATGGCACCCGGGACCCCGCTGGACCACCAGGGATGTTCGTAAGTCTTGGGGAGGGATCGAGATCAGGGCGGGGGTGTTGTATTATAGTTAATTTAAATGTTTGGGGTGGTTTGGGGTGGTTTTTAATTTAAAAAAAAAATTGTGCCCCTCTCCCCAGGCAAACCCGAAAAACGAAATTTCCCCGAAATTCGGGGGAAATTCTTTTCGGGTTTCGGGGCCTCCGAAACCACAACGAATTAGGAAATTTCATGTAATTTCATAATTCGTGTAATAAACGAACCACATCTCTAATGTTATTATTTAAAGCTTAGATCCAATATACTATATATACATACATACACACACACACACACACACACACACACATACACACACACACACACACACATTTATTTATTTATTTATTTATTTAAAAGCTTTTCTATACCATTGTTTAGTAATGCACCTTCACAACGGTTTACATTTAGGCAGCATATATTAGAGATGTGAATTGGAACCGGAATCGGTTCTGATTCCGGTTCCGATTCTCATCGTGGGTTTTTTTTTCGTCTGGCCCGATAGCGGTATTGTTTATCGGCTTTGCCCGAGCCGATAAACAAAAAACCCACCCCGACCCTTTAAAACCAATCCCTTATATTCTCCCACCCTTCCGACCCCCCAAAAAACTTTTACAGGTACCTGGTGGTCCAGTGGGGATCCCAGGAGCAATCTCCCGCTCTCGAGCCGTCGGCTGCCACTAATAAAAATGGCACCGATGGCCTTTGCCCTTACCATGTGACAGGGTATCCATGCCATTGGCCGGCCCCTGTCACATAATAGGAGCACTGGATGGCCCGTGCCATTTTTAAAGATGGCTCCGGCCATCCAGTGCTATGTCCATTTTTCCAAAATAGACTACTGTAATGCCCTCTTCCTTGGTCTCCCTGCTACTCATACTAAGCCGTTGCAACTCCTACAGAACGCCTCAGCACATATCCTTACTAACTCCAGAAAACTTGACCACATCACTCCCACCCTGATCGAACTCCACTGGCTAACAATACAGTCTCGTATCCTTTTCAAAGTTCTTTCCCTCATTCATAAAAGCATCATCAATGAAAACACTGACTGGATCAACCCCCCACTGCTTATCCGCACATCCACTAGACCCACTCGTACTGCCCTCCAAGGGACACCCCGCACCCCCTCTATCAAATCCACAAAACTTATTTCTACAATGAACAGAGCCTTTTCCCTGGCCAGCCCCATCCTATGGAACTCTATGCCCCCAGACTTGCGCACTGAAACATCTACACCCAAATTCAAAAAAAAGCTAAAAACCTGGCTATTCTTACAGGCCTACCCTTCCCTTAACAACCATCTCCCTGATGACCCCCTAAGCTGTGTATAATGCATTCCCTGTATCACCCTTTACAATGTGCTCCCGCTGACTTCTTCTCTCAATAACCTTCTCCCCGATGACCTCCTGAGCTGTCTACAGTGCTTTCTTTGTATTACCTTTGACAATGTGCTCTTGTTAACTTTTCCTCATCTGTCCTCGGTTGAGGAACTGTCGTTCCCTGTAAATAGTTACCCAGTTTCTATATGTTCATGTTTTTCTCTTGTATGCAGAGTTTACTTAGTTTACTAATCTATGTAATGGCACTGCCAAAAAGTTCTATGTAATGAAACTGCCAAAACGTTTTAAGTTATCTGTAAACCGACACGATGTGCAAACGGTTGTCGGTATATAAAAAAACCTATAAATAAATAAATAAATACATAATAAATAGGGGTTATTTTTGTGTGCCGTTTTTCCTGCCCTCTTCCAAAACAATAAAAGAACCCCCACGAACAATTTTGTGGGGTTTTCCTATCGATTTGGGGGAGTCCCCAATTTCTGACGATTTTGAAAATATCGTACAATATTTTCAATCGTCCGAAGCCCGATTCACATCCCTAGCATGTATATATATATATATATATATATATATATATATGCTGCCGACCTTTTCTTCAACAGTACCTCACTTCTGATAGCAGGGAATGGAAATCCCCACCAGCATGTCACTTCTCCACCTACACACACACACACACACACCCACACCACACACACACCCACACACACCTGCCAGCAGCAGATGAAGAGACCCTGTGGTGTTGCCGGCACTTCCCCAGAGCCACCTGCAGAAGAAAAGGCCCTGGATGTCTCTCGCATTTCAAGAGACTCTGTTGTGCAGATAGTGGCCAAAAAAAAGGTCCAAAATGTGTATGTGAGAGAGACTGGCCCAGTGAGAGAGCGACTGGGTAACCAAGGAATTGGATCAAGGAAGAGCGCTCGATGTCATCTACTTGGATTTCAGCAAAGCTTTTGATACGGTTCCGCACAGGAGACTGGTGAATAAAACGAGAAGCTTAGGAGTGAGTGCCGAGGTGGTGACCTGGATTGCAAATTGGTTGACGGACAGAAGACAATGTGTGATGGTAAATGGTACTTTCTCTGAAGAGAGAGCGGTTTTAAGTGGTGTACCACAAGGATCGGTGTTGGGACCGGTCCTGTTCAATATCTTTGTGAGCGACATTGCGGACGGGTTAGAAGGTAAGGTTTGCCTTTTTGCAGATGACACTAAGATCTGCAACAGAGTGGACACGCCGGAAGGAGTAGAGAGAATGAGACGGGATTTAAGGAAACTGGAAGAGTGGTCGAAGATATGGCAGCTGAGATTCAATGCCAAGAAGTGCAAAGTCATGCATATGGGGAGTGGAAATCCGAATGAACTGTATTTGATGGGGGGGGGGAAAGGCTGATGTGCACGGAGCAGGAGAGATACCTTGGGGTGATAGTGTCTAATGATATGAAGTCTGCGAAACAATGCGACAAGGCGATAGCAAAAGCCAGAAGAATGCTGGGCTGCATAGAGAGAGGAATATCGAGTAAGAAAAGGGAAGTGATTATCCCCTTGTACAGGTCCTTGGAGAGGCCTCACCTGGAGTACTGTGTTCAGTTCTGGAGACCGTATCTACAAAAAGACAAAGACAAGATGGAAGCGGTACAGAGAAGGGCGACCAGGAAGGTGGAGGATCTTTATCGGATGACGTACGAGGAGAGATTGAAGAATCTAAATATGTACACCCTGGAGGAAAGGAGGAGCAGAGGTGATATGATACAGACTTTCAGATACTTGAAAGGTTTTAATGATCCAAAGACAACAACAAACCTTTTCCGTAGGAAAAAAAATCAGCAGAACCAGGGGTCACGATTTGAAGCTCCAGGGAGGAAGATTCAGAACCAATGTCAGGAAGTATTTCTTCACGGAGAGGGTGGTGGATGCCTGGAATGCCCTTCCGGAGGATGTGGTGAAGACCAGAACTGTGAAGGACTTCAAAGAGGCGTGGGATAAACACTGTGGATCCATAAAGTCAAGAGGCCGCCAATGAAGAGTGGGTGACTCGCCAGAATGATGGCTACTGCCTGGAGACAATACCCTTATTAAATAAACATACACATGCTTACTGTGACTCCAACATCGCTCTAAGCTTCAACAGCAAGAGGAAACGTGGAAAAAAGGATTTGCACTCACAAAGAGGGGAGTAGCTGGCTTGTTACGGCGGTTACTACCCCAAACCAAATAAGCCTGATACTTCACTTTCAATGCATATACAGCATAGTTCTCTGCTTCTACGGCAGGGGAGAAGAAAAAAGGGTTCGCACTCACAAAGCGGGGAGTAGCTGGCTTGTTACGGCGGTTACTACCCCAAACCAAATAAGCCTGATACTTCACTTTCAATGCATATCCTGCTTCAACGGCAGGGGAGAAGAAAAACTGATACTTCACGCATATCCAGCATAGCTCTCTGCTTCAACGGCAGGGGAGAAGAAAAACTGATACTACAAGCATATCCAGCATAGCTCCCTGCTTCAACGGCAGGGGAGAAGAAAAACAACCAATAAGGGCTGAATAACACAGTCTGGGTAAAACAAATAAGCATGGGTATAGCTTGCTTATTGCGGCGGTTACTTCCCCTACTACCCATAACTAATCAAGCTTGATATTTCACTTGGTTGCAGCTCCATCACTGCTCTCTACATTAATGGTGGGGGTGGAAGGGAAATAGAACCAAAGAGCTAAGAGAAACAGATAAGAATGAGAAAAAAATGTGAAGCTTGCTGGGCAGACTGGATGGGCCGTTTGGTCTTCTTCTGCCGTCATTTCTATGTTTCTATGTTTCTATGTTTCTATGCTTCAACGGCAGGAGAGAAGAAAAACTGATACTTTACGCATATCCAGCATAGCTCTCTGCTTCAATGGCAGGGGAGAAAAAAAAACCTGATACTTCACGCATATCCAGCATAGCTCCCTGCTTCAACGGCAGGGGAGAAGAAAAACAACCAATAAGGGCTGTATAACATAGTCTGGGTAAAACAAATAAGCATGGGTGTAGCTTGCTTATTGCGGTGGTTACTACCCCTACTACCCCTAACTAATCAAGCTTGATATTTCACTTGGATGCAGCTCCATCACTGCTCTCTACGTTAATGGTGGGGGTGGAAGGGAAATAGAACCAAGAGTTAAGAGAAACAGGTAAGTATGACAGAAAAAATGTGTGAAGCTTGCTGGGCAGACTGGATGGGCCGTTTGGTCTTCTTCTGCCGTCATTTCTATGTTTCTATGTTTCTATGTTTGAGAGTGAGTACCTGAAATGGTATGTCCATCAGAGATCCCTATACACACACACACACACACACACACACATATATAAATATATATATATACACATACATATATATAGCTCATGTGTACTGTGCCACCCAGGGGAGGGTTGAAAAAGGGAGGAAAGGAATAGGAGAGGTTAAGAGATGTTGTCTGGACAGATATCTGGGCCTATGGGAGGAGCAAACCACACAGCCTCATCCTATTTCTGATTCTTGTTCAATGTTGACACTTGTATATTATTGAAAATGAATACAATAAATTTAAACTTAAAAATAGCTACACAGTGAGATGAAGGGACTTCCCTAAGATTACACATAGTCACTGGCAGCATTGGGGTAAGAACTGAAGCACCAGCAGAGCTATCCATAGGGCAAGGGTGATCTCCCCAGCGAGCACTGCAGAGAGAAGGTCCCAGGACACAGAGCAAGAGCAGGGAGCCACCCTGTGTTTGTGCACCTTCACAATTTGACACATGCTTATGTGTACATCTGGCCCTGGTCACTGGGGGATAAATTTAATTCCCCAAAGCAGCTCAATTTGTTAGTGTTAGAGCTGGGATTACAGCATGTGAGGTTCTGATTCCTACTTCTCTTCTTAATATATTTTCCCCTCTCCAGTTCATTAATCTGTGGTAATGTGTTACGATACCTGGTTTTGAGCATTTCACTCCAAGAGGTCGAGATGTATAACTGAAGGGACTTTCCATGAAGGCGAGGCACTCGGACAGATGCTTTTCTTTTCCAGTGCATTGAATGGGCAGAGAGTCAAGTCTGGCAGAGGAAAAGCTGAGTGTGTCTCGATGAAGACCACATCCAAGCTGACTGCACGCTACTTTAGCTACGCTATCATCCACCAAAATATTTCCTGAAGGTATTTGATGCCATTTCTGGTTGTGATAGACTTCCAAGGTTCCATCGCATGAGCTCTTTCCATCTACAAGTCTCACATCAGAGATAGCTGAGCAGGAGGGAGAGAGAAAGCATTAATGCAAAATAAATCTTTCCTCGTCTGAGTTAGGTAACTTGGGCTAAAGCAGAAGCATTAGCAAGCACAGACTCAGAGAATCCAGCTGCAGACAGAAGACATAACATCATTCTTTATTAGGGAAGTGCACTGGAAAAGTATTCATTTTGGGTTTTTTTCATTCTTTTTTTGGCCACAGGTTCGATATCGGTTCATTAAGGAGGGAACTTTCAAAGGAACCATGCATGTAAATACAACATACGATTGAAACAGTTTTCAAAGCCCATTTTTCCACATTAAGTGCACTTAACATGGTAAAACCTATGGACATTTCAATGGCATACACTGTAGCAATTTTCAAAAGCCCACTTAAATGGGTAAAGTGCATTTACATGTGTAAAAAACAGTTTTAAGAGTGTAAAATCTTTAAAATGTACTCCCTTTATCTTTAATCTGGTTTGTGTCACTGGCTGATCTGAAATTAAAATTAAAAAATAAAACAAAAATGCAAACCCCCTTAATGAAAAAAGGGCAGGAACAAGCAGGGATTTTTCCTGCCAGAAAGACAGAGAGAATGAATGAATCAATCAGTCTACAGAGGGTTATTGATTTCTGACCTATTTATACCACTGTAAGAGGTGACTCCAGTAATTCAGGGTGAGGTTTGAGTGGTGAGTTGGGGTTTAGGGGGCAGTTTAAGATGCACAGTGAGCTGTGCGAACAGCACAGCTATTTGTAGTGAAGTTTTAATGTGATTTGGAGGGATGGAAGGTAAAAGAAGAGTAGCTTTCTATAATGTTCTCTCGACCTAGTTTGATGCCAGCTAGGTAGAGAGTGCACCAAGCTAGATAGAGAGACCATGGTACAAATCTACTCTTCTTTCACCTTCCATCCCTCCAAATCACATTACATCTTCTTGAAGGTAACTGTGCTGTTCCTACATCTCACTGTGCATCTTAAACTCTCTTTTTCTAAAAACCTCTCTCACTCAAATAAGAACATAACAATTGCCATGCTAGGTCAGACCAAGGGTCCATCAAGCCCAGCATCCTGTTTCCAACAGAGGCCAAACCAGGCCATAAGAACCTGGCAATTACCCAAAAACTAAGTCTATTCCATGCTACTGTTGCTAGTAATAGCAGTGGCTATTCCCTAAGTAAACTTGATTAACAGCCGTTAATGGACTTCTCCTCCAAGAATGTATCCAAACCTTTTTTGAACCCAGTTAAACTAACTGCACTAACCACATCCTCTGGCAACAAATTCCAGAGCTTTATTGTGCATTGAGTGAAAAAGAATTTTCTCCGATTAGTCTTAAATGTGCTGCTTGCTAACTTCATGGAATGCCCCCTAGTCCTTCTATTATTCGAAAGTATAAATAACAGATTCACATCTACTCGTTCAAGACTTCTCATGATCTTAAAGACCTCTATCATATCCCCCCTCAGCCGTCTCTTCTTCAAGCTGAACAGCCCTAACCTCTTCAGCCTTTCCTCATAGGGGAGCTGTTCCATCCCCTTTATCATTTTGGTTGCCCTTCTATGTACCTTCTCCATGCAGCTATATCTTTTTTGAGATGCGGCGACCAGAATTGTACACAGTATTCTAGGTGCGGTCTCATCATGAAGTGATATAGAGGCATTATGACATTATCCGGTTGTTGTTTTTTAACCATTCCCTTCCTAATAATTCCTAACATTCTGTTTGCTTTTTTGACTGCTGCAGCACACTGAGCTGATGATTTTAAAGTATTATCAAATATGATGCCTAGATCTTTTTTCTGGGTGGTAGCTCCTAATATGGAACCTAACATCGTATAACTACAGCAAGGGTTATGTTTCCCTATATGCACCACCTTGCACTTGTCCACATTAAATTTCATCTGCCATTTGGATGACCAATCGTCCAGTCTTGCAAGGTCCTTCTGTAATGTATCACAATCCACTTGTGATTTAACTACTCTGAATAATGTTGTATCATCCGCAAATTTGATAACCTCACTTGTCGTATTCCTTTCCAGATCATTTATATATATATTGAAAAGCACTGGTCCAAGTACAGATCCCAGAGGCACTCCACTGTTTACCCTTTTCCACTGAGAAAATTGTCCATTTAATCCTACTCTCTGTTTCCTGTCTCTTAACCAGTATGAAATCCATGAAAGGACATTGCCTCCTATCCTATGACTTTTCAATTTTCTTAGAATCCTCTCATGAGGGACTTTGTCAAACGCCTTCTGAAAATCCAAATACACTACATCTACTGGTTCACCTTTATCACATGTTTATTAACCCCTTCAAGAAAATGAAGCAGATTTGTTAGGCAAGACTTCCCTTGGGTAAATCCATGTTGACTGAGTTCCATTAAACCATATCTTTCTATATGCTCTATGATTTTGATCTTGAGAATAGTTTCCAATATTTTTACGGGCACTGAAGTCAGGCTCATTGGTCTATAGTTACCTGGATTGCTCCTATTCAACATCTGCATCTGAGTTCCTTCCCTTTGTCTGGCGCGGGCCATCCATTGCTCTTACCATGTGCAGAGGCCAGCCAATGGCATCGATAGCCCCTGCCACATGGTAAGGGCAAAGGGCAACCAGCGCCATTTTGTTTACTGGCAGCTGAGAGCCCGAGAGTGGGAGATCACTCTCGGGATGGGAGGGAGTGAGGATTGTGGGGGAGGGTTGTAATTAATTAATTCTGAAGGGATGGGGTGGTTTTTTTTCAGTTCAGGACAGCCGGAAAAAAAATCGGCCCGAACCATGGGAAACAAAATTTCCCATGGCAGGCCAATAACGAAGGCCGAACCAAAAGGTTCGGCCGAATCACATCTCTAGAAGTGACTTTGGTGAAAGATATGGCATGCAGCTTTTTCAATAGTGTAAATGAGAGGTGATAAGAAAGTGAATAAGGGTTCTGGTGGTTCTGGTGGTTTGTTCTATCTGTATAACATCATCATTCCACTGATGTTATACAGATAGAAATGGCATATTTTAGGCATTTTTTCAATATGTGTAGAGAATGAGAAAAAGGTTATTGGCTGAGGGGCCTGGGAGTATTACAGTATTATCCAAAAAAATAGAGAAAGATGTGTACCACCAGGTAGAAAACAATTTTCTTGCATGATCATGATGATGGTCAATAGTTTCAAACTTTGGGGTTTCCACCTAGATGCTAAAGAATTTAAAACAATTTACCAGATGTTAGAACTCAAGGTAGGTTCACAGTTTAAAATAATTAAAAAAAAAAAAAAAAGACACTTCAATAAAGTGAACAACTTTTGTTCAAAAGAGAAGTCAGCTGGCATCAAAGTAGGCAAAAGTTTTTTTTTAAAGACAATGTTCTTGAGAATTACTAATGAATTGCAATGAGATTATAAGATATGTGAACCCTTGCTGCTATGGCAAGATTGGCTAAACTATGGGGAAGGCCCCGTAGGTTCTCATCCACAGCTGGCAGAGCTGCGCAGCAAAGTGATTGACTTAGACAAGGGTGGCCTTTTACGGAACTGGAGGGCAGCAAATCAGTTCAGTTTTCAGGATATCCCTAATGAATATGCATGAAAATTTCTCATATATATATATTCATTAGGGATATCCTGAAACCCTGATTGTTTTGTGGTTTTTGAGAACCAGAATTGCCCATCCCTTGACTAGGAACTTCACCTATACCAACCCCTTTCCCTTTGCATTGAGCCCTTAGATTCTGGGAGCCAGCAGATGTTAGGTAAGAGTCTCTGTAGCTAAAGCATAGGCGTCAATCCAAAGCCAGACAGGGGTCATCGGCAAGTAGCAAGTAAGAATGGTCGGTGTCTTGACAAGGGTCAGAGGCAGATAGCAACAAGAATGGTCAGTGTCCAGCCAAGGGTGAGATCCAGAAGTTAGACCAAGGGGAGACAAGGCAAGGAAGGCTGGAGATATGAGGCAAGACTGGGCTGGAATGCAGGAAACAAGAGCAGCAACACAGTTTAGATGACCTGTTGCTGAGGCAAAGAGATGAAATTCAGGAAACCTTAAATAGAGCTCAGGGGCTGACATTATCTTTGACAGCCATAGGCATTTTCATACCATGGGACTGTAACTAGCATGCATTCCAGTGTGTGTACACCTAGGTTTTAGCAATGGCTAGGTGTACACACCGTTCACCTCTTCACCATGGAACTTATCATCCCCAGCTTAGGTTCCTAAACTCATCTGCCTCATCGCCCCAGCTTACTTTTTTGCTATTTTGCTCCTGATCCCCTAAAAAAAATTGTTACAACCCCTCGTCCTCCCACACCCCTTTTCTTTCAGACAACTCCTCCCTCTCCATGAGTTACCAATTTGTTCAAGTCCCCTTATTTACCAGTTTGTTTAAGTTGCGCCCAAGTTATCTCCTCCCTTGTTCTTTGTAAGACAACTTTTGTTACTGTCAATGTTTTGGTTGTAATGTAAACTGGAATGATAATTAACTCTGTTAATTGAACTTCGGTATAAAAAAGTTATAAATAAGTAAATAAATAAATAAATAAATAAGATACATAGAATACATTGTGTATTCTCAAGGTATTCAGGAACTTGAGCTGATAAGTTACATGTCCCATCTGCTAGAGGCCTACAAATGGACCTATGAATCTGGGCTCTAGAAAAAGGGAAGGAACTCAGGTGCAGATGTTGAATAATTAACCCTGAGTCATGGCAAGAGTTGTCACCACTCAAAGGGAGGAGCCCTGTAGGGACTTGCCATGATAGGCTGGGCCTCGGCAGTAATGGACCCAGAGAGAGGAAGAAGGATATTTATTATACTGCAAAGATGGGAACTGTCCTGAGCCACAAAAGGGATCATAACAGCCCCTCAAGGCCCCTTTCAGGTGGATTACAGTGGTCTAGGTATCCAACGTCATTCCAATCGTTCGGGTATAAATTGGGAGTCCTTGTGGAATGCAATGATGTAACTGCCTCAGACGTTCCCTGAGGGCCGGCGGCAGGTTCCAGGGATATCGGAGGATACATAGAAGGCTGTCTCCCAGCTTCTTCTGCTGTAAGAGCATGTGTAGGTTTTCGATCTCCCATTCCTTTATAGGCCAGCATGGATATATAGCCTTCGGTGGCCAGCTTGTGCTTCTTCACAAGAGCTTCGTTCTCAGACGTCTTATGAGCCAACTGTTCCTTCACCTGGGTGCAATATGACCTTCAGGAATTTTCCCGGAGCGAACTGGGCCTGGTCTGAGTCTCTTGGGATCTCTTGAAAGGAAGAAGATGGTCCGGCAGGATGGTAGCGACGATCAAGGGCCCAGAAGGTCTAGAGGGTTCTATACAGGTCTCCACACATTGAGATCCCCACTGAATCAGATCAGGGGAAGTCCAGTTGAGATGTGGTTGATGTTTCCGTAGCCATGGCAGGCCCAGGATTATTGGACTCACGGACGACGGAAGGATATAGAAAGAGATAGACTCAGTGTGGTCTGGTAAGATTCGCAGAGTCAGGGGTTGTGTGGCTTGCGTGACTTCCCCGGGAAGGAGGTTTCCGTGTACTGAAGCGAGAGTCACAGGGGAGATCACCAGACACATGGGAAGTTAATATTGGTCCACTAGGTCTTGCAGAATAAAATCCCGCCGCCCCCCCCCCCCCCCCCGCACCTGAGTCCACCAGGGCTTGAGTGGAAACGCACATGGAGGATAGTTCCAGGGAGGTGGGCAGCAGGAATAGAGGGAAAACAGTAGTAAGACCTAGGGTAATAGGTTACATAGTCTCCCGATGGGTACAAACCTTTTTCCTTTCAGAGCATAGAGACAGCAAATGTGTGGAGTCTCCACAGTAACAAGCTCAGCTGACGAAGACCGGAGCTCTCAGCCGCAGAGAGGTGAGGATGAACCAGTTGCATCAATTCTTCCAGGTACTGGGAGTGGTCATCTGCTAGAAAGAGAGGATCCTTAGTGCCTGCTCATCGAATAGTGTGATCTTCGTGTGCCCGTTCTCGAAGTCTCCAGACAATCCTCCCTCTGAGGTCGATAAGGCCTTCGAGGGACGCAGAAAACTCCCATGCTGCAGGTTCATCCTTGATTTGAGGAGCTAGGTCCTCTAGGAACATGGCTTGCACACTTTTACCCTGCCAATTCAAACTCATAGCCAAGGTTTGAAACTCAATGGCATACTCGTACAGGGGACGGGACCATTGACGTAGACGAAGAAGATCCAACCCCATGGCGGTCATTCCTCCAGGTTCATAAAAAACTTGTTTGAAGATAGAGACGAAGTGAGACAGAATTTTTAGTAAGGGGTAAGAATATTCCCACAAGAGGGAGGCCCAGGCTAGGGCCTTGCCATCTAGAGAGAAAGGATGAAGGTCATTTTGACCAAATCGTTTTGGAATAATGCTGGTTGAAGAGAAAAATGCATATAGCATTGGTTCAAAAAACCCCAACACCGCTTAGGATCACCTGAGTAGCATGGAGGTGCTGGCAGAGAAATGGTGGCCTGGTTGAAATCTGGGGCCAGTGCAGAAGCTACGGAAGGGTCTGTGGACCATAAAGGAGGATAATACATTGAAATTGTTGGCTCAGTGTGCTGCAGCAGTCAAAAAAGCAAACAGAATGTTAGGAATTATTAGGAAGGGAATGGTTAATAAAATGGAAAATGTCATAATGCCTCTATATCGCTCCATGGTGAGACCACACATTGAATACTGTGTACAGTTCTGGATGCCGTATCTCAAAAAAGATATAGTTGCAATGGAGAAGGTATAGAGAAGGGCAACCAAAATGATAAAGGGGATGGAACAGCTCCCCTATGAGGAAAGGCTGAAGAGGTTAGGGTTTTTCAGCTTGGAGAAGAGACGGCTGAGGGGGGATATAATAGAGGTCTTTAAGATCATGAGAGGTCTTGAACGAGTAGATGTGACTCGGTTATTTACACTTTTGAATAATAGAAGGACTAGGGGGCATTCCATGAAGTTAGCAAGTAGAACATTTAAGACTAATCAGAGAAAATTCTTTTTCACTCAACGCACAATAAAGCTCTGGAATTTGTTGCCAGAGGATGTGATTAGTGCAGTTAGTGTAGCTGGGTTCAAAAAAGGTTTGGATAAGTTCTTGGAAGAGAAGCCCATTAACTGCTATTGATCAAGCTTACTTAGGGAATAGCCACTGCTATTAATTGCATCAGTAGCATGGGATCTTCTTGATGTTTGGGTAATTACCAGGTTCTTGTGGCCTGGTTTGGCCTCTGTTGGAAACAGGATGCTGGGCTTGATGGACCCTTGGTCTGACCCAGCATGGCAATTTCTTATGTTCTTATGTTCTTATGTCATAAGGTTCTGATGTGAGGCAAGGCAGTTGACATCCACTACGACTAGTTCCAGGGTTGAATGGAGCTCCTGGAATTTCTGAAGGAGGCCAGGAACGGACTTAAGTGTCACCATATCCTCCAAATGAGCATCCATGTGATCATTTAGGCGATTGATTGAGGTTGATAGTGCCTGCAGAAAATGTTGCTGCTCTAGAATTCTCTGGGCCAGGCCTGGAATGGCCTGGAGAGCGGTCAGTCTTGCCAGGTCCATGGAGTTAGCAATCTGTTAGAATTTGAAAGTGAACCCTGAGTCATGGCAAGAGTTGTCACCACCCACAGGGAGGGAATCATGGCAAGAGTTGTCACTACCCACAGGGAAGAGCCCTGTGGGGACTTACCATGATAGGCTAGGCCTCGCCAAGAATGGACCCAGAGAGAGGAAGAAGTATATTTATTATACTGCAAAGATGGGAACTCTCCATGGAGCAGACAGTGAAACACAGTCTAGAGGAGAGTGTTCCCAGCAGTGATCTCCAACAGTCGCTTGGAGCGAGGAATGTGCTGCAATGTGCTCTCACCAAGTAGATGTTGCAAGTAGATCCAGTAGTGGTCCACAGAGCGGGGTATGCCGAGAATCCACACAGTAGTTGGTAGACCAAGAGGGTAAATCTGGTAGTGGTCCGCAGATCAGGGTACATCAAGAATCCACACAGTAGATGAGAGAAGATGGAGAGACAAGCTGGCTAGTAGTAGTACTCACTCTGAATAACAGTAGGCTGGAACAGAAGAAGTGGAGGACTCAAGTTGATAGAATAGCGCTGAGTTGGCACTGCCAATTCACACGCCCTACACAGCCAATCAGGCTGGTCCCAGACCACACTGGTGGTTCCCCAGTCAAGTAGGTTGAAGAAGGAAGAGACTTCATGGCAGAAGACCCTCAAGAAGCTGATGGCTGGAACACGGCAAGGTCCCCAAGGAGCAGATACCCTAGTGTACATATGGGAATTCAGGAACAATAGAGAAGTGTATCCGAAGGTGATGAAGTTCTGCAGGATTGGAGTCCAGAGAAGAAGCTCTCTGTGAAAGTTCCAGAAGGAGACCAGGAGAGGAAGACCCTCCGAGGAGCAGATAGTCTGGAACAGGAAGGAGCCCCGAAGGAGCGAGTACCCTGAAGCGTTCACAAGCCTGGACAGGGACCGGAACCGGAGTCCAAAAAGAAGTGAATATCAAAGAGAAGGGAATCCAAGAGAGAATGGACTGCAACAGCGAAGCAAATCCAAATGAAGAGCTGATTTCAGCAGAGAGAAACTCCTTGCTAACTCAGGGAGTAGGATACAGGAAGGAGTTTAAATAGCCCACCTCGGTGACGTCATCAGAGAGGACGGCTCAGGTTTTCCCACCTTGGTTCCTTTAGGTTTGAACAGAAGGTGCAGCCCCACGCCTAAGGAGGTACACTGCAGGACCCTGGAGAGCGATGTCCCTGTGGCTGACAACGCTGACACTGAGCAGGCCGCAGGACTTGGCCTCAAAATAGCGAGCGAATTCCTGCCATGCAGGGAGTGCTAGAGGCAGCTCCAGCCACATGGAGATGTCAGCGGTGGCCTTCAGGCTGTAAAGAGAGACACTGGGGTGACCTCCCGGCCGCAGGAGGAGTGACGGTCAGTGGCGCTTGCTAAGGGAAAGCCCCCGGCATTAGAGGCGGCCTCTGGCCATAAAGAAGGCAGGAAGAGAGAGGTGAGAGACCTCCTGTGGCTCCGGCCACGGGAGGGATCGTAACAAAGAGATAGGCATCACCTGGGGAGAGATCCATTTTCTTTGTGCAGGAAAGAGCTCCCTGGAATGGGTTCACCCCTAGAATGGGGCCCAAACCCGCGCAAGTGTGGTGAACATAAGAACATGCCATACTGGGTCACACCAAGGGTCCATCAAACCCAGCATCCTGTTTCCAAAAGTGGCCAATGCAGGCCATAAGAACCTGGCAATTACCCCAAAAATAAGTCTATTTCATGTTACCGTTGCTAGTAATAGCAGTGGCTATTTTCTAAGTCGACTTAATTAATAGCAGGTAATGGACTTCTCCTCCAAGAACTTATCCAATCGTTTTTTAAACACAGCTTTACTAACTGCACTAACCACATCCTCTGGCAACATATTCCAGAGTTTAATTGTGAGTTGAGTGAAGAAGAACTTTCTCCGATAAGTTTTAAATGTACCACATGCTAACTTCATGGAGTGCCCCCTAGTCTTTCTATTATCTGAAAGAGTAAATAACCGATTCACATTTACCCGTTCTAGACCTCTCATGATCATATCCCCCCTCAGCCGTCTCTTCTCCAAGCTGAAAAGTCCTAACCTCTTCAGCTTTCCTCATAGGGGAGCTGTCCCATTACCCTTTATCATTTTGGTTGCCCTTCTCTGTACCTTCTCCATCGCAACCATATCTTTTTTGAGATGTTGCGACCAGAATTATACACAGTATTCAAGGTGGGGACTCACCATGGAGCGATACAGAGGCATTATGACATTTTCTGTTTTATTCACCATTCCCTTCCTAATAATTCCCAACATTCTGTTTGCTTTTTTGACTGCCGCAGCACACTGAACCGACGATTTCAGTGTGTTTTCCACTATGACGCCTAGATCTCTTTCTTGGGTGATAGCACCTAATATGGAACCTAATTGTGTAACTATAGCATGGGTTATTTTTCCCTATATGCATCACCTTGCACTTATCCACATTAAATTTAATCTGCCATTTCAATGCCCAATTTTCCAGTCTCACAAGATCTCCCTGCAATTTATCACAATCTGTTTGTGATTTAACTACTCTGAACAATTTTGTATCATCTGCAAATATGATTATTTCACTCATCGTATTTCTTTCTAGATCATTTATAAGTATACTAGCCGTTAAGCCCGTAACAACGGGCTACATTTAAAAACATTTTTTCGGTCCATTTCCTTCCTACTTCCTCACCTCCTCACCTCCCCCCTCTTGTCTCCCTCCCCCCTCCCCTCACTCTCTCCTCCCTCTCCCCACCTCACTCTCTCCTCCCTCCCTCTCACCTCCCCCCTCTATTCTCTCTCTCCTACCTCCCTCTCTCCTCCCTCCTCCCCTCCCCTCAGCTCACTCTATCCTCCCTCCCCTCACTCCCCCTCTCTCAATCCCCTCCCCTTTCAGCTCATCCACAACCGGCAGACAGGGGGGGTGTCTCTCCCTCCCTCACGCGTGTCACTGCTGCCGCTACTGCTCCTCATGCTCCCGCTCATCTCTGCCGCCGCTCCTGCTCGTTGCTGCTGCCGCCGCCGCTCCTACTCCTAAGGAGCAGGCGCCATTTTTTTTTTCGGGCACGCTCCGCTCTGGCCGACGTGATCACCCGCGCATGTGCGGTAGAGCTGCTCTCTACTGCGCATTTGCGGCACGTCAGTCAGGGCTCCCTTATCTAGTAGATTGAAAAGTAAGGGTCTCAATACAGGTCCCTGAGGCACTCCACTACCCACTCCCTTCCACTGAGAAAATTCTCCATTTAATCCTACTCTCTGTTTCCTGTCTTTTAGCCAGTTTGTAATCCATGAAAGGACATAGCGACCTATACCATGACTTTTTACTTTTCCTAGAAGCCTCTCATGAGGAACTTTATCAAACACCTTCTGAAAATCCAAGTACACTACATTTACCGATTCACCTTTATCCACATGTTTATTAACTCCTTCAAAAAAGTGAAGCAGATTTGTGAGGCAAGACTTGCCTTGGGTAAAGCCATGCTGACTTTGTTCCATTAAACCATGTCTTTCTATATGTTCTGTGATTTTGCTGCTTAGAACACTTTCCACTATTTTTCCTGGCACTGAAGTCAGGCTAACCGGTCTATAGTTTCCCGGATCACCCCTGGAACCCTTTTTAAATTTTGGGATTACATTAGCTAAGCTATCCTCCAGTCTTCAGGTACAATGGATGATTTTAATGATAGGTTACAAATTTTTAATAATAGGTCTGAAAATTTCATTTTTTAGTTCCTTTAGAACGCTGGGGTGTATACCATCTGCTCCAGGTGATTTACTACTCTTCAGTTTATCAATCAGGCCTACCACATCTTCTAGATTCACCGTGATTTGGTTCAATCCATCTGAATCTTTACCCATGAAAAGCTTCTCTGGAATGGGTATCCCCCCAACATACTCTTTTGTAAACACCGAAGCAAAGAAATCATTTAATCTTTCCGCGATGGCCTTATCTTCTCTGTGCCCCTTTAACCCCTCTATCTTCTAACGGTCCAACTGACTCCCTCACAGGCTTTCTGCATTATATATATTTTAAAACGTTTTTATTGTGAGTTTTTGCCTCTATGGCCAACTTCTTTTCAAATTCTCTCTTACCCTGTCTTATCAATGACTTACATTTAACTTGCCAATGTTTATGCATTATCCTATTTTCTTCTGTTGGATCCTTCTTCCAATTTTTGAATGAAGATCTTTTGGCTAAAATAGTTTCTTTCACCTCCCCTTTTAACCATGCCGGTAATCGTTTTGCCTTCTTTCCAACTTTCTTAATGTGTGGAATACATCTGGATTCTGCTTCTAGGATGGTATTTTTTAACAATGACCACGCCTCTTGCACACTTTTTACCTTTGTAGCTGCTCCTATCAGTTTTTTTCTACCAATTTTTCTCATTGTATCAAAGTTTCCCTTTTGAAAGTTTGGCACGAGAGCAGTGGATTTGCTTACTGTCCCCCTTCCAGTCATTAATTCAAATTTGATCATATTATGATCACTATTGCCAAGTGGCCCCACCACCGTTACCTCTCTCACCAAATCCTGTGCTCCACTGAGAATTAGATCTAAAATTGCTCCCTCTCTTGTCTTTTCCTGGACCAATTGCTCCATAAAATTGTCATTTATTCCATTCAGGAACTTTGGGGTAATTGGAGTCTAAATCCAAAAATTTGGGGTAATTGAAGTCTAAATCCAAAAATTATCTTACTATGTAATCCCACGATTAGCACAATCTATAAACAAGAGAGGTGGTACTGAAAGATTTTTCAACTTGCAAGTCTGTATGTAACAATGCTTGTATATATTTAAAATGTAAATTTAAGAACCATCATACCTCCCATTGTGCTCACAAGTTAGAACTTGTATTTCATGCACTTCATGTGGGTCACTTTTAATCATTGGTCCGAATCAGCTGTCATCCGGTATATTAGTTTTCAATGTTCAAAAGAATTTTTTTGATTTTTTTAAACGTATATATTTAAAAAATATGAACTTCCCTTCTGTAGCTGTCGGGGTTAATCGTCCGACGCGCGCGTTTCGCAACACTGCTGCTTCATAGACATCAATTCAAAACTCTCCTGATCCAGCACTCCCCTTCCGATGCGAGTTTGTGCGATGCTGCGGGTCCATCAACTTTTCAGACCTAATGCCATTTCCCCGCTTATTAATCATCGTTGAGGTACCCCCCGTTAAAGAATCGGAAGGGGAGTGCTGGATCAGGAGAGTTTTGAATTGATGTCTATGAAGCAGCAGTGTTGCGAAACGCGCGCGTCGGACGATTAACCCCGACAGCTACAGAAGGGAAGTTCATATTTTTTAAACATATACGTTTAAAAAAATCAAAAAAATTCTTTTGAACATTGAAAACTAATATACTGGATGGACGATTAACCCCGACAGCTACAGAAGGGAAGTTCATATTTTTTAAATATATACATTTAAAAAAATCAAAAAAATTCTTTTGAACATTGAAAACTAATATACTGGATGATAGCTGATTCGGACCAATGATTAAAAGTGACCCACATGAAGTGCATGAAATACAAGTTCTAACTTGTGAGCACAATGGGAGGTATGATGGTTCTTAAATTTACATTTTAAATATATACAAGCATTGTTACATACAGCCTTGCAAGTTGAAAAATCTTTCAGTACCACCTCTCTTGTTTATAGATTGGTAATTGAAGTCTCCCATTATTACCGCACTACCAATTTGGTTAGCTTTCCTAATTTCTCTTAGCATTTCACTATCAGTCTCACCATCTTGATGGTAGTATACTCCTATCACTATAGTCTTCCCCGACACACAGGGGATTTCTACCCATAAAGATTCAATTGTGCATTTAGTCTCATGCAGGATGTTTATCCTGTTGGACTCTATGCCATCCTGGACATAAAGCGCCACACCTCCTCCCGAGTGCTCCTCTCTGTCATTGCGATATAATTTGTACCCTGGTATAGCACTGTCCCATTGGTTATCCTCTTTCCACCATGTCTCTGAGATGCCAATTAAGTCTATGTCATCCTTTACTGCTATACATTCTAATTCTCCCATCTTACTTCTTTGACTTCTGGCATTAACATACAAACATTTAAAAGTTTGCTTTTGTTTGTATTTTCATTCTGCTTTTTAATTGAAAGGGATAAGTTAGAATTTTTTAGCTCAGGTGAGTTTTTAGTTACAGGCACTTGGACTACTTTTCTAATTATTGGAACCTCACTGTCGGGATCCCCTAATTCTAATGCATCATTAGTATCCTTTGAAGATACCTCCCTCCGAACCATGCACTGCTGATCTACTGTCGGCTTTCCCCTTTGTTCTAGTTTAAAAGCTGCTCTATCTCCTTTTTAAAGGTTAGCGCCAGCAGTCTGGTTCCACCCTGGTTAAGGTGGAGCCCATCCCTTCGGAAGAGACTCTGCCTTCCCCAAAAGGTTCCCCAGTTCTTAACAAAACTGAATCCCTCTTCCTTGCACCATCGTCTCATCCACGCATTGAGACTCCGGAGCTCTGCCTGCCTCTGGTGACCTGCGGGTGGAACAGGGAGCATTTCAGAGAATGCTACCCTGGAGGTTCTGGATTTAAGCTTTCTACCTAAGAGCCTAAATTTGGCTTCCAGAACCTCCCTCCCACATTTTCCTATGTCGTTGGTGCCCACATGTACCACGACAGCCGGCTCCTCCCCAGCACTGTATAAAATCCTATCTAGGTGACACATTAGTCAATCCATTATCCTGTTGAAATTGAACTACTGCAACTCCCTTCTTCTTGGTCTCCCGGTCAACTCCATAAAACCCCTTCAAATGGTTCAGAACGCCGCAGCTAGGATCCTTACCAATACCAATAAAAGGGAACATATCACCCCCTCCCTCCAGAGCCTGCACTGGCTCCCTATCAAATACAGGATACTTTTCAAGGTCCTCACGATCATTCATAAAACAATAAATAACCTCACATCTCTCCATACATCCTCCCAACTAAGACTGCACACCTCTTCGAGACCCATCAGGAGTGCCTACAAAAACACCCTGCATGCCACTCAAGTGAAAACCTCCTTCAGAAAACGTGCCATGTCAACAGCAGGACCCCATCATTGGAACGTGTTGCCCCTGGATCTCAGACAATAGTTCTGCCCAGCTGCTTTCAAAAAGAAACTTAAAACATGGCTATTCACCCAAGCCTTCCCGGACTGTTAATCCTCCCCACTTACATCTTCCGCCCTCTAGTAATCCTCCCTGGCGGATTCCACTGCCCAGTTTCTAACTTCATTGTTCTTAGGCAGTCCTCATCCTTTCCTCTCAGAGATGTTTTTGTACATATATTGTCGAATATATCTTATAATGTTTAATGTGATAATCCTACATTATGACCAGGCATTGTTTGTTTTTATTTTATAACGCTTATTTCTAATGTTACGTTACTGTTTTTCCTATTTATTTTGACTCCTCTGTTCTCTGTATCGCCCTGAGTGAAAGTTATTGTTGCAATGTAAACCGGTGTGATATGTATTTGCTACAGGAACATCGGTATAAAAAAAAATAAAAATAAATAAAATAAATAAATTAGGTCCACCACCTTCGCACCAGGCGATCCTCATGCCCACCAGCCACCCAGCTGTCTATATTCCTAATAATCGAATCACCAACTATGATGGCCGACCTAATCCTTCCCTCCTGGGCAGTAGGCCTTGGGGAAATATCCTCGGTGCGAAAGGACAATGCATCACCTTGAGAGCAGGTCCTTGCTACAAGATCCTTTCCTGCTGTATCAGGTTTATGCTTTCCAATCATGAGACCTTCTTCCTCCAAGGCAGCACCATGGCTGCCGGTCTGATGTTGAGACTTGGCTACTATGTCCCTGAAGGTCTCATCTATATACCTCTCTGTCTGCCTCAGCTCCTCCAGGTCTGCCACTCTAGCCTCCAGAGATCGGACTCGTTCTCTGAGAGCCAGGAGCTCTTTGCATCGCATGCACATGTACAACTTCTCACCGGCGGGTAAAAAATCGTACATGTGACACTTGATGCAAAAGACTGGGAAGCCCCCCTCTTACTGCTGGACTGCTGCCTTCATCTCAAATTTGTTCTGTTCCTACTTAAGTTTTAGGTTGCTTTGGGAGTGTGTCTAATTAACGTCCTTTAAATGTATTAGTGAATTCACTATATGTCTGGTAGTAGCCTACAGGGGTCTGATCAAACTCTCAATAAGGTTTGTTTTTTTTTCTTTTAAAGTGGCACCTGCCTATAAATTAGAGCTAGGGGTGGGTGGGCAAAGGGTGGGAGGGTTGGGAAATCCATACAGTCTAACTTCAGTTAGTCAGCCAGAGTGACTCACTGCTCTCTTCATTAACAAATGTTGGTACCTAATCAAACCAAATCACCCTACCTCAACACTTTTCCAAGGTGAGTAGCTGAACTGAACTTTTCAACCTTTTTACTTAGGTATTCACTGCTCCTAGCTTATTTCTAGCTTCTGGCTACTGTTTTTTTTTTTTTTTTGGTTTTTAATATACAAACACTAACTTCTGCTTACTAGCTTCCTTACTGACTGACTATTTAAAAATACAGACAGTCTAACTTCTGTTTATTTGCTGCCTTACTGACTATTAAAAGCACAAACAAACTAAATAATATTACCAAATAGTTAACTTTGCCACAATTCTTTTAAAAAAGACAATGTCCCAAGCAAAACCTTACTGATTCCTTTCAGCCACCAGCAAGGAGATCCTCTCCTCTCAGTGCTCCCGAGCTTGGGCAAGTGGAGGAGGTTTCCATGTGAACAGCGGTTCAACATGGGTCAGCGGGTACTACGAAATAGGTGACACCTGGGGAGAGTTCCCTTTCCTATGTGCAGGAAAGGACTCCCTGGAATGGGTTGGCCCTGAACGTGTGGTGGTTCCATGGGCATCTAGTGAGCTGTCGCTGGTCTTTTAAAATGTGGTGGACGTAGCAGATATACAAATGAGAAATGTGAAGGCTGAAGCGGAGGAGGTTTCCATGTGAACAGCTGTTCAATATGGGTCAGTGGGTGTTAAGAGATAGGCTAGCTACACCTGGGGAGATTTCCCCTTCCTTTGTGCAGGAAAGAGCTCCCTGGAATGTGTTCACCCCTAGAGTAGGGCCCGAGCCTGGGCAAGTGTGGTGAAGTGGAGGAGGTTTACATGTGAACAGCGGTTCAACATGGGTTAGCGGGTATTAAGAGATAGGCAAGCCCTAGATAGAACGTGGAAAAGGAGGTGGTACCACCTCCTTTTCCTCTCCCAGGATAACCTCAGATCAGAGGTGCAACCCATTGAATTGACAGAAGGGCACCACGAGAAAGATTAATTTATTCCAGCTCTTCATCATTCAGTTGATTACTGCTGCCATACTGCTCAAGGCGGGGCAAGAAAAGGATGGACCTGCGACCTTTAGTGGTGGATCACTTGGCTTGTGCATCGATGAAAAATGCAGCGTTCGAGGTCTCGACACCCTTCCCATTCAGAACGCGGAAAGGGAGCTGTCGCCTCCTCCTTTTCCTCTCCCACTACGACCTCAGATCAGACATGGCGACCCGCTGAATTTTAGCATATTACTAAGCGGAAGAAAATAAAATAACCAGGGTTTCCTCAGGAACAGAGAATGAAGAGTGAAGAGCCCAGCGCTGAATCCACGCCTGTCCTGCAAACACGTAAATGTGGCGTACAGAAGACCACCTCCCCGGCGCCGCTCAGGGGCCCCAAGTCCTTCTGATTGAGGCTAGGGATGACCTTTTTGCACAATGTTGTTCTTGAGGGGACTTTGTAATTTGGAGCTAAGACCTGCAGTAAATGCTTGAAACCCACATTCTGCACTAGCTGAAACATATAGAAACATAGAAACATAGAAGTGATGGCATAAGAAGACCAAGCGGCCCATCCAGTCTGCCCAGCAAGCTTTCACACCTATTTGTTTTCATAATCTGTTACTCTGACCGCTGAGGTCAGGGCCCTTATTGGTAACTATTTGGTTCCAATTCCCTTCCACCCCCACCATTGATGCAGACAGCAGTGCTGGAGCTGCATCTAAGTGAAGTATCTAGCTAATTGGTTTGGGGTAGTAACCACCGTAATAAGCAAGCTACTCCCGTTTGTTTACCCTGCATGTGCAATTCAGCCATTGTTGGTTGTCTGAATAAAAATCCTCTTTACTTAATTCCCTCTATTGCTGAAGCAGTGAGCTGCGCTGGATACTTATTCCAAGTCAAGTATCATTCTTAATTGATTCGGGGTAGTAAGCGCCATAACAAGCAAGCTACACCCATGCTTATTTGTTTACCCAGACTATGTAATTCATTCCTTTTTAGTTGATGCTGAATATAAATCATCTTTTCTTCATTTTCCCTGCCGTTGAAGGAGAGAGCTGTGCTGGATGTGCATTGAAAGTGAAGTATCAGGCTTATTTGATTTGGGGGAGTAACCGCCGTAACAAGCCAGCTACTCCCATGCTTATTTGTTTACCCAGACTATGTAATTCATTCCTTGTTGGTTGATGCTGAATATAAATCATCTTTTCTTCATTTTCCCTGCCGTTGAAAGAGATAGCTATGCTGGATATGCATTGAAAGTGAAGTATCAGGCTTATTTGATTTGGGGTAGTAACTGCCGTAACAAGCAAGCTACTCCCCTGCTTTTTTGTGGATGCAAATCCTTTTTTCCACATTTCCTCTTGCCGTTGAAGCATAGAGCAATATTGGAGTCGCATTAACTGTGTGTATGTTTATTGAATAAGGATATTAATCTCCAGGTAATAGCCGTCATTCCTGCAAGCAAGCCACACCTTGCCTCTTCTCTTATTCACATCCTCTAGACTTTATGGATCCACAGTGTTTATCCCACGCCCCTTTGAAATCCTTCACAGTTTTGGTCTTCACCACTTCCTCTGGAAGGGCATTCCAGGCATCCACCACCCTCTCCGTGAAGAAATACTTCCTGACATTGGTTCTGAGTCTTCCTCCCTGGAGTTTTAAATCATGACCCCTGGTTCTGCTGATTTTTTTGCAACGGAAAAGGTTTGTCGTTGTCTTTGGATCATTAAAACCTTTCAAGTATCTGAAAGTTTGAATCATATCACCCCTGCTCCTCCTTTCCTCCAGGGTGTACATATTTATATTCTTCAATCTCTCCTCCTAAGTCATTCTATGAAGATCTTCCAGCTTTTTGGTCGCCCTTCTCTGGACCGCCTCCATCCTGTCTCTGTCCCTTCGGAGATACGGTCTCCAGAACTGAACACAGTACTCCAGGTGAGGCCTCACCAAGGACGTGTAGAAGGGGATTATCACTTCCATTTTCTTACTCGATATTCCTCTCTCTATGCAGCCCAGCATTCTTCTGGCTTTAGCTATCGCCTTGTCACATTGTTTCACCAACTTCAGATCATTAGAGACTATCACCCTAAGGTCTCTCTCCTGCGCCGTACATATCAGCCCTACTCCCCCCATCGAATACAGTTCTTTCGGATTTCCACACCCCATGTACATGACTCTGCACTTCTTGGCATTGAATCTCAGCTGCCATATCTTCGACCATTCTTCCAGCTTCCTTAAATCCCATCTCATTCTCTCCACTCCTTCCGGCATGTCCACTCTGTTGCAGATCTTAGTGTCACCCGCAAAAAGACAAACCTTACCTTCTATCCCATCCACAATGTTGCTCACAAAGATATTGAACTGGACCGGTCCCAACACCGATCCCTGCGGAAGGGGCTGGTCATCAAGGGCCATCATTTCCCCAATGCACAGCGGTTGAGGTCAGGCCCTTGTAGTGACTTAAGGGCTGGACAGTCAGGCACAGCGTTTGTGGTCATGCTCTTATAGTGATGTAAGGGCTGAACAGAGGGGAACAGTGGTTGAGGTCAGGCCCTTGTAGTGACAAGGCTGGACAGACAGGCATAGCGGTTGAGGTCAGGTACATGTGCTGATATTATCTGGAGCATATGAGGCAGTTGGAGCTGCTGCAAGTCTTTACATTGCTTTTATTCATTTTGCCATTCTGGAAACCCAAGCTAAGGCATGTTTATTTTCAAAAACACTAGCATTCCATCAACTCTGGTGCCAGCCTTAAGCGATGAGGGCTCATGATATCACCTGTCATTGAAAATACACATTCACTGGGCACACTGGTTGATGGACAGGACAGATATTGCTGAGCCACTTTGGCTATGTGTGGCCAGACAGTGGACACTTGTGCTCAATATGCCAGCAGATCTGTCTCCATGTTCTCTATGGGCTCTGTGAGATGCCATGTCACTGGCATTTATGCTGGTGACTCCTTTGCTTGGGTGGGCTGAGAGTCCTTCTTGCCAGCTGCTTTCACTCTAGCCCGTGCCAGAAGAGATGAAATTTTAGGGCAACATGGCTTTGGCGTACAGAAGTGGAGGAAGAAATACTAGCTGTCGCTGACAGAGTTCTGCTCCTGCTTGGGCTTGCACTATTCTCTGAAGTGCCCGCTGTTTCCTCCTCTGCTTCATGCCTAATCTGTCTCTGCCTATGGCGCTTCTATACACAGACCTTTCCTAACAGTATTTTCTTCACAAATGTGGGACTGTAGGGCGAGTTTCCCTTTCACATGGGGATCACAGGCTATGGCGAGCATGTATCTGTGATCTTTTTGTTAAAGGTCATAATCTCTCTTGCACCTGCTTCTGCAACAGTCCGGCAATGCAGCACCTCAACTGTAATTCCCTCTTTCCTGTTTAAAGCCCTCCCAAATTTTCCTCAGAAAATTAAGTATAGGGATGATAATAATACTAAATATATACTAATATATATCTTATATATTGATATATTATATATCTAAATATATATCTATATATATATATATATATATATATATAGATATATTATATATATAGATAATACTATAATTCTAATATATATATATTAATACTATATTATATATTATAATATCTATCTTATATATTCTATCTATATAGATATAATAATGAAAATTAACTATAGGGCATGATAATAGTCTCTCGCTATCTCTAGCCTTTCCTTCCTTCCAGCAGTCTATGCCTCCAAGTTTAATTTCCCTGTTAAATGTAACTTTGCTTTTTCATGTTCAACCTTTTGTTTTTGGTTACTGTTCTTGGTTCAGTTCCCCTATTCGATGTGAACCGACCTGATATGGTCTCTACCATGAAGGTCGGTATAGAAAAGTGTTAAATAAATAAATAAAATGATGTAAACCAAGGTGGCACTTTTGTAACCCAGCTCCTCCGTGGCATCCTTGAAGGGCTTTGGATTTTTACCAGCTGACTCATGACTAAACAGTCATGAATCAGCTAGGGGATTCTGCACACCTATGTCAATTGAATCAGAAAGCTCATGAAGGGGTGTCTACTGCTCCACTAACCTCTGCAGCATCATATAGATGGAATTCCACCTGGTGCCAATGTCTTGAATGAGACACTTGTGAGGCATCCCCAAATCAGTCTGCTTTTGATGGAGAACCTGCCCCACCTTCACACTTCTGAGGAAGAACCCTGCTATGTTCCTGCACTGTGTATTAAGTCCTGCAGGTATTCATTCACTTGGTGCTTGGACTCCAACCCCAGAGCTGACTTCACTACCAGGTGCAGAGTATGTGCAAAACATCGGATGATCTGAAAGCCCCCGTCGGATATTGCCTTTATCATGTTTGCACCATTGTCTGTGACAAAGAACACTGCCTGAAGATTCCTGTCTCTATGGTGTACCTGCCAGCCCACCAACATCTGTCTGATGCATGCTAGAATATTGGCTGAGGTATGGACCTTGTCCATCAGGTGGGTGTGCAGTACAGCCCACCTTTATCCTGATACTTGTTCACTAATAGAGCTGCTGCCTGCCCCAGCCTCAGCCAGGTCCCACCAGTGTGCTGTCAAGGAGAGGTAAGAATGTTAATCATTCATCGCAGTTCAGATATTGCAGATGAAATGCACACTCCCCTCTGCCTTAGTTAGCAGCACTTGGATGCGACTGTGACACTGATTGTACAGGCTGGGGATGACTTTTCTGCTAAATGTGGTTCTGGAAGGGACTTTGTAATTTGGAGCTAAGACCTGCAGCAAATGCTTAAAACCCACATTCTGCACTATCTGCAAGGGCTGGTTATCAAGGGCAATCATTTCCCCAATGCTCCTGGTTACAACTTTTGAGGCTGCCTGCCTCCTACCTTGGGATAGCGTTACCACACTCCACCTCATTTCCTCCATGGTGAGGTGTCACTTCTGACACATGGCAGGGGGCTGCTGGCCTACCACTTGACTGCTAGATGGGCCTGAGCATGTAGGATGACTCTGCCTGGAAAAAGGGGTCCCTTGACTGGTACTGCTACCATCCCCAGATGTCAGTACTGTTGGGTGTTGCTTCTGCATATGATGCATCATGCCTAGGGATGGGAATCAGTTCCGGTATTGGTAGCATGGATCCATGGAAAATTCTGCTTCCTACAGTCCAAACTTTTTTTTTTTTAATGGCTGTACCCGAGCCAAAAAACAAAAAACCCACCCAACCTTTAAATCTAATTAGTTAGAATCTCCCACCCTCATGACCCCCCCAAAACTTTCTTAAAGTACCTGGTGGTCCTGTAGGGCTCCCAGGAGCGATCTCCTGCTCTTGGGCCATCGGCTGCCAGTAAACAAAATGGTGCCAATGGCCCTTTGCCCTTACCATGTGACAGGGGCTATTAGTGCCAATGGCCAGCCTCTGTCACATGATAGGAGCAATGGATGGCTGGCGCCATCTTAAAAAACGTCACGGGCCATCCATTGCTCCTACCATGTGACAGTGGCCGGCCAATGGCACCGATAGCCCCTGTCACATGGTAAGAGCCATTGGGGCCATTTTGATTAGTGGCAGCCGACGGCCCGAGAGTGGGAGATCACTCCTGGGACCCCCGCTGGACCACCAGGTAATTTAAGAATGTTTTTGGGGGGGTCAGGAGGGTGGGAGATTCTAACTAATTAGATTTAAGGGGTCGGGGTGGGTTTGGGATATTTTTTGTGTGCCCTTTCTTCCCCTCCCCCAAAACAATAAGAAAACACATGAAACATTTCCTGAGGTTTTCCTATCACTTTCGGGGACCCCCTGATATCTGACAGATGAGAAAATGCTGTACGATATTTTAATCCATCAGAAAAACGATTCGCATCCCTAATCATGCCAGAATTAGCTAAATGTCCCACTTGCTTGCCTCTGCTAATAGCCCTGGCACAGTAATTACACTGAGCAAAATGTGGGTCCTCCGTCACTTTAAAGTGGCTCCAGATCACAAATTTCTTTTGTGATCCCTTCTCTATAGCCTTCGGGGTGGATGCTGGCACTGGAGCTGAAGTAGTGGGTCCACCCTGAGAAGCAATGCCAGGGGCATCAGTCACACTCTGTGCCTGCGCTGACTGCTCTTCCTCTTCCTCATCATCATCATCAGTTTCATCTCTCCCCTCCAGCAATGAAGTGGAGGCTAAGGACAGTACTAACCAATCCTCCTAAACCTTCTTCAGCTATTAAGTCTTCCATTTCTGTTGAAGAGAATCCCATACAAGAGGATTGTTCATTAGAATATAATTTGAACACTGCCTGCACTACATCGACAGCGCTAACTACAGTCTGCTGTCGCAGTGCTGCTTTTGGGTCTCACTCTTTTGTCATGGATGGCTCAGCCTCCCCTTCCCTCCCCTCCAAAACAACAGGGTCAGAAACAGGTGGTGGCAGTGCATCATGTTTAAATTTAAGTTTTTTCTGGATGGAACTGCCTGCCCCTCCAGAGATTTTAGCTTGCAACAGCTCTCTGTTTAACTTTAATGGGTGCTGGCACTTCCTTTTGAAGTGCATCCTCTGCCAGTGCCAATCACTCAACCATGTCTACCTTTCCCTGACATCATGAATTTAATGTCATTGCCTACTAGGGATTTCAATTAAAAGGATTATTTCTTTAATGGTGACTGAACACCTCTGTACCAATATATGTGAATGTGCACAAACAGTGCAGTGTCTTGCTGTACACTACAACTGAGACTGCTCTGTGTGCACAAAAAAATGAAACTGCATGGAAAAGACTGGAAGCCTCAGCAAGCCCAGTTCCTACAGTGATGCTGCTTGTTGTTTGAAAATACCAACTCCCAGACAGCCACTGCAACTCTCACACTATCACCCACCCATACCACCCAAACCCTGCCTGAGCCTACCCCAGGGAGTGAGATCAGCAGCAAAATGCCACTTCTGGTAGTTTGTCTCAGTGAGAGAGACAGAGAGACAGTCTGAGTTCAATTAAAAAAAAAAGTGCAGTAAAAAAAGCCTGGCAGGCACAGCAGCAAAAAAGAACACATCTTTTTCAACAATAGAAAATTAATTGTAGCAAACTAGCAAAGTAGAAATAGCAATTGAATAAAGATTTGAGACACTCAGAGAGCTCAAAAGCAACAACATTCTAAGACAGAAGCCAAGAAGAAAGTGCACTGTGTGGTATGTTTGCTTAAGGTAGAAATACAGCAGGAACAGCATCACAGTTGCACCTGGACACAGATGGCTGCACCCTCTCTGACTCACCTCTTTTCTGCCTTTTCCCACTCCAGTAGGCAAGATGCCTGTTTCTGCATCTGCACGCCAACCTCCCCGGACCAGCATGGGTGATTGCGTTCACCATTTTCCTTCTGGGATCACCTAGGGGATGCTCGCATGCGCTGGCCCTCCTTTTACGTGCATCATGGCGGGAACCTCAGAGGCGTCCCCTCCTTATGACGTCACTACCTAGATATTTAAACTCCATTCACTAACCCAGCTACGAGTTAGCAAGGATTCCCTTCCTGCTGATTTCGCTCATGCTACGGACACCTTCGCTCTGTACCCTTGCCTCGAATGACTCAGGAACCCGCTTCTCAGGGGCCTTGCCACGTTCCAGATTTACCCTTCGGGGTCAGCTGGCTTCCAGTTCAGGATGCCTAAGGTACCCACTCCTCGGGGGCCTTGCCTCGTCCCAGGCCTCTGCTCCATGGAGGTTCCTCTCTTCTTCAGCCTACTAATACAGAGTGCTTACCCCAGCTTTCCAGCTTGTCTCTCTATCTCACCTTCTACAGTGTGGATTGATGGTGTATCCCACTCTGCGGACCACTACCGGATCTATAATTGTCTTCTACTGGTGAGAGTACATCTCTGCGACTATCAAGCTGAGGAGTACTGATGAGACCACTCCTTTGGGACCACCTTCTTCTGTGCAGGGACTCTCTGCCCACTTCTCGGTTTATTCCCATCATTGGCTGTATAATAAAGATTCTCTTGACTTTGTGTGTGTGCTACAGAACCAGCCTATCACAGCAAGTCTCTATAGAGTGCTGCCCTTTGGGAGGAGCCATCTCTTGATGCGACCAAGGGCCCACAACACTACCAAATTATAACAGATTTCTAACTCCATGGACCTGGCTCAGCTCTCAGCCTTGTAGGCCATTCCTAGCCTGGCCCAGTGAACAACAGAAGTCTCTGGAGTCGTTAGCCATTGCCTTCAACCATTTGAATTCCAGACTGAACACTCCTCCTGTTCCAGATAAGAATGCTTCTTCTCAAGGGGTTATGGACCGAACCACTGTGCCTCTACCTGCCCCTACATGCTTCTCTAGTGTTTCCCTGATATGTAGGGGCTTCTTCAACCAGTAATGTATGCACTTTTCATTACAACCTAAGTACTTTCCTACCGCTGTTTCCAAAACAATGTATATTCTAGAGATGTGAATCGGAACCGGAATCGGTTCAGTTCCGGTTCAGATTCAAATCTTATAATTTTTATCGTCCGGCCCGATTGGTTTTTTTTGTTTATCAGCTGCGCCCGATCCGATAAACAAACCTTCCCAAACCCCCCCAAAACGTTTTAAAATCACCTGGTGGTCCAGTGGGTGTGCAGGGAGCAATCTCCCGCTCTCGGGCTGTCAGCTGCCACTAATAAAAATGGCGCCGATGGCCCTTTGCCCTTACCATGTGACAGGGTATCCGTGCCATTAGCCAGCCCCTGTCACATGGTAGGAGCACTGGAAGGCCAGCGCCATTTTTAAAGATGGCGCCGGCCGTCCACTGGATGGCCCGCACCAGAAGAAAGGGAAGAGAAGGGGGAAAGCGAAGAAAAAAAAACAGGAAAGAAAAACAACAAGAGGGAAGGCGGAAACTAAGAGAGGAAGCCGCCATTCCAGCGTGATGAGTTCACCACTCCCTCAGTCCTTTTAAATAGCCGCACCGCTCTCCGGCATCGCGCGCCAGGCATCGCGCATCCGAAGGAGTGCAAACTAAGGGGCCTGCCCCTTAGCGTGCCCCTTGGAGCATCCCAGAGCCAGGGACTATCCCTCTTGCAGTCAGCCAGTGACAATTTTCTGGGTGCGCGCCTTAGTATAGCCGAGCCTGTGCAGACCCTAAAATGACTTTTTCCCTCAGAATACTAGTACCTCTAGTGCTTACTCCGAACCTTCTTGGTGAGTCCGAGGTCGGGACTTCACCCCCAGAGACAACCTGACACACTCCAGCTTTGCCCTCCAAGTGCCAAGTACCTTTTACCCAACTCACATTTCACTCCAAGCTCCAGCACTCACCTTATCCTACTTCAGCACTCATCCTACCAGTCTCCAGCACTCATCCAATCTTCATTCAGCATCCAGTCAACAAATCTCCAGCACTCATTCTACCAGGCTCCAGCACTCATCCAATCTTCATTCAGCATCCAGCCAACAAATCTCCAGCACTCATCCTACCAGGCTCTAACACTCATCCAATCTTAATTCAGCATCCAGAAAACAAATCTCCAGCACTCATCCTACCAGGCTCCAGCACTCATCCAATCCTCATTCAGCAGCCACCCATCCAGTCTCTAACTGCCATCAAACCAATCTCTAGCACTCTTACTACCAGTCTCAATCTCTCATCAAACTCCTTCATCCTTCTCTCACCCCACCCATCATCCAAGAAATTAAGACTCGGTACTCTAAAAATCCAGCTCACCGGTTACATCAGGCCACAATGACTATTGGTCTCCCAATTCCAATTCTCCATCACAGGACCATACTCACAGGAAAACCTTCCTTGATTTCACGTCCACTCACCTACAAATCCCTCATCCCCATCATGATTTCCCCTTTTACACAAATTTTAGACCTAGCTCTTTTCTCACTGATTCTATTCAATGCACAATCTCTCACCAAGAAAACGCTAATACTCAATGACCTTCTTCTGGACACAAATCCTTACTTCTGCGCCATAACTGAAACATGGCTTAAACATATAGACACCACACTAATAAACCAACTTCCAACTCAAACCTACGATATCTTCTCCATTCCCCGACGGAAAAAAAAGGGGTGGGGGTATTCTCCTAGCAGCCAAAAAAGATCTAAGAATTTCTCAAATTCCAATGAATTCACCTACAAAAAATTGAACCAAGCCTTTTCAAATCAGACCATCTGCAAATCCTTCTAGTTTTTGCCCCCCCCAGGCCTTCTGGACTCAGATGCCTCACCCATGCTAGAATTAACAGCCTCTTACCTAAATCTGGAGTACCCTGCCATAATATTAGGAGATTTTAACTTACATGTTGACGACTCCATTCGCTCAACCAACTGTGAATCATTTCTAACCGCCATGTCTGCCATGGGTTTCAAGCAGATTATCAACAAACCTACCCATAGAGCAGGTCACACCTTGGATCTCATCTTTGTAAACTCAGGCATCTCACACTCAACTCTACCCAAATGCAAACCAGTCCCTTGGTCAGACCATGCATTAATCTCCACCACCTTTTCGCTGGCACAAACGAGCAACAAACACGCCCCTCAACCTCAATTTACCTACAGGAAATCTTGCTCATCCGAGGAACTACACAATCACCTTGTCCCAGAGCTCCCGCTCATAGACATCACCACTCCTAACTCAGCCCTCCACTCCTGGTCCAAGATAACAGAAATGGCAGCAAACAAACTCTGTCCACTGGCAACAAAAAAACTCAAACACAACACCTCCAAAAGACAACCTTGGTTTAACGAAGAACTTCATAAACTCACACTCCCTTCGACAGAAAGAAAGCAAATGGCAGAAAGCACCTTCACTGAACTCCCTTTCCGCTTACAAACTCGCCCTCCACCAATACAAGAGCGCCACATTAAAAAAAAAGGGACTTCTAAGCGCACAAGATCCATCACCTTATTTTCGATTCAAAAGCCCTGTTTTGTAAACCATTACACCTGACATTCCTCTCAACCAAGTGCAAGAAAAAGCAGAGGAGTTGGCCCTTTTCTTGAGCAACAAAATCTCCAACCTTCTAACACAGCTGAGGTCCAATACTTTAGCGCCATTCAACACATACTTCCATCCCAACAAAGACATTTCTCTACAATCCTTTGAACCCATCACAACTTCAGAGATACAAACTGTATTGAAGAAAATGAAACCATCGTCACATCCATTAGACCATATCCCATCCAAACTTCTCCTGCTAATACCAGATACCATCTCCAAAGCTCTGACAGACATTATCAACTGTTCCTTAGCCCAAGGAATCTACCCAGACGACCTGAAAATTGCCTCCATCAAACCGCTCTTAAAAAAACCTAACTTAAATCCTAAAGATCCTACCAACTTCCGTCAAATATCCAATCTCCCCAAGGTAATGGAAAAATTAGTTAACGCCAGACTTTCAGACTACCTCAAAGAACACAAAATTCTGTTCCCTACCTAATATGGTTTCTGAAAATCTTTAAGTACTGAATCAATCTCTCTCCAAAAAAAACTGATATTTTCAACGACTACCTATCAGAAGCTAGTCCTGACATCTGCACAGTTACAGAAATGTGGCTGAAAACCACAGACACTGTAATCACCAGTCAACTTCCCACCCATCTTTATGACATTTTCTCCATACCTAGACTTAAAAAAAGAGGTGGAGGCCTATTTCTAGCTGCAAAAAAAGGCCTAGGACTGTTGCTTCAAACCACTAACACCTACTACAACATAGAAGCTAGGGATGTGCAGACCAAAAGTTTAAGTTCATAAGTCCATAAGTCGAAAGGGGGTCCCATTTGCGGTCAATATGGACATATGGAGAATTCCATAAGTTGAGTCTATGTCCATATGTGCAAATAAAAATTTAAACCCCTCACCCGCCTTAATCCCGCCCCCCCCCCAAGACTTACCACAACTCCCTGGTGGTCCAGCGGGGTCAGGACGCCATTCCTGAACTCCTTTGCAAGGAGCACGTGACGTCGGCGTCACGTCGGAGTGACGCGGTGTCACGTGATTCCCCTCGGGTTCGCTCCTGGACCCCTCGTTGGGCTCAAAAGGCACTTTTGGCCAGCTTGGGGGGGGTCAGGAGGCCCCCCCCAAGCTGGCCAAAAGTGCCTTTTGAGCCCAACATTCTCCCAGGTCTATTTTTTTTTTTGGGGGGGGAGGGGATTGGGGGAAGACTATGCATGGATATCTTAAAAGATAGGTCCTCTGCAGTTGTAGTTTCCAGTTCTTGGCAGCTTGTTCAAATTTAAGAATTTTAGAGATGTACAGAGAGGTTTGCATCCCTCTAGTAGGGATTATGCTTTGACATGGCTCACATAGTCATACTGATTATTTTTTATGCTCATCAAAAGTTATGGCCTACTTAAGCAATTGAGATATATTATCTTGTTGTATCTCAGCTCACCATTCTATTTCTAGAGAGTTCATTGGTGATGGTTCTCCCAAGTGATGGCTACTTAATTTACCTCTGCACTTTTACCTCTGCACTTTTGGGCCCTAACGAGGGGACCGGGAGCGAACCCGAGGGGAATCACGTGACGTCGGCGCCACGTCAGAGTGACGTGGACATCACGTGATTCCCCTCGGGTTCGCTCCCGGAACCCTCGTTGGGCTCAAAAGGAACTTTGGCCAGCTTGGGGGGACCTCCTGACCCCCCCAAGCTGGCCAAAAGTGCCTTTTGGGCCCAACGAGGGGTCCGGGAGCGAACCCGAGGGGAATCACGTGACGTCGGCGCCACGTCAGAGTGACGCGGTGTCCACGTGATTCCCCTCCCGGACCCCCTCGTTGGGCTCAAAAGGAACTTTTGGCCAGCTTGGGGGGGCCTCCTGACCCCCCCAAGCTGGCCAAAAGTGCCTTTTGAAGCCCAACGAGGGGTCCGGGAGCGAACCCGAGGGGAATCACGTGACGCCGCGTCACTCTGACGTGGCGCCGACGTCACGTGATTCCCCACACGTCCGCTCCCGGACCCTCACGGAACTTTTGGCCAGCTTTGGTAAGTCTTGGGGGGGGGGGGATTAAGGAGGGTGAGGGGTTTAAATTTTTATTTAGATCAACAATCGCGATTTCCAACGTATTCAACATAGCTATGTTGAATAAGTTGGAAATCCGATCGTTTAAGCCTCATCTTTTTTTTAAGTTAAAAAAAAAAAATAAGTTGCGTTTTCCATTTAAGTTCAAAACGAATGCACACCCCTAATAGAAGCTGCCTTCTTCAAATCTATTCACCTTCAAATTTGCATAATATACGCTCCACCTGGAACCATAGAATCCAATCCCCCCCCCTATCATTCAACTTATAACTAAACACATTAACGCAGCTAAACCTGTGATAATTTTAGGTGATTTTAACTTACATGTAGACACCCCCCACCGTTCTCACAACTGCAAAACTTTACTCTCTTCACTTAACTACCTAGGTTTCACACAAATTGTGAACAGTCCTACTCACAAAGCTGGCTATACCGTAGACCTTATATTCATCAACAATGGTATGTCTCTTACTTCCAACCCAACAACTACTCTGATCCCTTGGTCGGATCACCGTCTCATCAACTCTAACCTCATAGTGAAAGAACATCCTCCTCTCTCTTTCCCTAAAACCACAATTCATTACAGAAAACCTTTCTCTTCTGATCTCATCAACTCGCACCTTGAAAAAGAATTACCCAATCTTAAACTATCGGATGTAGACACAGTGATTACATCATGGATTAATATCTCCACAAAGGTCGCAGAACAATCCTGTCCAAGCTCCACAAAAGTACTACGCAACCCTCCTCCTAATAGGAAACCCTGGTTCACACCTGAACTAAAGGTTTTAAAACAAAATCTCAGAAAGAAAGAAAAAATCTGGAGAAAAACGCCATCCTTAGCAACACAAGCGGCATACAAAACTCTACTTTCTGCATACAGAACTGCCATCCTTAAAACGAAAAGGGATTTTTTTCTCTAAAAAAATTCATCACTTTTTCTTCGATTCAAAAGCCCTATTCTCGTATGTCTCTACCCTCACCAAGCCATCCCCCCCACTCATCCCAGATGATGCAGCACTCGACAAAGCAATTGAACTTTTAATCTACTTTAAGAAAAAAATCTTAGACCTTACCGCCACTCTCTCTTATCTACCTACTTCATATCCTCCCCTCACCATCACTCCTCCACAACTAAACTCATCACTAGAAACATTTGAACCTACATCAACGTTGGAAATTGAAAACATCATTAAAAAGCTGAAACCAGCAATGCACCCTATTGACCCAATTCCGACCAATCTACTCTTCAATATCCCAAACTCTATCTCTAAACCTATCTCGGATATCATTAACCTTTCTTTAGCCCAAGGTCTAGTGCCAGACCAACTAAAGTTTGCTATTCTCAAACCTATATTAAAAAACTAAATCTGTCCCCTTCGATCCAGCTAACTTCCGACCAATAGCCAACCTACCAATGATTGCAAAAATCATGGAAAAAGTGGTAAACAAACAGCTATCTGAGTACCTTGAGGATCATCATATTCTTTTCCCATCTCAACACGGATTTAGGAAGTCGTTTAGCACAGAAACTCTACTCCTATCCCTCGCTGACAACATCCTTATCAACATGGAAAAAGGTCAAAAGCACTTACTAGCTTTACTTGATCTATCTTCAGCATTTGATACGGTCAACCATTCTTCTGGAACGACTAGCTGAAAAAGGCATCAAGGGAGTAGCATTAAGCTGGTTTAAGTCATTCCTGTCCAATAGATTCTATAAAGTCAAGATTAACAATAATGTATCTCCAGCCGTCAGCTCCAACATGGGTGTTCCCCAGGGATCCTCCCTCTCACCCACACTATTTTACATTTATTTACTCCCACTTTGCCGTCTGCTTACTAAGCTAAATCTCTCACATTACTTTTATGCAGATGACATTCAAATAATCATTCCAATCACCGATTCCATTCAAAATATCATAAATCACTTGAACAACTATCTGCAAACAGTCAACAATCTACTCACTTCTCTCAACCTTGTGTTGAATTCCAACAAGACTGAAATCCTCATTATCTCTCAAGATGACCTGAACTCACCCCAACCAACCTTCACCACGATAAAACCCTCACCATTTGTCAGAGATCTTGGGGTCATCCTCGACAATCAGTTCAACCTTAAGAAATTCGTTAACACTACCACTAAAGATTGCTTTTTTAAACCAAGTACTCAGAAACCTCAAGCCACTTCTGCACTTCAAAGACTTCAGACTTGTACTTCAAGCAATCATCTTGACAAAACTGGACTACTGCAACTCTCTGCTTCTTGGTCTTCCAGCCATAGTTTTAAAACCACTTCAGATGGTGCAGAATTCTGTAGCTAGGCTCCTCACCAATACCAAAAGGAGGGAACACATCTCCCCCACTCTTCAAATACAACATTGGCTTCCAGTCAAATCCAGGATCCTATTCAAGGTACTCTCGATTATCCATAAAGTTATCCACAACCTCACTTTCCTCAATATCTCCACTCTTCTAAAACCTCATACCTCCTCCAGACCTATTAGGAGTGCCTACCAAGACACCCTATTCGCTCCCCAAGCCAAAACTTTTATCAGAAAACGTGCCATCTTGACAGCTGGCCCACACCACTGGAACGCGCTTCCACACGATCTAAGACGAGAATCCTGCCCAACTGTCTTCAAAAAGAGACTAAAAACATGGCTATTTAGCCAAGCCTTTCAGGACATTTAACTTATCTTCCATTCAATATTGCTCTCTACTAGCTTTTCTTCAGCCTATCCCTCCCACCCACCCCTCCCCCTGCCTCTTACCCCCTCCACTTTCCCCATCAGTTTCTTTCTTTATTTAACCTTACTCTCATCCCTTTAAGTTGATTATTTCAATTCCTCTGATTCTTGGATGAGCTTATCTGATATGTATAAATAATTTCCATTGATCTTAAAAGGCAATATTCAGATCAGAATGTTACATCTCTTTTTCCTGTTAAAATTGTTGAATTTGCTAACTTGTTTACTGTATCGCTTTAAGGTGAAATTGAAGTTAAATGTAAACCAGTATGATTTGTATCTCTACAAGAATGTCAGTATAGAAAAAATAAATAAATAAATAAATAAATCACTACTCATATCCCTGACTGATTACCTCATCATGGGTCTCGATAAAGGTCATTCCTACTTACTGATCCTTCTGGACCTCTCAGCTGCTTTTGATATGGTTAACCCCTCCACCCTACTAAATCAATTAGCGAACATTGGAATAACAGGCACAGCATTGTCCTAGTTCAAATCATTCCTGGGAAACAGAGACTACAAGGTCAAAATACACAAAGAATCTCAGCATTATCCTTCCTCTCTGGGAGTTCCGCAGGGCTCCTCCCTCTCACCCACTCTCTTTAACATTTACCTGCTCCCCCTCTGCCAACTGTTACCAAATTGAACCTTAAACACTTTTATACGCGGATGATGTCCAGATCGTCATCCCCCTCAAAGAATCTTACACAAAAACTCTAGAATTCTGGGAAATTTGCCTTCTAGAAATCGACGGACTACTCTTTAGTCTAAACCTAATACTAAATTCCTCAAAAAGCAAACTTCTAATTTCCAATGAAAACAGTAACATCTACACAAATCCCCCACCCAACTTACAAACTTCACAAGTAAGAGATCTAGGAGCTATCATTGATAACAGGCTAAACCTAAAATTAGGGATGTGAATCGTTTTTTTGACGATTTAAAATATCGTCCGATATATTTTAAACTTCAAAAATCATTAGGGCCACGATACAATACCAATTCCCCCGATTATCGTCAAAAAATCGTAAAATCGGGGGAAGGGGGAGGGCAGGAAAACCGGCACACTAAAACCCCCTAAAACCCACCCCCGACCCTTTAAATTAAATCCCCCCACCCTCCCAAACCCCCCCCCCCCCAAATGCTTTAAATTACCTGGGGATCAGCGGTGGTCCGGAACGGCGGGCGGTCCGGAACGGCCCCCTCACTTGAATCGTGTTGTCTTCAGCCGGCCGCCATTTTGCAAAATGGCCGCCGCAAAATGGCGGCGGCCATAGACCAAAACGATTCGACGCAGGAGGTCGTTCCGGACCCCCGCTGGACTTTTGGCAAGTCTGGTGGGGGTCAGGAGGCCCCCCCAAGCTGGCCAAAAGTTCCTGGGGGTCCAGCGGGGTTCCGGGAGCGATTTCCTGCCGCGAATCGTTTTCCGTACGGAAAATGGTGCCGGCAGGAGATCGACTGCAGGAGGTCGTTCAGCGGCTTTCCGGAACCCCCGCTGAACGACCTCCTGCAGTCGATCTCCTGCCGGCGCCATTTTCCGTACGGAAAACGATTCGCGGCAGGAAATCGCTCCCGGAACCCCGCTGGACCCCCAGGAACTTTTGGCCAGCTTGGGGGGGCCTCCTGACCTCCACAAGACTTGCCAAAAGTCCAGCGGGGGTCCGGAACGACCTCCTGCGTCGAATCATTTTGGTCTATGGCCGCCGCCATTTTGCGGTGGCCATTTTGCAAAATGGCACCGGCTGAAGACAACACAATTCAATTGAGGGGGCCGTTCCGGACCGCCGCCGTTCCGGACCACCGCTGGATCCCCAGGTAATTTAAAGCATTTGGGGGGGGGGGGGGGTTCGGGAGGGTGGGGGATTTAATTTAAAGGGTCGGGGGTGGGTTTTAGGGGGTTTTAGTGTGCTGGCTCACGATTTTAACGATTTTCACGATAGTTTATGCACCCAAAAGGCAACAATACGATTCCCTCCCCCTCCCAGCCGAAATTGATCGTTAAGACGATCGAGGACACGATTCACATCTCTACCTAAAATCATTTATAAATCAAACTACCAAGGATTGCTTCCATAAACTCCAAGTCTTAAAAAGAATAAACCACTTTTCCACTTTCATGACTACAGAACAGTCCTGCAATCAATAATCTTCGCTAAAATAGATTATTGCAACTCTATTCTACTAGGTCTCCCGTCATCTCACACTAAACCCCTTCAGATAGTTCAAACACTGCAGCTAGAATATTAACAAACACAAGAAGAGACCACATATCTCCAATCCTCAAAGACCTACATTGGCTGCCAATTCACTACAGAATCATATACAAGTCCATAACCACTATCTACAAAGCCATCCATCAATACTCTCCGCTTAACCTTCAAATTGTATTCAGAAAATATACCTCCTCCAGACCCATCAGAGAGTCCTACAGAGAATCCCTACAGGTACCACACTCCAAAACCACTCGGCACATAACCGCCAGAGACAGGGCTTTCTCCACTGCAGGACCGACACTACGGAACTCCATACCACCAGATTTGCGACAGGAACCCTGCCTTCCTACATTTAGGAAAAGACTCAAAACGTGGTTATTTAGGAAAGCCTTTCCAGACCCCAACTGAACCTTAATTCACCATTAACTGACATTCAGACTTTTTCTTAACATGGTAATTAATAACTCTACCTTAACATGGTAATTCAATAACGTTGCAAAGTCCATAACTTAGTTCACACCATTAATTGGCAAATTTGTTATCTCTGTTAAATTCCTTTCTCCTTTTCACTGCTCCAAGTTGTGTAATTCCCTTGTTTTATTGTAACTGCAACCTTTTTCAGCACCTGTTAATGTTTATTATTATTATTATTTATTATTATTTTTACCTTCCTTCACCACTTGTTAACTGTAAACCGACATGATGCGATACTCATCACAAATGGTGGTATAGAAAAACTTAAAATAAATAAAATAAAATAAAAATGTTTCCATTCATCCTCTATCCCATTGCTCTTACCAACAGCATGAACAACGGCCTTACCTGGGGCCTACTCCAGACAACTTACAAATGAAATTGTCCTTACAACATCAGAACATATTACCAAGAACACGTTTCCCAGAGACAGGAGAACTCAACTGTACTAATTTTCGACACAGGTTCTATGGGCCACATGCTGACCCACATGCTGACCCACATACCTCCCTGGACAGTTCTAGCATACCTACCTTGCTTTGGTACTGACTGAGGAGCCTGAGGTGATTCTGTTACCATACAGGATGGAGGGAGTACCTGGTTAAAAGACTTTGAGAGCTTTTCCACCTAGTGGCACGGAGGACATACCCAGACAGCATGGCTAATTAATCTGCTATCTACGGAAAACCATTTACTTTAAGAAAACTTGCTATTCCTGCATAATTACTTATGATTTGTTTGAGTATTGGGTTTATGTATTTCTTCAAAAATGATGTTCTCAGTTACGAGAAATGACTGACTTTCTCAATTATAAAGAATAGGGTACCTAAATTATCAACAAATAAAGAATATAAATACAGTGTGAATTCAAGGTTTCTCTACTACTTTTTTCATTTTATTTATTTATTTAAGGCTTTTATATACCGACTTTCTTGATACAAATCAAATCAACTCGGTTTACATCGAACTAGGCAATAAATATAACCAACCAAACAACAAGAGACAGTTTGAAGGAGTAAAAAGTTACATTATAACAAGGGTGCCTTAACTGGGAGGAGGAAACAAGAAAAGAAGGAACGAAGATAAAGTGCAATATACAAGAGAATATGTGAAAGGCAAGGAGCCATCCTTGTGGTAACTAGTAACATGATTAGGTGTTTATTTCCTTACATAATTGTTTTTCATCTAATTCGCCAAGCAGATAATATATTGGAAAGATTACCATCTTTTATCTTTCTGAATCTAAGATAAGACTTGATCCAAAAGATTGCCCTCATATGTAATATAGAAGTATATTGTTTTACTGAATATCTTTCATGTGAGTTTCTGAGTTGTTTTGTCTTTATAAAATAATTACTGCTCTTACATTAATACAATATCTCTAATGAGCAGAGATGTGTTACACTTATATGACATGAGGTTCTAGGGAGAAAGAGTAACCTATAGGGCAGTGGTTCTCAACGCTGTCCTGGGGACCCCACAGCCAGTCGGGTTTTCAGGATATCCACAATGAATATGCATGAGAGAAAATTTGCATGTTATGGAGGCAGTGCATGCAAATTTTCCCTCATGCATATTCATTGTGGATATCCTGAAAACCCGACTGGCTGTGGGGTCCCCAGGACAGGGTTGAGAACCACTGCTATAGGGGAACTCCTTAATTCACTTACCTAGAGCTACCTGATAGAGTATGAACCCAACACAATTGGCACCCCAGATGGGACAACTCATTAATTAAACAAATTAAAAGTTTTAGGAGCTCTTTTTCTTAAAAAGGAAACATAGGTACTTAACAGGGCAGGGTTAAGCTCTATTCAATGGTTCAAGCATTCAGGGTTTTTCTATCATTCCAACTGTAAGGCACTGAGCAAGGCTATCTAGATTTAGGAGATGGAGTGAATGTCAATTTCAGAATCCAGCATGGGGGATGGGCTGCAAGCTAATGGTATTTAACTGTTGAAATGCATACCCTAAATACTGTGCAACTACCAGCACCCACCTGGAGAAATTCATGTGAATTAGACAGAAATAATTCTACAATTATTATTGACACAGCACTGACTCTTTCAGGCTGGATAGGAGGAGCTTTAGATGTTCTTGCCTCAACAGTTGAGGTAGCTAATTTAAATGTTAATTAGTGTAGAATTGAAATAGCATTGATGAGAAATATTGTAGGAGATAATTTAAGGAGATAGAATGAGGTCTACAGTAGGAACAGCTGCCTTAAGACCTGCTGCTACTCCAGCTGTAATTGCCAGTTAAGGGCTATAATTGGATCTATACCCATTAATATTAGGGATATTTCAGTATGTATTAGGGATGTGAATCGTTTTTCAACGATTAAAATTATCGTCCGATAATGTTTATATCGTCTTAAATCGTTATAGAACACGATACAATAGAAATTCTAACGATTTATCGTTAAAAATCGTTAAATCGTGTTAGTGCGCACTAACTCGAGTTAGTGCGCACTAACGGGGAGTTAGTGCGCACTAACTCGATTTAGTGCGCACTAACTGAAAATGATACAAATAAACACTTTCCAGGTCACTGAAGGTCAGTTAGGAATGAATATGTGTTCCTATTGGCTGGCTGCCCTCTTATCTATTGATATTACCAAGGTTACCACTGAGGTGATGGTTGGGGGGATGGGAAATGGAACTGGAAACTAACGAACACCAACAGAAAATGAAACAAAGTGTTCACCACTTCCAAGGTCAGTAAAGGTCACTTAGGAATGAATATGTATGTATGTATTCCTATTGGCTGGCTGTGCTCTTATCTATTGATGTTACCAATATGGTTGGGGGGATGTGAAATGGAAACAGTTGGAAGCTTGACAAAAAAAGTAATGTAATGATCAGCACTCACGTGACTAGAAACTTGTTTGTTTATTATTTTTGTTAGCAGGCACCTGAAATGCTAGTGCATGTTGAATTTGCCAATCACTGTGCATTTTAGAAAGGTGGTTCCTGGCTGGAACTGTACACAGTTCAAATATATGTAATGATTGTTGGTAAGTGTATTTTTTAAGTAGCCACACTGGCACCAGTATGTTTACTTTTCCTCCTACTTAACTCACTAGCTCAGCTTTGTAGAAGGGCTTCTCTGCTTGTGTGTTGTTTTGTTTGGTGTGAGGAGAGCAGAAAACATCAGATCTTTATTCAATCTACTACAGTCATCTCTTACAGTGCCCTATCCCTATTAATACCAGGAGTGTTGTGATCTTCCTGCACACAGTGCCCTAACCCTGATACCAGTCTGAGACAGCTCCCCTCCCTGCATTACTAGTGAGAGGCTGGCTTCACAGACAGGGGGGAGCTGCCTGACCCTCACTCCTGACTTCCCCCATGTCCCAGCTAGTGAATGGTGTGGGGGTAAGGGGGGGGGGGGAGGATGGTGAAGTCTGAGACAGCTCCCTCCCTGCATTACTAGTGAGAGGCTGGCTTCACAGACAGGGGGGAGCTGCCCTGACCCTCACTCCTGACTTCCCCCATGTCCCAGCTAGTGGAATGGTGTGTGGGTGAGGGGGGGGGAGGATGGTGAAAGTCTGAGACAGCTCCCTCCTGCATTACTAGTGAGAGGCTGGCTTCACAGACAGGGGGGAGCCTGCCTGACCCTCACTCCTGACTTCCCCCATGTCCCCAGCTAGTGAATGGTGTGTGGGTGAGTGGGGGGGGGGGGGAGGATGGTGAAGTCTTGAGACAGCTCCCTCCCTGCATTACTAGTGAGAGGCTGGCTTCACAGACAGGGGGGAGCTGCCTGACCCTCACTCCTGACTTCCCCCATGTCCCAGCTAGTGAATGGTGTGTGGGTGAGGGGGGGTGGGGAGGATGGTGAAGTCTGAGACAGCTCCCTCCCTGCATTACTAGTGAGAGGATGGCTTCACAGACAGGGGGGAGCTGCCTGACCCTCACTCCTGACTTCCCCCATGTCCCAGCTAGTGAATGGTGTGTGGGTGAGGGGGGGGGGAGGATGGTGAAGTCTGAGACAGCTCCCTCCCTGCATTACTAGTGAGAGGCTGGCTTCACAGACAGGGGGGAGCTGCCTGACCCTCACTCCTGACTTCCCCCATGTCCCAGCTAGTGAATGGTGTGTGGGTGAGGGGGGGGGGAGGATGGTGAAGTCTGAGACAGCTCCCCTCCCTGCATTACTAGTGAGAGGCTGGCTTCGCAGACAGGGGGGAGCTGCCTGACCCTCACTCCTGACTTCCCCCATGTCCCAGGTAGTGAATGGTGTGTGGGTGAGGGGGGGGGGGGTGGATGGTGAAGTCTGAGACAGCTCCCTCCCTGCATTACTAGTGAGAGGCTGGCTTCACAGACAGGGGGGAGCTGCCTGACCCTCACTCCTGACTTCCCCCATGTCCCAGCTAGTGAATGGTGTGTGGGTAAGGGGGGGGGGGGAGGATGGTGAAGTCTGAGACAGCTCCCTCCCTGCATTACTAGTGAGAGGCTGGCTTCACAGACAGGGGGGAGCTGCCTGACCCTCACTCTCCTCCGGGGTAATTGTGATCTTCCTGCACACAGTGCCCTATCCCTGATACCAGGGGTGTTGTGATCTTCCTGCATGCAGTGCCCTATCCCTATTAATACCAGGAGTGTTGTGATCTTCCTGCATGCATTGCCCTATCCCTATTAATACCAGGAGTGTTGTGATCTTCCTGCATGCAGTGTCCTATCCCTGATATCGGGATGTGTGCAAGAAGATCACAACACCCCCGGTATCAGGAATAGGGCACTGTGTGCAGGAAGATCACAACACCCCCAGTATCAGGAATAGGGCACTGTGTGCAGGAAGATCACAACACCCCTGGTATTAGGGATAGGGCACTGTGTGCAGGAAGATCACAACACTCCTGGTATTAATAGGGATAGGGCACTGTGTGCAGGAAGATCACAATACCCCTGGTATCAGGGTTAGGGCACAAGTTCTAGTCACATTGACTGATCACATTACTTGTTTTGTCAAGCTACCAACTGTTTCCATTTCCCATCCCCCATATACTGTCAGTAGGAAACTTGGTAACATGAATAAATAAGAGGGCAGCCAATAGGAATACATATTCATTCCTAAACTGACCTTAACTGACCTGAAAAGTGTCAAATTGTATCATTTTCAGTTAGTGCGCACTAACTCCCAGTTAGTGCGCACTAACTCCCAGTTAGTGCGCACTAACTCCCGTTAGTGCGCACTAACTCCCGTTAGTGCGCACTAATCGGAAAAAACGATTTTTAACGATTTTTTAACTAAAAAATCGTGCCTAAGACGATTTTCTTGCCCTGCCACACGATTTCTATCGTTAAGACGATATGGAAAACGATTCACATCCCTAGTATGTATGGACAGAAAGATTGATGGAATTGAAGGAGTAGTGAGTGTAAATAATCCTGATATCAGACAGTGAATAGTTAATGCACTGACTCCATTAGAAGCAGCTATGTGGAAAACAGCCATATCAGCCCAGCATAGTCACTGGGTGTAGTCCCTATTTCCACGCTTGAGGACACATTAAGAACAATGTATCAGAAGAATGGGCTAGGCATAGCCTTTAAGATGGGCCTAATATTTACCAATGGAAGCTTTGGGATATACTGAGAAGTATTATAATTTCTCTACATCTGCTGGTAGAAGTGAACAGGAGAGTTGAGGAATATGCCACAGATGAAGAAAAAGCAGAACACACAAAACAGATCCTGTCAGAGGCATTCTGACTTTTAAGCCTTGATCATTTGGGCAATACCCATGCAGGGGACACAGGAAGGAACCAGGATATAGGGGATGTGATAACCATACTAGAAAGTGGGATCAGTGGAAAGGGGTGAGGCAAGAAGTGTCCTATGACCAAAAGCCTAGAGATCCCTGGTCTTAAGAGATTAAACCACATGGAGGGCATACATCTGAAATTAAATCCTCACTAAGGTATGATCTTTGCCGCAGGATGTATGACCACCAACAATATAGAACTGATCCTTAGTACCAACTTTCATCATACAGGCAATATCTAGATAATAGTCACTCAGGAATCCAAACTAAATTTCAACAGCCAGCTTTTTTAGGTCCAAGTCATACCAAACCATCCCTGCTGATAGGCCCATAGACAGGCACACAGGGAAGTGTTGATATGAAACCCACAGTGAAGGTTCAAAAAATTAAAACGAAAATAATAATAGATTATATCATGAACAGGCTTACTTGTAAATATGGGAGTCACTCAGCCTGGGGACATTATGATATAATAACAGAAATTACTTGTTCTCATACTATTGGCTAGAAGGAGCAACCCCAGTAGATAAATGGAATATCTCCGCCATATGGTACTGAATTGAAGAATGTCTATTTGGTCATGTGTCACTTAAATGGAAGAAAAATGGATATCTAAGTGATAGGTATAGATGAACAATCTATTATTTCCTATCAAGATGTTCCATGGTAGAAGATGCAGAAGATACATATACTATAATACATTACCCAATATTAATGTAGAAAAAAAATTGAAAGACTGATTGATAACTGATTTTTCTCCTGATGGTAAGCAGAGATTGCAAGAACTATTATTCCAATATATGGACTTCTGGTAATCCTAGGAAAATCTGGTAGTCCATTAGAACATAAGAACATAAGAACATAAGAACATAAAATGCCATACTGGGTCAGACCAAAGGTCCATCAAGCCCATCATCCTGTTTCCAACAGTGGCCAATCCAGGCCATAAGAACCTGGCAAGTACCCAAAAACTAAATCTATTCCATGTTACCATTGCTAATGGCAGTGGCTATTCTCTAACAGGTCAATACAGTAAAGTGCAGCCGTGGTTACCCTGCTCCTAACCCGCTTTCTACCCACTTTTCGGCCGCGTTAGTCCAACCCGCGATACACTATCCCCTTTAACCTACTCTTACCGCGTCCTTAAATCACTGGGTAACCCCTTCCGCCCGCGGCATGTATATTACATGTAAACGATCGAATTAGCTATTCCCTCCCATACAGTAACACGCGCCCCGAATATCGCTTTTTTACCCTGCCATTTTGTCGCGCGTTTAATCTGCTAACTTACCGCCTACCCTTACCCCTGTGTTAGAGGCAGGGGTAAGGGTAGGCGGCAAACTTTCCCCCAGCCCCCGCTCACCTTCCTTGGCCGCGTCCATGGAGTTGGTATCTGGGGCAGCCCCAATCCTCTCCCCTCCTCCCGAAGCAACGAAAGTGGAAAAAAGTGAAAAAGCAAAAAAAAAAGTTGCAAGAGAGAGAGGGGAGAGAGGCGGGCAATCCTACACTCAGGATTACCAATCCTCTCTCCCCTCCTCCCGAAGCAAGGCGCGAAAAGCAGCCTTGCTTCGGGAGGAGGGGAGAGAGGACTGGCAGTGTAAAGCAATGAAGCAACTTACTTTTTTTGCAGCCCCCCTCCAGGATGGACATCGGCAAAGACGACCGCGGCTCCCCTGCCTCCAGCTGCCCGCGAAGATGGACGCCTGCATGGGCGAAAGCGGCCCCTGTGCATGCAAATGGGACGCTCAAGGCGTGACGTCATGATGTTTGGCGTCATGGCATGTGACATCACGTCTTGAGTGGCCCAATTGCACGCACAGGGGCCGCTTTCGCTCGTGCAATGCGTCCATCTTCGCGGGCAGCTGGAGGCAGGGGAGCCACGGTAGTCTTCGCCAATATCCGTCTCCGGAGGGGGGGCTGCAAAAAAAGTAAGTCGCTTCGTTGCTTTATACTGCCAGTCCTCTCTTCCCTCCTCCCGAAGCAAGGCTGCTTTTCGCGCCTTGCTTCGGGAGGAGGGGAGAGAGGGCTGGCAATCCCGAGCGTAGGATTGCCTGTCCTCTCTCCCCTCTCTCTCTTGCTACTTTTTTTTTTTCACTTTTTCGATTTTTTCCGCTCTCGTTACTTGCTTCGGGAGGAGGGGAGAGAGGACTGGCAATCCTGAGCGTCGGAGAACCGTCCACTTCCTGGTACCTGTCATTCCAAATGTCATTTGAAATGACAGATATCAGCGTGTCCGTGAAGCGTTAGGCCAGCGCACTCAGGATACTGTATAGCGCTCTATACAGTAAAATGGGTTGAGTGGGCTTAACGCTTCAAGGACTCTTCTTGGACGCGGCTTGCATTTGCAAGCTATTTACATACAGGATCGAGCAGTAGGTGAGCTGGACTGTGAGCGTGGCAACCGCGGGTGCGCCTGGCACTAACGCAGCTCTTCCTTCCGCTCCTTACTGTATCGGCCTGTAAGTGAACTTAATAGCAGGTAATGGCACATAGCCACAGAAATAGAATTATCTAAGACACAGAAGCAATTTAATCACCTAGCCATACCCGTTATACAAAAAGTTATTGATGATTTAATCACACAGGGGTTCTTGATTCAAAAATTCAGTCGTGTAAAATAGTATTTTTCCAGTCCCTAAACTAGATGGGGCCTAGAGAATGACCTTAGATTTTAGAGAGATAAACATGGTAACACCTTAGATAGGGGAACAAAACTGTTATTCTAGCAGCATCTTGCTACAACTCCCAAAGTATACCTACAAATTACTTGTCTAATGGTTTTGGGCTAAACAATTAAGTTGAAAGTCAGTGGTTAATAGCCTTTACATGAGAGGGGCACAGTTTGTTTGGACATGCCTTCCACAAAGTTTTTTAAACTCTCCAGCCATTTTCTCTGCAGGCATGGCAAACCTATTGAAACAACTTCCTAATTTTGCAGTTTATGTAGTTGATATCTATAATACTGATCCCACTGAAAATGAGCATCTAGACACCTTAACACAGGTTTAGTTAATTTTCAGAGACACAGGATGTATTGTCTCCCTTTAAAAAAATTCTCAAAAGGAAAATTATTGGTTTACTATTTCAAAGAAAGTAGGGACATTGGTGTAGTGAGGGGAGGGCCAGGTGGACCATGGACCCTGGGCTCCAGGCTGTAGGCAGCACTCGGAGGCTTGGGATCCCATCCCTCTCAGGCAGGTGACCACCAGGGAAAATCATCCCACCTGACAGCCAAAGAAGTGTTGGAGGCTTATGGCCACTGAGGCAGCCCATCCCACCCGGCGCAGAAGAGGAGGAGGTCCATGGCCACCGGGGGGAACTTATCCCACCTGGCTGCTGGGGAACCCATCTTAGCGGCAGAAAAGGAGGAGGCTAACAGCTGCCTAAAGCAACGGTTCTCAACCATTGCGACTCCACACTTCCCGGTCCCCTGCTGGCCCAGCTGCTCCCCCTGACTCAGTGAGATGCATTCTCTTCCTCCACCTGGGCTTGAAATGCTGATAGATGATAGCCCAGGCAGAACGTAGAAGCAGAGCTGGAAGATCCCACCCCCATGGCCCGGAAGAGGAATTCCTGTACAGCAGCAGTGTATGTGGGGAAAAAAAAAGACCAAGTGCATGTAGCATTGGCCCGAAGGAGAAGAGCAGCAAGGCCCAGAGTCAAAAGAGGAGCACCAAGAGCCCCCATGGCAGATGGAACGCCAAAAGGGTTGGAAGAGAATGAGGCTTCTGCTGCCACCAGTTCTTCAGGGAGGGGACCGAGAGAGTGTAAGTGAGCAAGCATGTGTGTGTGAGAGACAGCATGTGAATAACTGTGTGATTGAGAGCCTATGTGTGAGAAAGTGAGAATGTAAGTGTGTGATTGAGAACCTGTTTGTGTAATTGAGAGCCTGTATGTGTGTGTGTCTGTGATTGAGCACTATACCCCAAATCGGTAGTACTAAGGCAATTATCCATGCCAAATTATCTTTTATTTTCAACAATTTGTTGCCTCCAATTATTTACAAATATTTTTACTACATACAGGGACCCTTCCCTAAATCTCCTATATTAATTGTGTCCAATTACTAGAATTACCCAAACACGCTTAACCCCACAATTACTCTACTCATAACATACATATACATATACTAGGGATGTGAATCGTTTTTTGACGATTTAAAATATCGTCCGATATATTTTAAATCGTCAAAAAATCATTAGGGCCATGATACAATACCAATTCCCCCGATTTATCGTTAAAAAATCGTAAATCGGGGGAAGGGGGAGGGCAGGAAAACCGGCACACTAAAACCCCCTAAAACCCACCCCCGACCCTTTAAATTAAATCCCCCACCCTCCCGAACCCCCCCCCCCCCAATGCTTTAAATTACCTGGGGATCCGGCGGTGGTCCCAGAACGGCGGCGGTCCGGAACGGCCCCCTCAATAGAATCGTGTTGTCTTCAGCCGGCGCCATTTTTCAAAATGGCCGCCGCAAAATGGCGGCGGCCATAGACAAAAACGATTCGACGGAGGAGGTCGTTCCGGACCCCGCTGGACTTTTGGCAAGTCTTGTGGGGGTCAGAAGGCCCCCCCCAAGCTGGCCAAAAGTTTCCTGGGAGTCCAGCGGGGTTCCGGGAGCGATTTCTTGCCGCGAATCGTTTTCATACGGAAAATGGCGCCGGCAGGAGATCGAGTGCAGGAGGTCGTTCAGCGGCGGTCCGGAACCCCCGCTGAATGACCTCCTGCAGTTGATCTCCTGCCGACGCCATTTTCCATACGAAAACGATTTGCGGCAAGAAATCGCTCCCGGAACCCCGCTGGACTCCCAGGAAACTTTTGACCAGCTTGGGGGGGCCTCCTGACCCCCACAAGACTTGCCAAAAGTCCAGCGGGGGTCCGGAACGACCTCCTCCGTCGAATCGTTTTTGGCGGCGGCCATTTTGAAAAATGGCGCTGGCTGAAGACAACACGATTCTATTGAGGGGACCGTTCCGGACCGCCGCCGTTCTGGACCACCGCCGGATCCCCAGGTAATTTAAAGCATTTGGGGGGGGTTCGGGAGGGTGGGGGATTTAATTTAAAGGGTCGGGGTGGGTTTTAGGGGGGTTTAGTGTGCCGGCTCACGATTTTAACGATTTTTCACGATAGTTTACACACCCAAACGGCAACAATACGATTCCCTCCCCCTCCCAGCCGAAATCGATCGTTAAGACGATCGAGGACACGATTCACATCTCTAACATATACCATACAAAAAATATCTGTAAAAAATTGGAGGCAACAAATTGTTGAAAATAAAAGATAATTTGGCATGGATAATTGCCTTAGTACCTCTGATTTTGGGTGTGGTGCTTACTGAGTTTTCAGAGGGCAAGCAATTGTCTGTGATTGAGATCATTTGTATGTGAAAGAAAGACACAGTAGCATTTGTGTGTGTGTGTGATAGCCTGTTTGTGTAAGTGAGAGAAAGAGAAACAACATGTAAGTCTGTGATTGAAAACCTGTGTGTCTCCTGAGTGTCTCCGAGCTGCTCTCCTGGCCTTAAAGGCCTTATGCAGCAGCAAAACAAAATTGGATGAGAAAGAAGAGGCGGAGGAGTCTGATGCTCCCTCGGTGTTCTCCTCCATCAGCCCAGGTAATTTCTTTGCCGGACAACCCCCCTCACGGGCCGTAGACTGCGGGGAAAGAGAAGGAGGAGAACTCCCTCCCCCCTCTGTGGTTTGTGCTGCAGCGAGAAGTGTGGCCAAATGGCCTCCGTTCCCATGCTCAGCGGGAACGGGTCTGCCGACTGAGACTGCAAGCGCCCTGACATTGAGCTCCGTCGAGGCCGAGAAACACCTCCACTGACCGCCACTGATATGACTTCACCTCCGGGAAGGCAGACAGAACATAGCCCATCACGCAAAAGGCATGCACGTCTCCACAAGCATGGCAGGCCGCACCTCGAGGCATCAGAAAGTGGCTGAGGAAAAAGAAAAAAACCTTTTTTTTGCAGCGGAGAACAGGCGAATAAAATCGCAGAAGCGCTCTTACTTCCACTCCGGGAGGAAAATGGGTCCTGTCTGCCCTGGGGTGAGTGACCCGGGCTCCGCAGTATCACCCCCAACCAAGGACCATGCTGGAAATCAGGGTTCTCAACCACTATGCAGCCCAGCCTTGATACCAGGACCTGCTGACCCTCTGGGAGGCTAAATATAACTGCTCCTGCCGGCTTCCGACAAAAGGCCTCTTTTTTTTTAAACTAGCTACAGACTGTAGGATTTTGCACGTCCACCATTCAGAGAATTACTGATGGATTGTAGGTGGCACCTCAGGTATAGGGCAGAGTCAGTCAAAACTGTCTCCATCTGCTGGTGAAAAGGCAAAACCCAGGAGTTTGGACTGATCCAGGTACGTACAGGGAACATATTATCAGACATTTAAACTAAAGAATGGGGGTGGCAAGAGATGGCCAATGAAATTGACATGTCACACCCAAGCAATACAGGACATAGGAGGAGAAAATAAAATCAATCAGCTCAAAAGCAGAAAAAGTGCCTAGGAAAAGGGAGAAATATTGGAAAGCCATGACTATAAATGCTCTTAGTATGGGCAATAAAATCCCAGTCCTGGAGGCCTAATGGTGGAAGCAGACATGGACGCTGTTGCTGTAATGGAGACCTAGTTCACATATTCTCGTGATTGGGATATGGCCATACCAGGCTTTAACGTGTTAAGGATGGACAGAGGACAGAAGAGGGGGATTAGTAGATTATGTCAAAAACAATATCCAAGCTACTGAATGCAAGGAATGTGGGGAACAGAGGAAGCACTATGGGCTATCCTAAAAAAAGGTAAAAAAATGGTGCATCTATTTTTACAGGTGTGGTTTACAGGCTTCCAACTCAAAACAGAAGAACTAGACAGAGATCTTGTTGAAGACATCCAAAAGGTGGGAAAGAAGGGGGAAGTACTGATTTGTGGAGAATTTAATCTGCCAGACGTGGACTGGAAATCCCTTCCGCAGAATCTACCAGCAGTAGAGAGATAGTGGATGCCTTGCAAGGGGCTCTCTTCAAACAAATGTTAATGGAACCCACAAGAGAGGGAGTTATACTTGACCCTGTTCTCACTAACAGGTGTAGGGATGTGAATCGTTTTTCAACGATTAAAATTATCGTCCGATAATTTTAATATCGTCTTAAATCGTTAAAGAACACAATACAATAGAAATTCTAACGATTTATCGTTAAAAATCGTTAAATCGTGTTAGTGCGCACTAACAGAAAATGATACAAATTGACACTTTCCAGGTCAGTAAAGGTCAGTTACGAATGAATATGTATTCCTATTGGCTGGCTGCCCTCTTATCTATTGATGTTACCAAGGTTCCCACTGAGGTGATGGTTGGGGGGATGGGAAATGGAAATGGAAACTCAGGAACACTAACAGAAAATGATACAAATTATTGACACTTTCCAGGTCAGTAAAGGTCAGTTAGGAATGAATATGTATTCCTATTGGCTGGCTGCCCTCTTATCTATTGATGTTACCAAGGTTCCAACTGAGGTGATGGTTGGGGGGATGGGAAATGGAAACTGTTGATAGTTGACAAAAAAAGTAATGTGATCAGTCAATGTGACTAGAACTTGTGCCCTATACCTAATACCAGGAGTGTTATGATCTTCCTGCATTCAGTGCCCTATTCCTGATACCAGGGGTGTTGTGATCTTCCTGCACACAGTGCCCTAACCCTGACACCAGGGGTGTTGTGATCTTCCTGCACACTGTGCCCTATCCCTATTAATACCAGGAGTGTTGTGATCTTCCTGCACACAGTTCCCTAACCCTGATACCAGGGGTGTTGTGATCTTCCGGCATGCAGTGCCCTAACCCTGATACCAGGGGTGTTGTGATCTTCCTACACACAGTGCCCTAACCCTGATACCAGGGGTGTTGTGATCTTCCTGCACACAGTTCCTTAACCCTGATACCAGGGGTGTTGTGATCTTCCTGCATGCAGTGCCCTATCCCTAATACCAGGAGTGCTGTGATCTTCCTGCACACAGTGCCTTAACCCTGATACCAGGGGTGTTGTGATCTTCCTGCATGCAGTGCCCTATCCCTAATACCAGGGGTGTTGTGATCTTCCTGCACACAGTGCCCTAACCCTGATACAAGGGGTGTTGTGATCTTCCTGCATTCAGTGCCCTATCCCTGATACCAGGGGTGTTGTGATCTTCCTGCACACAGTGCCCTAACCCTGACACCAGGGGTGTTGTGATCTTCCGGCATGCAGTGCCCTAACCCTGATACCAGGGGTGTTGTGATCTTCCTGCACACAGTGCCCTATCCCTGATACCAGTGGTGTTGTGATCTTCCTGCACACAGTGCCTTAACCCTGATACCAGGGGTGTTGTGATCTTCCTGCATGCAGTGCCCTATATCTAATACCAGGAGTGTTGTGATCTTCCTGCACACAGTGCCCTATCCCTGATACCAGGGGTGTTGTGATCTTCCTGCATGCAGTGCCCTATCCCTGATACCAGGGGTGTTATGATCTTCCTGCACACAGTGCCTTAACCCTGATACCAGGGGTGTTGTGATCTTCCTGCATGCAGTGCCCTATCCCTATTAATACCAAGAGTGTTGTGATCTTCCTGCACACAGTGCCCTATCCCTGATACCAGGGGTGTTGTGATCTTCCTGCACACAGTGCCCTAACCCTGATACCAGGGGTGTTGTGATCTTCCTGCACACAGTGCCCTAAGCCTGATACCAGGAGTGTTGTGATCTTCCTGCACGCAGTGCCTTATCCCTGATTCCAGGGGTGTTGTGATCTTCCTGCATGCAGTGCCCTATCCCTATTAATACCAGGTGTGTTGTGATCTTCCTGCACACAGGGCCCTAACCCTGATACCAGGGGTGTTGTGATCTTCCTGCACACAGTGCCCTACCCTGATAACAGGGGTGTTGTGATCTTCCTGCACACAGTGCCCTAACCCTGATACCAGGGGTGTTGTGATCTTCCTGCACACAGTGCCCTATCCTGATACCAGGGGTGTTGTGATCTTCCTGCACACAGTGCCCTATCCCTGATACCAGGGGTGTTATGATCTTCCTGCACACAGTGCCTTAACCCTGATACCAGGGGTGTTGTGATCTTCCTGCATGGAGTGCCCTATACCTAATACCAGGAGTGTTGTGATCTTCCTGCACACAGTGCCCTATCCCTGATACCAGGGGTGTTGTGATCTTCCTGCACACAGTGCCATATCCCTGATACCAGGGGTGTTGTGATCTTCCTGCATGCAGTGCCCTATCCCTATTAATACCAGGAATGTTGTGATCTTCCTGCACACCGTGCCCTATCCCTGATACCAGGGGTGTTGTGATCTTCCTGCACACAGTGCCCTAACCCTGATACCAGGGGCGGGTACTTGCCAGGTTCTTATGGCCTGGATTGGCCACTGTTGGAAACAGGATGCTGGGCTTGATGGACCCTTGGTCTGACCCACAATGGCATTTTCTTATGTTCTTATGTTGTCATCTTCCGGCACGCAGTGCCCTATCCCTGATACCGGGATGTGTGCAAGAAGATCACAACACCCCCGGTATCAGGGATAGGGCACTGCATGCAGGAAGATCACAGCACTCCTGGTATCAGGGTTAGGGCACTGTGTGCAGGAAGATCACAACACTCCTGGTATTAGGGATAGGGCACTTTGTGCAGGAAGATCACAACACCCCTGGTATCAGGGTTAGGGCACTGCATGCAGGAAGATCACAACACCCCTGGTATCAGGGTTAGGGCACTGTGTGCAGGAAGATCACAACACTCCTGGTATTAATAGGGTTAGGGCACTGTGTGCAGGAGGATCACAACACCCCTGGTATCAGGGTTAGGGCACTGTGTGCAGGAAGATCACAACACTCCTGGTATTAATAAGTATAGGGCACTGCATGCAGGAAGATCACAACACCCCTGGTATCAGGGTTAGGGCACTGTGTGCAGAAAGATCACAGCACTCCTGGTATTAGGGATCGGGCACTTTGTGCAGGAAGATCACAGCACTCCTGGTATCAGGGTTAGGGCACTTTGTGCAGGAAGATCACAGCACCCCTGGTATCAGGGTTAGGGTACTGCATGCAGGAAGATCACAACACGCCTGGTATCAGGGTTAGGGCACTGTGTGCAGGAAGGTCACAGTACTCCTGGTATCAGGGTTAGGGCACTTTGTGAAGGAAGATCACAACACCCCTGGTATCAGGGTTAGGGTACTGCATGCAGGAAGATCACAACACGCCTGGTATCAGGGTTAGGGCACTGTGTGCAGGAAGATCACAACACTCCTGGTATTAATAAGGATAGGGCACTGTGTCAGGAAGATCACAACACCCCTGGTATCAGGGTTAGGGCACAAGTTCTAGTCACATTGACTGATCACATTACTTTTTTTGTCAAGCTACCAACTGTTTCCATTTCCCATCCCCCATATATTGTCAGTGGGAACCTTGGTAACATGAATAAATAAGAGGGCAGCCAATAGGAATACATATTCATTCCTAAACTGACCTTAACTGACCTGAAAAGTGTCAAATTGTATCATTTTCTGTTAGTGCGCACTAACAATGGTTAGTATGCACTAATCAGAAAAAACAATTTTTTAACTAAAAAAATTGTGCCAAACACGATTTTCTTCTCCTGCCAGACGATTTCGATCGTTAAGACGATAGGGCACATGATTCACACCTCTAAACAGGTGTAACATTTCTAAGGTCTGGGAAGGTGTCCACGTCAGCACCAGTGATCCTCAAACAGTAGAGTTTAACATCGCAAATAGGATACAGAGTTTTGCTTTTGAAACCATGGTATATAAAAACTGACAAATAAATAAAATAAACCTCTGCTACCTATAATTGAGTACCCTGCTCAGAGCCTGCTGCACTACTCCCAGGGATCAGATACTCTCTCCTCGAAGGTCTGCCTTCCATGCTCTGGAGCTTCTATCCATTCTCTAGCCTGGACTCTATTTCCTCATTGTGTGTACTCATAATTCTCAGTCTTGTTTCCACTACAGCACTACTACCAGGAAATTCCTATTCCAGTAGTACAGCGTGGAGATGCGCCCTACCTGGGCTCTATGAGTCTACTACTTCTCTACTCACTACTGCCACCTCTGGTGGTATCTTAAGCTGTATAAATAAAGATTCAAATCTGTGTTTGTGCATCCAGAGTCTGGCACTATGGTCCCTCACGGGACTTTCCCCCGTGGCCGTGGTCAACTGCCACAGCACCTAAGGATCCACCCAAACACCACTAACAGTCGTGGCCCAGGGGTACACGAAATCACCAGAGATGGGCCCGCTGCCAGCGTTCCCTCAACAGATACATTGTCAACAATTGAAAGTTGAGAAAAAAATAGTGAAGTAGCAAGTCTATTTCTTCTAAAACTGAATTAGTTTAAAAGCCAAGTCAATGCTTATAACATTTAGCTATAAGAAACTTATTTTAAGTAAAATATATTTGCAATTAGGGTTGTGAATCGTTTTTCAATGATTAAAATTATCGTCCGATAATTTTAATATCGTCTTAAATCGTTATAGAACACAATACAATAGAAATTCTAATGATTTATCGTTAAAAATCGTTAAATCGTGTTAGTGCGCACTAACGGGAGTTAGTGCGCACTAACAGAAAATGATACAAATTGACACTTTCCAGGTCAGTGAAGGTCAGTTAGGACTGAATATGTATTCCTATTGGCTGGCTGCCCTCTTATCTATTGATGTTACCAAGGTTCCCACTGAGGTGATGGTTGGGGGGATGGGAAATGGAACTGGAAACTCTCGAACACCAACAGAAAATGATACAAATTGTTGACACTTCCCAGGTCAGTAAAGGTGACTTAGGAATTAATATGTATTCCTATTGGCTGGCTGTGCTCTTATCTATTGATGTTACCAAGGTTCCCACTGAGGTAATGGTTGGGGGGATGTGAAATGGAAACAGTTGGAAGCTTGACAAAAAAAGTAATGTGATGATCATCACTCATGTGACTAGAACTTGTTTGTTTATTATTTTTGTTAGCAGGCACGTGAAATGCTAGTGCATGTTGAATTTGCCAATCACTGTGCATTTTAGAAAGGTGGTCCTGGCTGGAACTATTATACACAGTTCAAAGAAAAACTAAACAAAAAAGTTTATTATTAATTTATTATACTTACAGTGGTTAAATTTACAGAGCACTGTCTGTTACACAGTGAGTAGGGTACTACTGTACTACTGACTGAGTGCTTGCTGTTTACACTTTCCTGCTGCAGCCTGCTGGCACTTACTCTTCTCTTCTGGCTGGCTAATGGCTACTGCGTGCTTCTCTGTTATCAAAATGGCGAGGGGGAACAGCACTGAGCATGTGCAACTGGCTGGGACATGGGGGAGGGGAGGAGTGAGGGTCAGGCAGCTCCCCCCCTGTCTGTGAAGCCAGCCTCTCACTAGTAATGCAGGGAAGGAGCTGTTTCAGCCTCACCATCCTCCCCCCCCCCCCTCATCCACACACCATTCACTGGCTGGGACATGGGGGAGGGGAGGAGTGAGGGTCAGGAAGCTCCCCCCTGTCTGTGAAGCCAGCCTCTCACTAGTAATGCAGGCGGGATAGGGCACTGCAGGCAGGAAGATCACAACACCCCTGGTGTCAGGGTTAGGGCACTGTGTGCAGGAAGATCACAACACCCCTGGTATTAATAGGGATAGGGCACTGTGTGCAGGAAGATCACAACACCCCTGGTGTCAGGGTTAGGGCACTGTGTGCAGGAAGATCACAACACTCCTGGTGTCAGGGTTAGGGCACTGCGTGCAGGAAGATCACAACACTCCTGGTATTAATAGGGATAGGGCACTGTGTGCAGGAAGATCACAACACCCCTGGTGTCAGGGTTAGGGCACTGTGTGCAGGAAGATCACAACACTCCTGGAATTAATAGGGAGAGGGCACTGTGCAGGAAGATCACAACACCCCTGGTGTCATGGTTAGGGCACTGTGTGCAGGAAGATCACAACACTCCTGGTATTAATAGGGATAGGGCACTGTGTGCAGGAAGATCACAACACTCCTGGTATTAATAGGGATAGGGCATTGTGTGCAGGAAGATCACAACACTCCTGGTATTAATAGGGATAGGGCACTGTGTGCAGGAAGATCACAACACCCCTGGTATCAGGGTTAGGGCACTGTGTGCAGGAAGATCACAACACTCCTGGTGCCAGGGTTAGGGCACTGTGTGCAGGAAGATCACAACTCCCCTGGTATCAGGCTTTAGGGCACAAGTTCTAGTCACATTGACTGATCACATTACTCTTTTTGTCAAGCTACCAACTCTTTCCATTTCCTATCCCCCATATATTGTCAGTGGTAACCTTGGTAACATGAATAAATAAGAGGGCAGCCAATAGGAATACATATTCATTCCTAAACTGACCTTAACTGACCTGAAAAGTGTCAAATTGTATCATTTTCTGTTAGTGCGCACTAACGGGAGTTAGTGCGCACTAATCGGAAAAAACGATTTTTAACGATTTTTTAACTAAAAAATCGTGCCAAACACGATTTTCTTCTCCTGCCAGATGATTTCAATCGTTAAGACGATAGGGCACATGATTCACATCCCTATTTGCAATGCAACAAACATGCAGGAGGCACTAGCAACACTCCAAGAATTATCCACACAAATGAGAAGGGAGGTGCAAGGAATATACACAGTCCACAATTATTATGGAAGAATAAAGTAATAGTTCTTTTTAATTTTTCAACAATTCAAAACAGCTCATTGTAATGTAATATAGTCCTCAATAAGGTCCCCCAGCACGGATCCGTGTTTCGCATGAAGCTGCGTCAGGAGGGACTAATACAGTGTATAATTTCAACCACTGAAATTTAAACAGAAATAAAATTATCATCATACATATATAAATACATTTCATCAATATATATACTGACTATGAACAAGGGCAAATTTCTACCAGGGCACTGAGACACATACCTTTGTTAATAGTCCATATCTGAAAACAGGGAGAGCAGGCAGTACAGTCTGCAACAGAGCTTTGGTGTGAAAAGGCTGCACCAATCGTAACGCACCAACACAAAATATTTCTTTGCAGATTCTCTACCTTCGCATGATAACACTATAACACGTAAGAAATCTCGATGGGTACCGCCTGGTCCCATTGATCCTGTTGTACAACCTTTTGAAAAACTTGTTCTATATGATGTCAAACACTTGCCTCAACGCCCTTTTGTGGAACATTATAATCTTTCTAAAGCAGAGAAATTGGCCGTAAGCTCCTTAGCCACCGATTCTAATATTGTAATCAAACCAGCCGACAAGGGGGGAGGCATTGTTGTTATGAATCGATCTAGCTATAAAGCTGAAATCACATGACAACTATTGGACCCAGAATACTATTTACCTTTAGCTAGTGACCCCACGAGTGAATTACAGAACTCCATTAGAAATTTGGTACAACAAGCCCTTGACTCTCATCAGATCACTCCCCGCAAAGCCACCTTTTTGAAAGTTGAATTCCCACATATTCAGTCTTTCTACATACTTCCCAAAATTCACAAGTCCCTTCAGAACCCTCCCGGCTGTCCCATTGTATCGGGGATCGGCTCGGTGCTAGAACCACTCTCACAGTTCATTGATTTAGTTTTACAGCCCTTCGTTAGTTTAAGTCATTCTTATGTAAGAGATTCCAGTCATTTCATCACAGTCCTTCATAACTCCCCAGCACCTCCCAAAACTTGTTTTTTGGTTACTTTAGATATTGTTTCCCTTTATTTATTTATTTATTTATTTATTTATTTATTTATTTGTAGAGTTTTATATACCAATAAAACAAACCGGTAGTCGATCCAAGATGGCTGTCAGCAATAAAACACGTAGATGGGTCGGTGAAAACAAGATTTTATTGAAGCTTGCCCGACTCTGGCCGAGTTTCACTCAAAGAGCTGCCTCAGGGGCTTACAAGCCTCATGATTGGCTTAAAATAATGCAAGATGAAATCAAGAGGAGGTTCCTTAGGTTTCAAAGCGGAGCTTTAAAAATATCAGTATTGCATACCAATTGATGAAGACAAACAAAGGAAAAAAGCTCACAAAATCAGTGCTCAACAGCGGATTCTCACAAATATCTTGATTTCATCTTGCATTGTTTTAAGCCAATCATGAGGCTTGTAAGCCCCTGAGGCAGCTCTTTGAGCGAAACTCGGCCAGAGTCGGGCAAGCTTCAATAAAATCTTGTTTTCACCGATCCATCTACGTGTTTTATTGCTGAGTTTTATATACCGTTATTCGGTAGAGCCATCATAACGGTTTACAAAACATGCAATTATCAAACAAAAAGTGCAATAATCATACAATCAAATGGAGTTAACATAGTAGTTGGGAACAGTAGAGTTTTGTGAACAATAAACATTTTTCTTAGTAGTTGAATAACAGAATAGTGATGAGAACTTTTTCAAAGAACTTAACGCATCAAGTGAGAGAGCAGGGAGTGGTGAAATGGAGGGTACATCAGGAGAGCATGAAGGAGGAGGATTATGCTTGCGAGTTCTGTTGAGGGCTGGGATGATCAGGTGTCAGATAGTTAGAATAGAGTTTGCGGAATAAAAATGTTTTTAGGTCTTTTTAAAATGTTTTCAGGATGTGCTGGGTCCTCAGTTCTTTGGATAGGGTGTTCCAAATTTTGGGGGAAGCAATGGAAAATGCTGTTTCTCGTGTAGTAGAAAGATGGGCATCTCTTAAGGTGGGGATGTTTAAAAATCCTGGGTTGTTAGAGCGTAGGTTTCTTTGTGGGTTTTGGGGGGGTAATGTTTAAGCCTTTTAGTCCATGAAGATCATCATTTAGGATTTTATGAATGATGGTCATAGATTTGTAGGTAATTCGTGCAGAAATAGGTAGCCAGTGAAGAGAGGTCAAAATGGGTGTTATGTGTTTGTTTCTTTTTTTTCCTGTAAGGATTCTGGCAGCTGAATTCTGCAGTATTTGAAGTGGTTTGAGGGATGATGAAGGGATTCCAATAAGTAATGATTTGCAGTAATCGAAGGTGGAGAAAATAAGCAGTTGCAGGACGGGTCTGAAGACAGAAGGGTTGAGAAATGGCTTTATATATCTAAGGGTTAGTAGCTTGTGGTATCCTTCTTTCATTTTATTTACTATGTGGGATTTGAAAGAGAGTTCAGCATCAATGGTAACTCCAAGGTTCCTGGTGTGGGTGGTAGGGATTATCGTTATCATTTGTTTATCTAGAATTGTCAGGGGTGGCGGAGTTGGATTGGGTTTTTATCCATGAGTATGATTTGTCGAAGTTGATTATGAGTTTCAGGGAGTTTAGTAGAAGCTTGATTGAGATAAGTAGATCTGATGTTTTTTTGTATCTGTCTTCAATTGAGTTTTGTATGGGGATTAGAAGCTGAATGTCATCAGCATAGAGGAAATGTGAGATTTCATGATCTTTTAGAAGTTGGCAGATAGGTAGGAGGTATATGTTGAAGAGGGTAGCAGATAAGGCTGAACCTTGGGGAACTCCAGTTTTTAGGTCAATCATTTTTGATGGGGTGTTGTTGATCACTACTTGGTATGTACGTTCAGAGAGGTAGGACGAGAACCATTGTAATGTAGTACCAGAAAGGCCAATATGTGACAGTCGTTCTAACAATATATTGTGGCTTACTGTGTCGAAAGCGGCTGAGAGGTCAAGGAGTATGAGTAGGTATTTTTCACCTTTGTCAAAGCCTCTGATGATAGTGTCATTTAGGGAGATGAGGAGAGATTCTGTATTTAGGTTTTTTCTAAATCCAAATTGGGATGGATGTAGGATGTTGTTTATCTCCAGATAATCATCTAGTTGGGTATGTACAACTTTTTCAATGGTTTTAGCTAGGAATGAAAGGTTTGATATGGGACGGTAGTTGGTGAGGATTTCTGGATCCAGGTTGTTCTTTTTGAGGATTGGTTTGATGACAGCAGATTTGAGGCATTTGAGGTAATGTTCTTCGGTCAATGATAAATTGACGATTTTGGTGATGGTTTTAGAAATGGTTGGTTCGATTGTTTTGAGAGAGGTTATTGGGATGGAGTCCAATGGATGGTTGGCTGGGTTCATTTTGTTTATTATAGTTTTAATTTCAAGAGTGGAGGAGATGTCAAAGTTTGACCAGGATGAAGTTATCATGCTGTTGAGTTTGTTGTTCTGGTTGTTGTTGGTTATGTTGGATTGGATGAGATGAGCTATTTTGTTGTTCAAGAAGACCGCAAAGTCGTCACTTCCATGTTTGGTGCATGTAGAATCTTGGGCGGTTTTGGTAAGTTTTTGAACTATTATGAATAGCATTCTGGGGTTATGATGAAATTTGGAGAGTTTATTGGAGAAGAAATTCTTTTTTGCATTGTTGATGATATTTTTATATTGAGCTACATTGTTCCGATAGTTATTTAGTGTGGTAGGGTTTTTGTTTTTCCGCCATTCTTTTTCTTTTTTTCTGAGTAGACGTTTGGCAGTTCTGATATTTTCATTGTACCACTGGTTGTTGTGTTTGGACTGTTGTTTATATTTTGTAATGATGGGATTAATGTTGTCTGCTGCGTTTTTTGTGATATTCAGCCATGATAAGATCGCATTATCGGCGTTAGATAGGTTGATGTTTTTTAGTCCTGATTGAAGAGTTTTTTGTAGGAGATCTGTGTTAAATGTGGACGGTAAGATATTATTTTTAGGGTGTTTTGAAGCATTTTAGGTTGAGGTTGGTGAGTAGTTTGGCTTGGATTAGGTGATGGTCAGAACATGGTATTTCTGTAGTGTGAGTAGAGATTGATTTCCAAGTTTCAGTGTTGATAAAGATGAGGTCAGTTGTGTGGCCTGCTTTGTGAGTTGGAGATTGGATTATTTGTTCAAGATTTAGAGCTGATAGTGTATCAATGATCGTTTGGCAGGTTTTAGATTGGAAGGTTAAGTTGAAGTGTATATTGAAGTCGCCAAGTAAGATGATGGGTTTGTTGAGGGAGATGTTATTTATGAGAAATTCAATTAGAGGTGAGCAGTTTTTCTCAAGTGCACCTGGTGGAGAGTAAACGATGCATTTCTGAAGATTTGGTGAGTCATATAAGGCAATTTCAAAAGGTGGAGGAATGGTAGATGGACAAAGTTTTAGTTGAAGGTTTTTTTTAGATATAAGAATTAAGCCACCTCCTTTTTTATTTTTTCTGGGAATTGAAGAGATGTTGTAGTCCTGTTTGGATAGTTGGTTTATTAGGATGGAATCTGTGTTTTTTAGCCAGGTTTCCGTGCTTGCAATGAAATCTGGTTTGCAGTCGTTGAGTAGGTCATTGAATAGAGGGATTTTTTAAATTATTGAGCGAGTATTGATAAGTATGAAAGAGAGAAGCAAATAGCTTGAGAGTTGGATGTGTGTGTTGTTTTTGTTGGTGGTTGGATTTTTTACATTGCGTAAAGGTTTCAAAGAAGAATGTTTTTTTTGTGCTGACAGTTCCTTAGAAGAAGTGGGAGGGTTGATTGAAGATGAGATCTTGTTCATCTTCAAGGGTTTTTTTTTTTTTTTTAGTTTTTGGGAGGAGCGGGAAGAGGAAGGTAGGAGTTAGGAGTGGGTAAAATTATGGGCTGCTTTGAATGGGCTGCGCGAAGGGGCGCGCAAAGGGGCCTGCTCCTTTGGTCACGCACCTTTGGCGTGCGGCGCACGGCGCGCGGCGCCTGGGGTGAGTGTAAATTTAAAATTCACTCGCCTGGCCCCTTCGTTGACGTCAGGGGGCTGGCTTTTATGCAGGTCAGGTGGTGTTGTTGTTGTTTAGAGGCCTTTCTGAGAGGCCTGTTGAGTTCCGTGATGCCGGCTGCAGATGCGATCGGGTGGGGGCCATCTCGCAGGGTTCCTTGGTAGCAGGCAGCGTTGGCTGGGAGAGAGAGCCGCCTTCAGGGAAGCCCCTGCGGAGCTTGGCGTCAGCGTGTTGGTTGAGGAGTCTGGCAGTGACAACGGAGCCCCGGAGCAATGGTAAGTTGGGGCTGTCAGGTTAACGGTCCTCTGATGATTCGGGGGGGCACCCGGGGTGAGTGTAAATTTAAAATTCACTCACCCGGCCCTTCCGTTGACGTCAGGGGGCTGGCTTTTCTGCAGGTCAGGTGGTGTTGTTGTTGTTTAGCGGCCTTTCTGATAGGCCTGTTGAGTTCTGTGACGCCGGCTGTAGATGCGATTGGGTGGGGGCCATCTCGCAGGATTCCTTGGTAGCAGGCAGCGGTGGCTGGGAGAGAGAGCCGCCTTCAGCGAAACCCCTGCGGAGCTTGGTGTCAGCGTGTTGGTTGAGGAGTCAGGCAGTGAGTGTAAATTTAAAATTCACTCACCCGGCCCCTCCGTTGACGTCAGGGGGATGGCTTTTCTGCAGGTCAGGTGGTGTTGTTGTTTAGAGGCCTTTCTGAGAGGCCTGTTGAATTCCGTGACACCGGCTGCAGATGCAATCGTGTGGGGGCCATCTCGCAGGGTTCCTTAGTAGCAGGCAACGGTGGCTGGAAGAGAGAGTCGCCTTCAGGGAAGCCCCTGCGGAGCTTTGCATCAGCGTGTTGGTTGAGGAGTCCGGCAGTGACAGCGGAGCCCCGGAGCGATGGTAAGTTGGGGCTGTCAGGTTAACGGTCCTCTGATGATTCGGGGGGGGGGGGGGGGGGCACCCGGGGTGAGTGTAAATTTTAAATTCACTCACCCGGCCCCTCTGTTGACGTCAGGGGGCTGGCTTTTCTGCAGGTCAGGTGGTGTTGGTGTTGTTTAGAGGCCTTTCTGAGAGGCCTGTTGAGTTCCGTGACGCTGGCTGCAGATGCGATCGGGTGGGGGCTGACCCATAGGGTTCCTTGGTAGCAGGCAGAGGTGGCTGGGAGAGAGAGCCGCCTTCAGGGAAGCCCCTGCGGAGCTTGGGGTCAGCGTGTTGGTTGAGGAGTCCGACAGTGACAGCGGAGCCCGGAGCGATGGTCAGTTGGGGCTGTCAGGTTAACGGTCCTCTGATGATTAGGGGGGGGCACTTTTTTGTTTTGTTTACTCAAACATTCCCCAGGAGGACGCCCTTTCACTGACTGAGTAGATCCTTAATCTCTGTTCCCATCCCATCCACACTTCTACTACATTTCTACTTATACTCGCACGCTTGGCATTAACTAAAAATTATTTCCAATTCCAATCTAACATATACCAACAAATCAAAGGCACTGCTATGGGGGCCACTATGGCACCTAGCTTAGCCTGCCTTTATGTTAACAAATTTGAGGAATCATTCATTTATCCTTCTCATTGGTCTTCTTTCATTCACACATGGCTACGTTACATTATGATGTTTTTATGATCTGGTCTGGGACAGATATACAATTCTTCATGTTCTTAGATTGGTTAAACTCATGCAATAAACACCTTCAGTTTAATTTTAACATTAACTCATGTAATTCCTTTCCTGGATATTATGGTTACATACAATTCTGATTCCTTTTCCACCTCTATTTTCTGCAAATCTACTGATCACATTACACTATTGAAATAGGACAGTCATCACCCTTCTCATTTAAGAATGAACATTCCAGTTGGGTAACTATTAATATTGTGACAACTCTGCTCATCTAAATCAGATTTCCTACTCCAAGCTAAGCAGATATCTTAGTTCAGAGAGAGAGGGTACCCTCGCCGGGTCTTTCAGAAGGCTTTTAAATGTGCATTATTTTTTAATCGAGATCTCCTATTTTTACCTCAAGCCCATTCCTCTGAGGGATGCATTAATTATATCTAACCTTTTTCCACACATACCCAAAACCTTACATCCATCATTAGCAGTCATTGGCCTATTCTCGCTCTACACAAATGTTTTGACTTCCCTTTACGCTTTACATTTAGATGTGGTTGCAACCTTAGAGATAGATTGGTACACTCCCATCTCAATGACATTACTCCACTTAGCCCATCTGACCACCTCGGTCATTCTCCGTGTGGACATTGTTCAATTTGTCCTCATGCTCTCACCAGTACTATTTTTGAACATCCCATTTCTCATAAGATTTACCATCTCAATTTCACTAAGATTTGTGCTTCGTGGGTGGTTGTCTATTTGGTCATTTGCCCCTGCCCAAAACTGTACGTAGGTAAAACCATTCGACCAGTACACACCAGGATGATTGAACATCATTCCAAAATCTGAACTGGCCATGAATCTGCTCCTTTAGTTTCCATTGGGTCAGTTGTACACATACTGAGAATGATTTGGAATTTGTAGTCATTGATGTTGTACCCCCACCTATACCAAGGGGGGGGGGGGGGGGGATACATGAAGGGAGCAAAAATGGATTTATAAACTTAACAGCCTAGCTCCTAGGTCTCAACAATGAGATTGAATGGAACCATTTCATTTAATGGGTTTTCAGTATATGTGTTATCTTTGCATTCTGATTGGTGGTTGTACTCTGTGTTGGTGCGTTACAATTGGTGCATCCTTTTTGTGCCAAAACTTCTTTTTTAAAGCTCTGTTTCAGCCTGTACTGCCCACTCTCCATGTTTTCAAATATGGCCTATTAACAAAGGCATGTGTCTCAGCATCCTGTTAGAAAATTGCCCTTGTTCACAGTAAGTATATATATATATGACATTTATTTGTTTAAATTTCAGTGGTTGAAATTATACACTGTATTAGTCCCTCCTGATGCAGTTTCATGCGAAACATGGGTCGATGTCGGGGGACCTTATTGAGGACTGTATTACATTACAATGAGCTTCGGATGAGCCGTTTTGAATTGTTGAAAAATTAAAAATAACTATTACTTTATTCTTCTATAATAATTGTGGATTGTGTATATTCCTTGCACCTCCCTTCTCATTTATATTTGCAATGTAGAAATAAGCTTTTCTTTTTAGCATATAATATTATAATTGTAGTCATATCTGAATAGCAAGGCTAAGCTAGACATTCGGCCAACTAACTATAAATTGATGATGCAAGACTTATTGTGTTTAGATTTGTGAGTCATGGGGGTAATAAAATATTGGGTAATGACAGTTATGATTTACTTTCGTATTGGATGTATGTATTTCTTGGGAAATGATGTTCTCAGTTACTGGAATTAAGTACATACATTTCTAAGAAATGACTCAGTTACAGAGTATAGGGTATCTAAATTGTCAACAAATAAAGAGTATAAATACAGTGTGAATTGAGGGGTTCAGGACTGCTATTTGTGGCTAATACTCCAAGCAGATAGTAGTCTAGGACCAGATTGGCAATTGACTCATATTGGTAAAATGAACATCTTTTCTTTCCTTATCTAAGATGACTTGATCTACAAGATTTTCCTCATATGTAATAAATACACATATTCTTTTACTCAATATATCTTTCATCTGATGTTCTGAGTTTCTCTGTCTTTATATAATAAATATTGCTCTGACATTAATACATTATCTCTAAGGAGCAAAGATGTGTTACACTTATGTAACGCCACCCCAGTGTGCAATCCTAACATAGGTGAAGCCATAAACTTATTTGTAACTCTTTCGGGAAGGAACCTAGGGTGACTGTACTACTTTCCTTCCTTCCCAGGGTGTATGTTCAATAGACTTGGGGATAAAAGGAGCTCTCTTGATTCCCAGTGTAGGGAGGCTATTCTCTTGCTCTGACTTACTTTGGTGATGCAATAATTAAGGTTAGGGTGTGTGTTGTGTTGCGGGGGACACTGGAGAGGAGTGTATTCTTGGGCCACGATGCACCCACATTGGAGCTATGGGAAGCGCTGAGGCAGGCAAGTAGTGCGCAAGCACAGGTGGACAGTCTGAAGACCGGTGACGCAGGCCTCTGCCGAACCTGATGCATCAGAGAGACCCAGCAACATAATGCTGGTCTCTGGAGTAGCCCTCTGGCCACTCGACATCCCTTTAGGACCTGCTGTACGGAACAGCAGATGCAACTGGACAGACAGAGGCTGAGGGCAGAACACAAACTCAGATGAAGACTCAAACGAGGTTTCAGGATGTAAAAGAATACGGAAAGAGTGCTGCTACGCCACATGCCCTACACAGCCAGTCAAGGCAGGTCACGGACCATGTTGGAGGCAAAGCAGACCCCAGGCTCGGACATCGACTCAAATACATTAGAGTTCAAGATGAGAACAAGGTAAAACTCAGGATGGAGGTATCCGGCCAAGACTCATAGCAGCACCCATCCTGGACAGAGCTTCGGGGACCAGGCATGATCCACGTACCTGACAGGTCATTCGAAAGAAGATGAAACGTCCGACCCAGTGTGGAAGATGAATCTGAAGGTCAGCCGAAGTTGGACAGAGGACAGGCTACAAGGAGGTAAAATCTGGAACATGATCAGGACTAACGAAGGACATGGAGACTCCTCGGCAATGACGGATGGAAGTGTACCACCGAGTACCCTACACACCCCAGCCAGGATGGTCGTGGACCACTTGGACCACTACATGCCCTATACAACCCAGCCGGGCTGGTTGCGGACCATGCAGGGACACAGGACAATGCTGAGCCTCAGGAAACATCATGACAGAGACATCGGATCAGATGAAGGATCAAAACGAAAACAAGGGATGAGATGAGAGACCAGGATGAAGACACAGGATCCCACAAAAACAGAGTGCCTAGGAGTAGTTGAAGACGAGAAGTCCCAAGGAGGACTGACTCCTTAAAAAGGCAAAGCTAGACTGAAGACAAGGCCCTTTTATAGGGCTGAAGAATAACTCCCTCGGTGATGTCATCAGAAGGGGCCAGGAGGGCTGGCCCTTTAAATCCAGAAGAGAGGTATGGCCCCACGCCTAAGGAGGAAGCAGGCAGTCGGAAGGACCCTAGACAGTGGCGTCCCTGCTGCAGAGTAAAGCAGGAGCTGGAGCAGGCCATGAACAGGCCAGATGCTGGAGCAGCGATGTCCGGGCTGTGAAGAGGAGCTTCAGGAGGAGCGGCTCCCTGCCACAGGAAAAACCGGCATTGGCGGCCTCCGAGCCACAATGAAGAAGATGACGTCAGCAGCTCCTGCCACGAATAGGAGCATTTCAGGGTGGCCTCCAGGCCGCATGGCAATGGCGTCTGAGGCCTCCTGGTCACAAGATAGCGGTGTCTGCGGCCTACTGGCCGCAAGATGGATGAGCGATGGTGGCGGGCCCGCCACAGAGCATGGTAGTGACTCCAAGCTGCGACCGTGGGAGGAGAAAGGGCAAGTTTGCTGGAAGAAGGTGAGAGGCTGCCCGCAGTTCCAGCTGCAGTCAGAATCGCAACATGTTGGATGCCAAATAAAGACTGGAGTGTTAGTGTAAAAAATAAATATTTACTGGATAATATGGAAAATGGCAGAAATCCTTTATCCACAGCTACACAATGAAATTGTAGCACACTATATTCCCCCAAATCTGTGCAGAAATATATTTGGCTAGCCAAGGGAGTTCTTACCATCCAGGGCTTGAAAAACTAGATTCCCCAGGAGGGCAGGGTGTCCTTTGAATGGGCATAAGCTCTATTTCTGTCTCCACACAGAAAGATAAATCTCTCTCTCTCCCTAAGGTTGATTGAAGCTCCAGATGGGTGACTTCACTGATGTTAGGTTTTGCCTTTTACTTACATTTAGTTGCTTATTTGCTTAAATCCTTCTTTGATCTTATTGCAGTGCTCAGATCTCTTCTTTGAATCCCTGCTGGGAGGGATCCCTTGGAGCATGGAATATGGGATATTTCCTCACAGCAGGTCACTGACACCCCCCAACCTCATCGAGGATAAAAGGGGGGGAGGGGCAGATCTTCCCTAACACACAAAGCCCCAGACCCAGAGTTCCCTAATTCCTGAGCCCAGGCAATGCATAGGCTCCAATAAGGCCGCCAATAATTAAAAGGTTTAAGCCCAAAAAATGTACTCAGAGAATCTCCCACCAGACTTGTATCCTGGTTGGGCAGAAACCCTCCTCACCCTGGCCAAGAATGGGCTTGCTTGGCTAAACTGGCTGGATCTGAAAAATAACAGCTAAGCTCCTCTTGTTACGGGTCCGGGCCGTGCCCCGGTTCCTCCTCCTACCTCGGGGCCGGCCCGGCCCACATGGAGTTCTTCCCGGCGGCATAGGCCCAATCTTCAGCCTGCTGTTGCTCTCCCTGCTCGAGGGAGACACTGCCAACCTAACGGGCTAGGCCCCGTGCCCTAGGTGCGGACTCGACCCTTAAAGGGGCCAGCATGGGAAATCCTAGGATGGCCTCCGGATGAAGTCACACGCTGCAGGGTATTTAAACCCCACAGCTCGATCAACCCTTTTCCTTGCAACGAGGTTCCTCAGTTGTCTGAGAGTCTAGTTGCTGCTGTATCCCTGGATTGCTTCTGTTTTCCGACCCGGCTTGCTTCCTGACTCGTCTTCAGCTTCCGCCCCTTGGTTTTGGTATCAACGTCTGACTTCTAGCTTCCGACCCAGCTCCATCCCATGATTTCGTCTCCAGCTTCTGTTCCTGGTTTGGTATTGATTTCTGACCTCTGGCTTCTGACCTGTCTCCATCCACGACTCCGTCTTCTGCTTCGTCCCTGGCTTTGGTTTGGACCTCTGACTCCTGGCTTCTGACCCGGCTTCGCTCCTGGACTCCGACTTCAGCTTCTTCCTCACCTCAGGTATCCGGTACTTGCCAGCCCAGAGGATTCCTCTAAGTCCCAGCGGCTCGGGCTCTCACGGGCTCCTCCCGGGGGAGCCGCGGGCTTCCGAGGGTGAAGACTCTCCAGCTACCTGGGCCCAGCCTTCGTCCATCTCTTCAGCGACTGCCTGGATCCTTAGTCGCATAGGATCCCATCTAAGTCCAAGAGGTCCGGGTCCCTATGGGTTCCTCTTGGGGGGACCTCGTACTTCCAGTGGTGAAGCCTCTTCAGAATCTCTTCCATGCCGCCCCCCAGCTGGGACGCTTGCTGTGGTCTTCCATAACTTACCATCCACTGTCCCAACCAGCCCAAGGGTCCACGACCGTAACAGTTTGCAAGGCCATGGACTCGGCAGATCTTGCAGGCTTGAAAGCTATTCCGGGTATTGCCCAGAGGCTGCAACAGCAGCAAACATGCCTTGACACCCTGATGGCAACAGTACAGGGCTAGCCAACCATGTCGGCGGAGCCACGGCTGCCAGTTCTCCAGTACCCGGTGCTGGAACTAATTCCGGGCCTACCGCACCCATACAGATGCCAGTACCTTCACGGTTTTCGGGAGACGCAAAGCTTTGCTTAGGTTTCCTGAACCAGTGTTATATTTGATTCAATCTTCTTCCGCTTCAGTTTCTGACAGATTGGGTCAAGACAAGTTTCATCATCTCTTTGTTGGACGGGAGACCCCTGGCGTGGGCCTCCAACCTCTGGGAGCACCAGGATTCCCAACTGGACAACCTGGTGCAATTCTTCACTGCCTTTAGACGAGTCTTCGATGAGTCCTCCCGCAAGCCCACTGCCGCATCAGAACTACTCCAGCTGCGTCAGGGTAACCGCCTTTGGCAGAACACGCAGTGGACTTCCAGACTTTTGCCACCGAGTTGAACTGGGGAAGTGACAGCTTGCACGGTCCAGGATGAATTGGCGGCCAGAGATCTCCCGGACGACTTGAACGGGCTCATTGATCTTGCGGGCTGTGTGGACTGCCGGATCCAACGTCGGTTCTGAGAGAGGAGGCCCGCTCACAGACCTGGGAGTGCCGGAGTCACTTCTTCCCGAAGCGGACACTCTCCTTCTGCTCCACCAGGGTCTTCATATCCCAAACCCATGCAGGTTGGCCGGGGGCCTATCTCTCAGGAGGAAAAGAGAAGACGTCAGTCCCTGGGCCTATGCCTGTATTGCGTTGCAAGGGCCATTTCCTTGCCCACTGTAGCGAGCATCCGGGAAACGCTCGGACCTAGGGTCATCTGGGGAGCTAAACCTAGGTCACACCTCATCTGCCTCCACGTGTACCTTCCCAGTGACCTTACTCCTTCCCGAGGCAGAATTCAAGACGCTGGCCCTGATTGACTCAGGAGCCGGGGGAAACTTTATCTTCAAGTATTTGGTCCAGCAACTCCAGATCGCAGTTCAACCCCAACGACCCCCGCTTTGTGTTTCCTCTATCCAGGGGAGACTCCTTCCAGGGACTATTGATACCTGTACTAGGCCTCTCACGCTACGCACTGGTATTTTGCATGCAAAGGAGATTTTGTTCCTCATCCTGGAGAGGTCTATGCACCCAGTCATCCTGGGACTACCTTGACTGCGGAAGCACTCTCCCGTAATCTGTTGGGAAACCCTCCAGGTAGAGGCAGCATGGATTCACCAGAGGAAGATCCTGTCAGACAAATCTGATTGACTTTTTTGACTGGGTAACCAAGGAATTGGATCAAGGAAGAGCGCTCGATATCATATACTTGGATTTCAGCAAAGCTTTTGATACGGTTCCGCACAGGAGACTGGTGAATAAAACGAGAAGCTTAGGAGTGAGTGCCGAGGTGGTGACCTGGATTGCAAATTGGTTGACGGACAGAAGACAATGTGTGATGGTAAATGGAACCTTCTCTGAAGAGAGAGCGGTTTTAAGTGGTGTACCGCAAGGATCGGTGTTGGGACCGGTCCTGTTCAATATCTTTGTGAGCGACATTGCGGACGGGATAGAAGGTAAGGTTTGTCTTTTTGCGGATGACACTAAGATCTGCAACAGAGTGGACACGCCGGAAGGAGTGGAGAGAATGAGACGAGATCTAAGGAAACTGGAAGAGTGGTCGAAGATATGGCAGCTGAGATTCAATGCTAAGAAGTGCAAAGTCATGCATATGGGGAGTGGAAATCCGAATGAACTGTATTCGATGTGGGGGGGGGGGGGGGGAAGGCTGATGTGCACGGAGCAGGAGAGGGACCTTGGGGTGATAGTGTCTACTGATCTGAAGTCGGCGAAACAATGCGACAAGGCGATAGCTAAAGCCAGAAGAATGCTGGGCTGCATAGAGAGAGGAATATCGAGTAAGAAAAGGGAAGTGATTATTCCCTTGTACAGGTCCTTGGTGAGGCCTCACCTGGAGTACTGTGTTCAGTTCTGGAGACCGTATCTTCAAAAAGACAAAGACAAGATGGAGGCGGTACCGAGAAGGGCGACCAGGAAGGTGGAGGATCTTCATCGGATGACGTACGAGGAGAGATTGAAGAATCTAAATATGTACACCCTGGAGGAAAGGAGGAGCAGAGGTGATATGATACAGACTTTCAGATACTTGAAAGGTGTTAATGATCCAAAGACAACGACAAACCTTTTCCGTAGGAAAAAAATCAGCAGAACCAGGGGTCACGATTTGAAGCTCCAGGGAGGAAGATTCAGAACCAATGTCAGGAAGTATTTCTTCATGGAAAGGGTGGTGGATGCCTGGAATGCCCTTCCGGAGGATGTGGTGAAGACCAGAACTGTGAAGGACTTCAAAGGGGCGTGGGATAAACACTGTGGATCCATAAAGTCAAGAGGCCGCCAATGAAGAGTGGGTGACTCGCCAGAATGATGGCTACTGCCTGGAGACAATACCCTTATTAAATAAACATACACATGCTTACTGTGACTCAAACATCACTCTAAGCTTCAAAAGCAAGAGGAAATGTGGAAAAAAGGATTCACACTCACAAAGAGGGGAGTAGCTGGCTTGTTACGGCGGTTACTACCCCAAATCAAATAAGCCTGATACTTCACTTTCAATGCATATACAGCATAGTTCTCTGCTTCAACGGCAGGGGAGAAGAAAAACTGATACTTCACACATCCAGCAGAGCTCTCTGCTTCAACGGCAGGGGAGAAAAAAAGAGGGTTCGCACTCACAAAGCGGGGAGTAACTGGCTTGTTACGGCGGTTACTACCCCAAACCAAATGTGCCTGATACTTCACTTTCGATGCATATCCAGCATGGCTCTCTGCTTCAACAGCATGGGAGAAGACTGATACTTCACGCATATCCAGCATAGCTCTCTGCTTCAACGGCAGGGGAGAAAAAAAGAAAACTGATACTTCACGCATATCCAGCATAGCTCCCTGCTTCAACGGCAGGGGAGAAGAAAAACAACCAATAAGGGCTGTATAACATAGTCTGGGTAAAACAAATAAGCATGGGTGTAGCTTGCTTATTGCGGCGGCTACTACCCCTAACTAATCAAGCTAGATATTTCACTTGGATGAAGCTCCATCACTGCTCTCTACATTAAAGGTGGGGGTGGAAGGAATATAGAACCAAGAGCTAAGAGAAACAGATAAGTATGAGAGAAAAAATGTGTGAAGCTTGCTGGGCAGACTGGATGGGCCATTTGGTCTTCTTCTGCCGTCATTTCTATGTTTCTATGTTTCTATGTTTCATGCTTCGGATCTTGCCTGACATCTGTTCCGCGACCACAGATACACCTTCTGTAGACATCAGTGGCATTGCCGCCCCATTATCAGGACTACAGCAATGTTTTCTCCAAAGAGAGAGCCGAGATTCTCCCGGAACACCGCCCATTCGACTGTGCAATCAACTTGCTCTGGGTACCACCCCGCCACGAGGACGGGTCTACCCATTGTCCCTTCCTGAGACACAAGCCATGTCTGCGTACATCCAGGAGAACCTGAACTGAGGGTTCATTCAGCCATCTAACTCTCCGGCTGGAGCAGGCTTCTTCTTCGTGGCGAAGAAGGACAGATCCCTCCGACCCTGCATAGACTACCGTGGCTTGAACAGTATTACCCGGTGGGACCGGTACCCTCTGCCCTTGATCCCGGAACGTTTGGACAGACTGCAGGGGCTAAGGTGTTCACCAAGTTGGACCTTCGTGGAGCGTATAACTTAGTGAGAATTCAGCCGGGAGCTGAGTGGAAGACCACTTTCAACACAAGGGATGGCCACTACGAATACCGGGTCATGCCCTTCGGTCTCTGCAATGCCCCGGCAATGTTTCAGAACCTCATGAACGAGGTTCTACGAGAGATGTTACATACCTCGGTAATCGTTTACCTAGATGACGTGCTTATCTACTCCAAGGACCTGCAGACACACCGCCATGATGTCCGTCGAGTGTTATGGAAGCTATGAGATAATTGGCTTTACTCCAAGTTCAAGAAATGCTTATTCGAACAGGAATCATTACCCTTCCTAGAGTACATCTTATCCTCCACGGGGTTCCATATGGACCCAGAGAAAGTCATCACCATCAAAGGTTGGCCTCAGCCTGTGGGGGTCAAGGCGCTTCAGAGGTTCCTCGGGTTTGCCAACTTCTACCGGCAGTTTATCCCACATTATTCCAAGATGGTGGCACCACTGACGGCCCTTACCAAGAAGGGGTCAGACGCCAAAAACTGGCCAGCGACAGCCATACGAGCCTTTCAGGAACTGAAGGAGGTGCTTCTCCAGGACACATGCCTCCAGCACCCCGATCCCCAACAACAGTTCGTTGTGGAAGTCGACGCCTCTGACATTGCTGTTGGGGCCATCCTAAGCCAATTATCCCCAGGAGGTAAGCTTCTTCCCTTCTCGTACTTCTCACAAAATTCTCGCCTGCAGAAAATAACTACGGCATAGGGGATAAAGAATTGCTGGCCATCAAGCTGGTGTTTGAAGAGTAGCGCCAGTGGTTGGAAGGGGCCCAACAACCGGTGGTTGTGTACACAGACCATAAAAACCTAAAATATGCTGTGCCCAGCACCTTAATTCCCGGCAGGCTCGGTGGTCTCTTTTCTTCAGCCACTTCGACTTCCTCCTCCGCTACCAGCCGGCAGACAAGAACGTCGGTGCAGATGCCCTCTCCCATACAGCGGAGATGAAGGACATCCCTAATCCACCACAGTACATCCTTGACCTAGCCAAGGTGCTCCTCACAGTCTCTGACACAGTCCCGATGGGGAAGACTGTAGTGCCCCTCCAACTGCGGAAGAAGGTCCTCTCCTGGGCCCACGACTCCCTAACTGCGGGCCATCCAGGAGTAGTCAGGACCCAGGAGTTACTCTCGGAGTATTACTGGTGGCCTCAGTTTAAGAGGGATGTCCGTCTCTACATTAACTCCTGTCTCACCTGCGCCTGACAGAAGACTCCCACCAACTGCCCCTGGGGTCTTCTTCAACCTCCGCCTGTTCCCACAGAACCATGGACCCACTTATCCACGGACTTCATCATAGATCTGCCTGCTTCAGAGGGGAAAAGAGTGATATGGGTTACCATAGACAGATTCTCAAAGATGGCTCACTTTGTGCCCTTCGCCAAACTGCCCTCAGCAGCTGAACTGGCGAACTTGTTTACGCAGCATATCTTTCGCCTTCATGGGCTCCCTCTACACATCGCTTCAGACCATTACTACTCAAACATTGATTTTATTAATGAGTTTGTAACCGTACTTAATTGGCACCTGTTAGAATGTACGATAACATACCTATACATACATTATTTGTGCCTGTTTGTAAACCGTTGCGATGGTACCTAACTTAGCGACGGTATAGAAAAGTTTTAAAAATAAAAATAAATAAATAAATAAATAGGGGCTCTCAGTTTACGGCAAAGTATTGGTGGGCGCTTTGTGAAAAATTTGGGGTCCAACTAGACTCCATCCCCAAGCCAACGGTCAAGTAGAATGCGTAAATCGGACCTTGAAGACGTTCCTCCGTTTGTTCGTAGGAGACCAGCAAAATAACTGAGTGGCTCTGCTCCCGTGGGCAGAGTTCTCTTACAATCACCACAAGCACTCCGCCACTGGCAAGTCTCCCTTTTACATGGTTTATGGCAGATGCCTACGGCCTCCTTTGCCACTACCGGTAGAAGTGCTGTCTCCTGTCGTACAGACCACCGCCCGACTGTTACACCAGATCTAGAAATCCACCCGGGAGAGACTCCAGTGTATGGCGGTTAAAAGAGTTGCAGACTGCTTGCGACGGCCAGCTCCAAGTTCCTTCCCGGGGAGAAGGTGTGGTTAAGAACCAAACACCTCTGCTTACAGCTTCCTTCGATGTGTTTGCCTCCTAGGTACATTGGCCCATTCGCGGTCAAAGATAGGATAGGGGCAGTCTCCTACCGCCTCAGTCTCACACACACGCTCTGGGTCCACAACGTCTTCCACGTATCTGTGTTGAAACCCTTGGTTCTCTCTCCCTACTACAAGAAATCGCCTACATGAGCCATGCCTGAGGCGCAGGAGGACACTGTCTATCAGGTTAAAGAAGTACTTGATGTACGGTTCCATCTCAGGCGTTGGGAGTACCTCCTCTCCTGGGAGGGTTATGGCCCCGAAGAGAATTCCTGGGAGCCAGCCACCAATATCTTGGACAAAGGCCTTCTCTACCAGTTTCATCTGGATCATCCAGGTAAACCCAGGCCCCCAGAGAGGGGGGCGTAGGAGGCCTACCTCGGGGCTGGCCCGGCCCGCACGGAGCTCTTCCTAGCTAATTAGGCCCAATCTTCAGCCTGCCACGGCTCTCCCTGCTCGAGGGAGATGCCGCCAACCTGACGCGCTGGGCCCCGCCCCCTAGGCGCATGCATGGGGGCTCAACCCTTAAAGGGGCCAGTGTGGGAAATCCTAGGACGGCCTCCAGATGGCGTCACCTGCTGCAGGGTATTTAAACCCTGCAGCTCGATCAAGCCTTTGCCTTGCAACAAGGTTCCTCAGTTGTCTGAGAGTCTAGTTGCCGCTGTATCCCTGGATTGCTTCTGTTTTCCAACCCGGCTTGCTTCCTGACTCGTCTTCAGCTTCCGCCCCTTGGTTTTGGTATTGACGTCTGACTTCTGGCTTCCGACCCAGCTCCGTCCACGACTCCATCTTCTGCTTCGTCCCTGGCTTTGGTTTGGACCTCTGACTCCTGGCTTCTGACCCGGCTTCACTCCTGAACTATGACTTCTTCCTCACCCACGGTATCTGGTCTTGCTGGCCCAGGGATTCTCCTAAGTCCCAGTGGCTCGGGCTCTCACAGGCTCCTCCCGGGGGAGCCGCGGGCTTCTGAGGGTGAAGACTCTCCAGCTGCCTGGGCCCAGCCATCGTCCATCTCTTCAGCGGGTGCCTGGATCCTTGGTCGCATAGGATCTCACCTAAATCCAAGAGGTACGGGTCCTTAAGGGCTCCTCCTGGGGGGACCTCTTACTTCCAGTGGTGAAGCCTCTTCCAAGTCTCTTCCATGCCGCCTCCTGGCTGGGACACTTGCTGTGATCTTCCATAGCATACCATCCACTGTCCCAACCGGCCCAAGTGTCCACAACCGTAACACCTCTCTACCTCTGTACCAAAAAGGACTGCCTCCCAAGCTGTAGCAAAGGCGCAGTTATATACTATTACAAGTGAGATGGCCATTCCAGACTCCACAGAAGGAGGGACTCCCATTATCCATCCTACTCTAGCTAGAGGACTGATGCTAAATACCCATGACTTACTGGTAAGATGCCTGGGTTACACCCATATAACTTGGGGTTCTAGAGAGAGAGAGAGTAACATAGGGGAACTCCTTTTTAATGATTCACTCACCTAGAGCTACATGTCAGACGGTTATACACTCCAGACCACAGTGTTAGGCACAAGGCCCAGAGAACTTGAGCTCAGGAACACAGACACAGAAGTGAACCAACCAGCAGCTGTAACATCACACAGATTTTAGAAGATTGCACCTTGAGCAATTGTTTTGAATGACTAAGCAAAGTTTTCATTTGAACAGCCAGCACTGTGTCCCTCCTATGTGTCCCTGTAGCGCAGCATCACTGAACTCCAATAGAGGGTTAGAGATACACACACACCTAAAGGAAAAGAACCACACTACTGCTCGGGTCAAGAAAGCCTGCTTCCACCCCCACAGAAAGAGCTCACACGTTGGGGACAAGCAGGAGGGGAAGAACATTGGTGAAGACATCCATAGAAACATAAATTCATTTGTGTGCCTGATGAAATCCATCTAGCCCATGAAAAAAAGGGTTACACTAGTAAGGTTTGAATACAGAAGGGACAAATAATGAACTCATAGGAAATTCAATTTAAAAATATTACCTTTGCTGTCATATTCTGTAGTGTAATAATAAGCCCTCAATGACTTTATAATTCCTTATTCTTTTTATTAATAATAATAATAATGATTATTAATCACAGTACCTGATCTTAAACTATTGATTACAACATATTTGAAGGAATCACAGTCATCTATCTGTATTATTGTGTATTCACATCTTATCTTCCCTGGTAGTCCACCACATTCATGAGCATACGTTATGAAAGCCAATCGACTTTCTCTGGAGATTCTCTCTGTGAATACTTGCAAGGTCGTTCCGCAGCCAATCCGCCTGAGATCTTCACCAGTGATCGGGAGCTCCTCCTTCAGAGATTGATAACAAACTGCCCCCCAGGAGTTATTGTGGTAAATCTCCAGTCTTCCAGAGCAGGGCCCGTCTCCATCCACCAGTCTTACCCTGGGTGCACCTGGGGAAAAAGCCATCGAGAGTCAGCTGTAGGAGCACTCACATCCCCCTCCCCTTTATCTCCCGAAGCTGAGCTTGGATACAGGGGGTACCCAGAGCTCAGAAAACAAATTTAAGCAGTGGCTAAGATATTTATTTTCACACTCAGCAAATATTCAGAGATTTTCTTACAGGTTTGCAGAAAATATAGATTAGATGACCAAATTTAATTATGAAAAATATAAGAATGTTTAACATTTCTAATTTTCTTTTCACTATGTCATGCTTTTTTCTATTTTAATTGATAAGGGTAGCAGGATAATTCTTTCCTTTTCATGTGTAACCTCTACAAAGGAGATATAAATCCTGACCTGTGTCTGGGAGTCCTAACCTTTCACTAATCTCTGTTGTTGTGTTTTTTTTTTAAAGAGGTAGAACAGCTGATATAGTGCATGGGTTCTCAACCCAGTCCTCAGACACATCCAGCCTGTCACCTTTTCAGGATATCCACAATAGTTATGCATGAAATAAGCACTGCCTCCATTGTATGCACATTATTCTCATGCATATTCATAAGGAATGTTTTCATTTGAATCACAGACAATATCAATGATTTGTAGGGATGTGAATCGTTTTTTGACGATTTAAAATATCGTCCGATATATTTTAAATCGTCAAAAAATCGTTAGGGCCACGATACAATACCAATTCCCCCGATTTATCGTTAAAAAATCGTAAATCGGGGGAAGGGGGAGGGCAGGAAAACCGGCACACTAAAACCCCCTAAAACCCACCCCCGACCCTTTAAATTAAATCCCCCACCCTCCCGAACCCCCCCCCCCAATGCTTTAAATTACCTGGGGATCCGGCGGTGGTCCAGAACGGCGGCGGTCCGGAACGGCCCCCTCAATAGAATCGTGTTGTCTTCAGCCGGTGCCATTTTTCAAAATGGCCGCCGCAAAATGGCGGCGGCCATAGACAAAAACGATTCGACGCAGGAGGTCGTTCCGGACCCCCGCTGGACTTTTGGCTAGTCTTGTGGGGGTCAGGAGGCCCCCCCAAGCTGGCCAAAAGTTTCCTGGGAGTCCAGCGGGGTTCTGGGAGCGATTTCTTGCCGCGAATCGTTTTCGTACGGAAAATGGTGCCGGCAGGAGATCGACTGCAGGCGGTCGTTCAGCGGGGGTTCCGGACCGCCGCTGAACGACCTCCTGCAGAGAAGTGCATACTACATTGGTTAATAAAACCTCTGCACATCCGGGCTTCCTAGAGAAGAGTGTAGAGGTAGATAGAGATACAGTAGTCCTAACAGTAACTACTGGAGGTATTGGTTCTTTCACTGAAGCTGTCATCATATTCAGCTGTGCATGTAGCTGGTTAAAAGCGACAGCCAGATTCTCCAAAGACTTTTGTTACTCGGATATCTGCTGGGCCAGGCCAGGAATAGCCTGCAGGGCTGTGAACTGAGCCAAGTCCATGGAGTTAGCAATCTGTTGTGTTTGAGACATGTTTGTGGACTCTTGGTCATTGTGGTGATGACTCTTCCCACGGGGAGGGGCCCCGTGGGAAACCACAGCGATAGGATAGCACTCTTGAGTAAGCAGACACAGTAGAAGGACTCTTTATTGTACAGCCACTGGAGACGTCCGAGAGACAGACAGTGATGGTTGATGCTGGATACCTCAGAGAAAAGACTTAGGTCTGACACAGGATAACTAGTGTCAGTTAGCTCTCACCCTTGCTGGGAAACGTGGGCCCGGTAGTGGTCCACGGAGCGGGGTAACACGAGAACCTGGTCCCAGTAGTAGAGATGGTAGAGACAGATCCGGTAGTGGTCCGCAAGTGGAGTACGCCGAGAATCTGATGAGTGAAGCCAATAGAGAGAGTCTGGAGGGAGAGGTACTCACTGGGTTGGTAGATGGAGTCAATGCTTTTCGTCCACTGCTGTAGATGAGTTGGGTGTGAGGTCCGAGATCCGTGGTGCAGGATATATGAGGTGATAGGAGTGAACAGGCCCTCGAGGATTGAGTACCTAGGCTTCCTTCCAGCAGGATACCTGGAGAAGAAACACACAAGACCCCCGATGAGCAGGTATCTTGAGTAGTCAGAGTAAGGCAAACTCCGAAGGGTGGATAAAAGCAGAAGGGCCCCCGAGGAGCAGGTACCAAGAACTTCCAGGAGGCAGCGAATACCCCGGAGGGTATTAGGAAGGTGTTCCAAGTGGGCAGCTTTGAAGCTGTCAGAATTAGCTGAAACGTAGTCCTTGCTAATGCATAGCAATGTTGGTGAACGAAGACTAAGTACCCAGAAATAGTTATGTTAGACGGTGGGACCGCCCCCAAGGTTCCGGCCATGACGTCTTCAAAAGCGTAGGTGGCATGCGTGCACATGCACCTTAGGAGGCCTCAGGAGGAAACATGGTGAACGCACATCGCCCATGCTGGTCTGGGAATGCCAGAGAGGTTGGCAAGCAGCAGTGGAGGCAGCCATCTTTCCAAGGAGAGAGGAGCAAGGTAGAAAAAAGGTGAAGCAGAGAGGGCACAGCCGTCTGCGACCGATGGATGAAACATAAACATAATAGCCTGGGGGTCTGCAGAGAACCCCCATCCCACTCCTGCTACTTTTGGAGACAGCCAAACTTCCCCCATATTAAAAAAAAAAATAGTTTTAGCAAAAAATAACTATTCATGGTACTCACATGGCCAACCTCCACCCATAAACCCTTTCACTCTCAGCTGTCAGTCCCTGCATTGTCTACCCTCCAAACCCCCTCCCTCAGAATCTCCAAATCCTCCCTGGTGATCTATTTAAGGTCCAGGGGTGACCATTCAGCTCCCAAATCCAGTGACCACCATTTTCAAAAAAAGTGTCAGCCCTCTGCAAGAAACATGTCTTATCCCTCCCCCCTTTTTTTGTGGCATGACTACCCTCCCACTACCAGTGGCTGAAGTATAACAATAGGTGGTTTCCAGTTGTTTCCAGTAGGGCATCACTTGATGTCACAAAAGAGGGCAGTTAAGAGGAATTCTCTCCTTTCACTCGGGGCACTGTAGCAAGACTAAAGGAATTTCCCACCCGAGCAGTCCTTCAGAGTTGGAGGGAAAAGTAATTAGATGGAATCACCTGAATAAATTAATTTAAAATGTATTTTTGTCAAACTGATCAAATGATAACTATATTTGTTCACATAACTGTGTAAATAAATCAAGTATCTTATTCTATACATGTAAGGATTACCTTTCCTATCTTACCTGAAATAACACTTATGTATGGAAATATGTTTTTCTTTTCTTTATCTTTTAAAGTCCTGAAGAACTTTAATACAAGAATTTAGCTTCTGTTCAAAACTCTTATCAGATACGTATAAATTATTTACTGAAATTCTTGTCTCGTACAACAAATTATCTCTGATGTATATTTCAAAGCATTGATCCTTTGTGGTCTTTTAGGTTCTATGGATCCACAAGGTTGACTTTCTGAATACTCCAATTGGATAATTATTTATCTATTTATTATTTTTATTCTCTTTTCTTTCTCCAGCATTCAACTCCAGCAGTCAACTCCTGCACTCAACTCCAGCATTCAACTCCTGCAGTCAACTCCAGCATTCAACTCCAGCAGTCAACTCCTGCACTCAACTCCTGCACTCAACTCCTGCACTCAACTCCAGCATTCAACTCCTGCACTCAACTGCATTCAACTCCTGCATTCAATTCCAGCATTCAATTCCAACACCCTAATCCAGCATTCAAATCCAGCACTCAACTCCAGCACTCAACCCCAGCATTGCGTCCAAACAGCAGTCCAAGTGCCCTCATCTCAACCACTGTGCACACACCCGCTTGTACAGCCTCAATTTTCTGGGACCTCAGCCATGCTCATTTTCCCTATCCCAATCATCAAAAACCTCTACAACAACCAGATAAAACCAGCCAACCATTCAGTCTTCCAACACAAACGTCTGATACCAATAATGACAACCCCACTCACCCAATTCCTCGGACTATCCTTATTCTCTCTAACATTCTTTAACGCTCAATCAATCTAAAAAAAACCTCACATAATCAATGACTATCTCCAGGACACACAACCGGATATATGTGCCATGACAGAAACATGGTTAAAACCCACAGACCTACCTCTAATTAACCAACTACCCATTCACATCTACGACATCTACTCCATACCCAGACCCAAAAAAAGAGGGGGAGGACTCTCCTTAGCTGCAAAGAAGGAGCTCAGACTAACCCTACAGACCACTATTCACTCCTTTCGACTGGAATTTGCCCTCTTCAGCTCTAAACAGCTCCAAATTTGTTTAATATATGCCCCTCCCGGTCTCCTGGATTCAGATCCATCACCACTCATTGAACTCATCGCCAAACACCTAAAAAATGACACCCCAGCTGTCATCCTAGGAGACTTTAACATTCACACAGACGTGATCCCTTTTTCTGCCAATTGCGATATGCTACTATCTTCTTTTAAGGCTATGGGCTTCTCTCAAATTGTTAAAAGTCCCACACACAAAGCAGGGCACACTCTGGACCTTATATTCATCAACTCAGGCCTTTCACAATCTTCCCCACCACAATGCTCCCCTATCCCATGGTCAGATCATCTGATGATAACAACTAATCTCTGTATCAAGGACAACCCCATATCTCCAAACACCAAAACCACAATTCACTACAGGAACTCATGCTCTAGAGAGGACCTCACCTCTCTCCTATCGTCGGAACTCGCCAATCTTCACCTTTCAGACACAGAAACAGCCAACTCGTCATGGCACAACACTACGAACAAGGTGGCAGAAAAACTTTGCCCCCCAAAAACCAAAGAGATCAACCCAGCCTGCAAAAACAAAAAACCATGGTTCACGTAGGAACTAAAAACCATCAAATTAGAATTGAGAAAAAAAGAACACGCATGGCGGAGGAATCCTTCCAACACTACACTGAATGAGTACAAAACCCTCATGCACAATTACAGAAACAACATTCTTCGCACAAAGAGAGATTTTTATGCCCACAAAATTCACAATTTTTCCTTTGATCCCAAAGCGCTGTTCACATGTCTCAGAGCTCACAAAACCCACCTCACCAACTATCCCAGATGATCAAGCACAATCAAGATGCACAGAACTTGCTCAATTTTTTGAAAATAAAATTCTCAATCTAATGGCCGCCCTGGCAACCAGTAACACAGTACCTCCTTCTATCATCACTCCTTCACGCAACCAGAACATAAACCTAGATTCATTCGAACCTATCTCCTCACTCAAAATCGAAATGACTCTCAAAAAGATGAAACCCTCCACTCACCTGACATATTCCATCCCTTCTAAACTCCTACTCACCATTCCGAACATCATAGCGAAGCCCTTAGCAGAGATAATTAATAGCTCGCTAACCCAAGGCCTAGTACCAGACATCCTGAAACTAGCCACCCTCAAACCTCTCCTCAAAAAACCCAACTTGGACCCTACAGACCCAGCTAATTTTCGACCCATCGCTAACCTTCCATTTGTAGCCAAACTTATGGAGAGGATAGTCAACAGTTATCTGAATACCTAGAAGAGCATAAAATACTCACAACAGCCCAATTCGGATTCCGCAAATCCCTTAGTACGGAATCCCTCCTAACCTCTCTAATCGACAGAGTCCTCGTAGGTCTGGAGAAAAAGACCCCATACCTCCTGATTCTCCTCGACCTATCAGCTGCGTTTGATACCGTAAAACACTCTATCCTGATCGACCGGCTCTCAGACATAGGCATCTCAGGATCAGCCCTGGAATGGTTCAGATCCTTCCTACACAATAGGACTTTCAAGGTCAGAATCAGCAACAAGGATTCCCTCCCGGTCAAATCCTCTTTCGGAGTCCCCCAAGGATCCTCTCTCTCCCCCACCCTCTTTAACATCTATCTTCTCCCCCTATGTCATCTACTCTCAAGTCTTAAGGTCACACACTTCATATACGCAGACAATGTTCAGATTCTGCTGCCAATCACTGACTCCATCTCCAGCACCATCAACTTCTGGAACAATTGTCTACAGTCCATAAACTCACTCCTATCTAGCCTTAACCTAGTACTTAGTACGTCAAAAACAGAACTTTTGCTTATCACTCCAGATGAGAACCTTCAGCCTACCAACAACCTAACCTCACCACCAATGATCAATTCCACTCAAGTAAGAGACCTTGGGGTCACCTTAGACAAAAGGCTGAACCTCAAAGATTTTGTCAAGAACATAACGAAAGAATGCTATTATAAACTACATATTTTGAAAAAGCTGAAACCTCTCCTACATTTTCAGGACTTCAGAACAGTCCTCCAAACAATACTATTTTCCAAAATCGATTACTGCAGCTCTCTGCTTATTGACCTTCTAACCATTACCACAAAACCTCTACAAATGTTGCAGAACTCCGCCGCAAGGATTCTTACTAACACCAGCAGAAGTGAACACATAACACCCATACTAAAACACTTACACTGGCTCCCCATCAGATCCAGAATCATTTTCAAAGTGCTAACTATAACACACAAGAACATCCATTCACAAACGTCGCTAGATCTAAGCCTTCCACTTCGCCTACACGAGTCTTCGATCAATCAGAAACAGATACTTAGGCACCTTACACGTACCTTCAGCCAAGTCCTCACTCAAGAAACGTGCATTCTCGACTGCCAGCCCCCTTCATTGGAATGCCCTCCCCACGGACATTCGCCTCGAAACATGTACTCGAACATTCAAAAAGAAACTCAAGACCTGGCTCTTTACAAAAGCCTACACTTAAAGGTTTAGCTCAGAACCACGTCCCAGAACTTGATTCATTCTCGCTTTTATAATCATATCAAACAACTCCTAATTTTATCCTTGGTCTCACAATTCCAAATCATTAAATATTTGAGCATGCTACAAGAATACCTCTTAAGCCAGATGTAACCTCAGTTTTTGAAATCTTCACTCCTAAAGAAATAACTGCCAGTTCTTATTTACTTAACCCTATTCTGAAGACGTAAACTTTTCATGAAGACTGTAATCTGTAAGCATCTGTATTTATTATAAGAATTTGTATTTACTATTTATTTTATTATTATTATTTAGCTATTAACATTGTTCTGTTACCACTTGGTACTATTTCTCTCCTTTACCTCAAACTCTAAGTTCCTACTAAGTTAGCCATGTTATTTATACCCAATCGTTGGATGTAATTGTATATTTATTTAATTGTTCAATCTGTTTGATGTAATTTTCTGATCCTTGTTCTGTGTAAACCGAAGTGGTATGCACTAGTGCATGAACTCCGGTATATAAAAGCCTTTAAATAAATAAATAAATAAATAAATAAATAAATAAATAAATAAATAAATATATTGTTACTCTATTGTTAGACTTTCTCTCTCTTTGTCTATAATTTGTGCTAGTGCTGTTGTGTGCATATTTATCTCTGTCTTGATGACCTCTTCTTCCTCACACTTCTTTATTCTTCCTTGATTCTTCTTCCTACTACCTGACCTTTAAACAACTCGAAAAGTGAGTATATCTCCCTATACCAGCAAAACGTCTACCAACTATTAAGTAGTGAGTTCACTCAGTGTTGCGGCCTGGGAGCCGCAGTTCGAGAGTGGACCCTTGAGCCGAACCACCCTGGGTAGAGTAGCTCGGGAGGCGGAGCCACAAGCAGAGGTCTTTGCCCGGGAACCAGGAACCCCCCAGGAGGAGCCCGTAGGGTCCTGGAGCCTTGGGACTTAGGAGACATGCAGGAGTCTTCACCCGAGAACTGGGGACCCCCCAGGAGGAGCCCATAGGGTCCCAGAACCTTGGGAATTGGGAGTGCAGCTAAGCTCTTCACCCGGGAACCAGGACCCCCCCAGGAGGAGCCCGTAGGGTCCCAGTCCCTTTGGACTTCTGCACAGTGATAGTCTCTCTAGGAAGGCCCGGGCAAGGGTGAACACAGAGTCCAGTAGCAAGAGCCAGTAGGCCAGGGAGCACAGGGCAAGCAGAAGCAGGAAAAGAGTCTGTAATGCCTTGACAGGGACTTGCAGGATGCAAGATGGGATCCAGCAGCAAGTAGGCCAGAGCCTAGCAGGGAGCAGAGGGTGTCAGGACCCAAGACAGTCTGGCGGTGGTTCTAGTCCAGGCCTGCAGGAGGCACTGTCCAGAGGACAGGAGCGTGGCAGCTGCGGCAGGCAGAAGCAGAGTCAGGAACGAGCACAGGTCGGTGGCTGGCGGCAGGCAGAAGCAGAGTCAGGAACGAGCAGAGGTTGGTGGCTGGCGGCAGGCGGCAGGCGGCAGGCAGAAGCAGAGTCAGGAACGAGCAGAGGTCGGTGGCTGGCGGCAGGCAGAAGCAGAGTCAGGAACGAGCAGAGGTCAGCAGCTGAGGCAGAACAACGGAAGTGCAACTAAGAACTACGCACGGTAGCGACCCTCGTTGCAAGGCAATGAGAGGACTGCAGGACGCCGGTTATATCGGGCTTGGGGCGTGGCATGACTAGCTCAGGCGGGGTCAGGCTTCCGGTGAGCTTACGTTCATAATGTGCGTCCCCGTGCGCGCGCGGGGCGGCAGCAAGACGGCCCAGCAATGGCGGACGCCCAGAATGCTCAGCAGAGCCGCGGAGGCGGCTTTCCCGGCCTCGGAGGTGAGCCCTGAACACAGCTAGCAAGGGGGAAGCGGTGGAGACCGCAACAGTACCCCCCCCCCCCCCTCTACGACCCCTCTTGAGAGGACCGGGTTTTTCAGGATGCTCTTGGTGAAACTGTCGTAGGAGATCCTACGACAGTTTCACCATCACACTGCCACTACCTCATGGATCAACATCACCAATAGGGTGGCTGATCAAGTATGCCCCATGACCACGAAATTGCTCCATCCTGAAAAGGACAACAGGAAACCCTGGTTCACGCCGGAGTTGAAGTCGCTCAAACAAGAGCTCAGATGTAAGGAACACAGGCGGCGAAAAAACCCGTCCACTATTACCCTCTTGGCTTATAAATCTTGCCTAAACTCTTACAGAAACATCATCAATAGAACCAAGAAAGAATTATTCTCAAAAAAGATCCACCACTTTATCTTCGACTCTAGAGCTCTGTTTTCCTATGTGTCAGCCCTCACTAAACCAACTACCCCTCTTATACCAGACGCACAAGCATCCAACAAAGCCAACGAACTGGCGGTCTACTTTGAGAAAAAAATAGACACCCTCCTCGCTCCTCTCACGGGGCCCTCTCCTCAACCGAACTACCCTCCCACCACCAGCACACAACACTCTCACCCAACCCACATGCAATACAAAGCAACTACATCTTCGATGGCTTCCCTTGAGCAGACGTCCGCCTTAGAAATTGAAAACATCCTTAGGAAGATGAAGCCCTCGTCCCACCCACTTGACCACATCCCATCCAATCTACTGTTCTCCATTCCTAACATCATCGCTAAACCGATAGCAGACATCATAAACTGCTCGCTCTCCCAAGGTCAAGTCCCTGACCAACTCAAGCTTGCTATTCTCAAGCCTCTCCTTAAAAAACCTAACCTTCCACCACCTGACCCAGCTAACTTCAGACCAATTGCCAACCTCCCAATGATTGCAAAAATCATGGAGAAGGTAGTAAACAGACAACTATCCGAATTCCTAGAAGAGAATGACATTCTAACCTCCAATCAATTCGGATTTCGAAAGTCACTGAACACTGAATCTCTACTAGCCTCGCTTTCTGATAACATCCTCATCAACCTGGAAAATGGTCAACCTTTCCTTCTCGTCTTACTGGACCTCTCCTCAGCGTTCGACACTGTGAACCATTCCTGCCTCATTCAGCGTCTAGCAGATGTTGGTATAACAGGTTCAGCGCTCAACTGGTTCAAATCTTTCCTTGAAAACAGGCAATACAAGGTTAGGATTAACAACAAAGAATCACTCCCTATCAGATCAAAGCTGGGGGTACCTCAAGGATCATCCCTTTCACCTACACTATTCAAAATTTATCTCCTTCCACTCTGCCATCTACTATCTAACCTCAAGCTAACACAATTCCTATACGCAGATGACATTCAGATCCTCATCCCGATAATGGAATCCCTCCACAAAACGTGGTCTTACTGGAACAGCTGCCTTTCGGCAATCAAAAACATGCTAACAAGCCTCAACCTCGTGCTAAATACTAGCAAAACTGAAATCCTCATAATAGCTCCAGACAAGTGCTCTCTATTCAACCCAACTAGTTCCACCCAACTCTCCTTCACATCAATCGACCACACGCCACAAGTAAGAGATCTTGGTGTACTTCTGGACAACCAACTCAACTTCACCAAGTTCATAAACAATACTACCAAAGACTGCTTCTTCAAATTGCAAGTCTTAAAAAAATTAAAACCTCTTCTACACTTCCGAGACTTCCGCTTGGTACTACAATCTATCATCCTCCCTAAACTGGACTATTGCAACTCACTCCTCCTGGGCCTGCCAGCCAACACTATCAAACCACTTCAGATGGTCCAGAACGCGACGGCCAGAATTCTCACTAACACCAAAAAATGAGATCACATCACCCCTATCCTCCAAAATCTTCACTGGCTGCCTATAAAATTTAGGATACAATTTAAATCCCTCATGATGATTCACAAGGCTCTTCACAACATCTCCCCCCTCAACCTATCCTTCCAACTACAGCAACACATCTCCAATAGACCAATCAGAAGTGCATACCAGAACATGCTTCACACCCAGCCAACAAAAACCTCATTGAGGAAACGAGCTCTGTCCACTGCAGGTCCCCATCTTTGGAACCTGCTCCCACCGGACCTCCGCCAAGAACCATGCCTTCCGACATTCAAAAAGAAGCTAAAGACTTGGCTATTCACTCAAGCTTTCCCTGAGAGCTAAAATCTGGTGAAGCAACAGACGATATACCTACCTCTGTACATATGTTCCTGATTTATGGTTCCCAGTTACATTTAATTGAGTTTATGAAAGTTCTCTTTAATAGTTTTCCTGTATACTTGTTTTAATGTATTCTGCCTTGAGGCGACTGTTTTAATGTATTTCCGCCCTGGAGGCGACTGTTCAGTTCCTTGTAAACCGGTGCGATATGTATTCTTTACAGGAACATCGGTATATAAAAAATTAAAAATAAATAAATAAATAAATAAATAAATGGAGGAAAATGCAATGAACAGAATAACATGTGATAGTTAAACGCAAATGGTGTAAGATATAAGCATCGTAAAAACATTCTGAGATTATATAATAACATAAAAGAACTAAATAGCTATGGAGGAAAAAGGTAGAAAGAAAGAAAGAGAAACTTTGTACAAACTAAGAAAACTTTATCTTTAACAATGAGAAAGTGGTACAGGGGTTATGAAGTGCAGCAGTTAATGTTGGAGTTGCAAAGTATCAGGTTTGTGATGAAGAGTAGTAAGCATTTCATCAGCTAGATACCCCTTTGCAGTCTTTTTTTTTTTTTATTTCCAACCTCTAGCCTTTAGGGAGCCATGATGTTTATCCAATTCCCCTTTGAATTCCTTCACTGTTTTCATCTTCACCATCGCTTCCAGAAGGGCATTCCAGACATTTACCACCCTCTCCATGAAGAAATATTTCCTGATGTTGGTTCTGAGTCGACCTCGTTGGAGTCTCATTTCCTGATACCTAGTTCAACTGATTTATTTCCAATGGAAAAAGGTTTGTCGATTGTGCATCTTTAAAACTTTTCAGATATCTGAAGGCCTATATGACATCTCCTCCACTCCTCCTCTCTTCCAGGGTATACATATTCAGATCATTCAGCCTCTCCTCCTAAGTCTTCCAATGCTGAACCCTCACTATTTTGGTTGCTGTCTTTGGACCTCTATGCTGTCTTTATCTTTTTTGTGATTTGGGCACCAGTATTGAACGCAGTGCTCCAGGTGAGGCCTCACCAAGTACCTGTACAAGGGCATCATCACCTCCTTTTTCTTACTGGTTATTCCTCTCTCTATGCAGTCCAGCATTCTTCTGGCTTTAGCTATCGCCTTGTCACATTGCTTCACCGCCTTAAGATCAGACACTATGGGGAAGAACTGAGCTACACTCATTCAAGAACTAGCACTCTCTCATAATCTAGCACTTTTAACACTGTATAAGTTTTCTATTTGTTACCTTTTGGAATAAATAAGCTGAAATGTACAGGGTTAAATAGTTAATTGCTTTCATTACTGTCTGGCGGGAGACACTGTGAATTATTAACGCATGGCAGTGTGCTAACTATGGCAATATACTATTTGCTATTTTGTCCCCTGTACAAGATTCATTTTTTTCTATTGCATTCGCTTCCAGTGTTAGGAAGCGCTAGGAGAGTGGTTCCACTTTCCAGGGGATAGTGTGTTTTTGGACCACTGCTCGAACCCAGAGGATCTCCGAAGAGGTGCCGAAGTAGGCGAGGCATACCAGAGCATGGGCTGGACTGAAGACAGACGATGGAATCCAGAGCAGCAGCAAGACTAGACTGAAGACAAGGATGACTGAAGGCACTGTCCTTCCACCGGACCTGCATGCTTTGGGAAGACCAACAACGCAATGATTGTCTTTGAACGTTCCTCCGACTATTCCAAACATTTTTGGACCTGACGCTGGGATTTGGCAAGAAGCAGCAGGCTGGATGGAGGCCAGGGGCAAACGAAGGCCTTGAACATGGAAGACTCAGACGAAGACTCAGGTGAAGACACTTGGACGAAGACTCAGGTGAAGACACTTGGACGAAGACTCAGGAGCAAGGTACTGTAGACGAGAAGTCAGGAGCAAAGAGCTGGGTTGAGTCTGTGATGCAGCGTGCCCTCCACAGCCCACCCAAGAGGCTGGTCACAGACCACACTGGACTCGAAGCAGACTCCGGATGTGGTAATGGAGTGAGTGAGAGGAACATGTCCCAGGAACTAGAAAGGCCTGAACAGAGGCATGCACTACACAGCTGCCTGGCTGGTCGCGGACCATGCTGGAGTGGCACAGGTTCAAGCAGAGACTGAAACATGGGCGGAGGAGACACAAGGAACTCTGTAGACCAGGGACAAGTCTTCAAGCGGAAGTCTCCCAGAGGTTTGCACTGCAGCTGTGAGAAAGGCCTTGTACCACAAGGCGCCCTACTCAGCTCACCCGTGGGACTGGTAACGGACCATGACATGGCCCACCAGGAAAGGTAGCAACGAGGAACCAGGGGTTCAGGACACCAGGATGGATCACGGATATCTGGACTGGATCACGGACGTCAGGAATGAAAGACGGACATGTGGACTGGATCACGGATGTCAGGACAAGACAAGGAACTCCAACGAAGAACACAGGACCTTGAAGAAGCGATGGAACAGGGAGACTCCTGGAGCGAAGAACAGGAACATCCAGGAGCATCTAACTCCTTGTGAAGGCAAAGCTGGACTGAAACAGGGCACCTTGTAGAGGACTGAAGCCAATCAGGTGGAAGTCATCAGAGATGAGGGACACAGGACCTTTTCCTGCCGCTGGCCCTTTAAAAGTTAAGGAGAGGTGCACGCCTATGCCTAGGGGAATTCAGGAGAGAAGACAGAAGCACGTTGGTGGTGTCCACCACGTAGAGGGCCCAGGATGGAGCGGCTCCCTGCTGCGAAGATAGCAGAAGGAATGCAGGCAGGCTGCAGGCACCGGCAGGGATGGCTTCTCTGTCAGGAAAGGACCCCGGCAGCAGCAAAGATGGCTTCCATGCATCCGAGGACCCCGGGAGCAGCAGTGGCGATCCCAGCCACAAGAGACAGCTCCCAATGGTGCACAGCCCTGCCGCACAGAGCAGAAGAGGAACGTGGCTTCTGTGCAGTGGAGGACAGTGGCAAACTGCCACTTTTGAGGAGCAGCTGAGAGGCAGTGTCAGCAGCCCAACTGGCCACGAAGAGAGACGGTAGGGGACCTGACCACGCTTGACACGGGCAGGTTCACAACATGCAGTCACTCCACTAGCCTTATTTGTTATGTTCATGGACCCTTGAGCTGAGACAGGAGTTGGTATACCACGGAGGGGAGGCCCTACGTGGAACCCATCACCAGTATGTGAAGCCAGCAAGGTCAACCCAACTGGAGTTTCACCTATACCAGCCCTCGTTCCCCACAGGTTGAGCCTTTGGGTACAGGGGTCAGCAGGACTTAGGTGCGGGTTGCCTAGATGAAGCAAGACAGGCGAAGCAGAGACGAGGTCAGAAGTCAGGGTCAGGACTGGCAGCAAAGGAGCAATACGAAAGTCTGGACTGGAATCCGAGGCAGGCAGCAGAGGAGCAGAAGCAATGAAACCAGACCAGGAATCAATGCGGGCGGCAGACAGGAAGAAAGTGAAGCAAGGCAAGGGTCAGTACCGGGAGATCAAGTCAATGAGATACGCAGGACTGAAGGATGAAGGATGGAGCTGAATCAGGATCAGGAGCTGGAGCAGAGTCAGGAACAAGAGCAGAATCAGGCACAGGATCAATAAGCTCTCCAAGGAGACAAACTGTTGCAAAGGCAACCAACAGGAGAGAAGCTTGGAATATATAGGGCTGCCTCCTGATGTCATAGAAGTAGCTGACGTAATTGGAGGCTGGCCTGGAGATTCCGACACTGAGCCCTTAAAGAGATGGAACCTCCCACGTGCGTGCACCTAGGGAGAGCTCCACCGAGGACAGGACAGTGGCATTCTGAGCCACATGGTAGGCTGCAGGTGGTTGGCCCAACACAGAGAACAGGAGTGTTCCCCACTATAGTAACCCCACCTTAGCTTTTAAAAGGTCCAGGCTTATCAGGATGGGTACGGTGGATGTGTAGTAGTAAGGACTTATCTAAGATATTAACTGAGGGCTCCCAGTAATTCTCCTCAGGGCCAAATCCTTCCTAGGAGATCAGGTACTCCCAATGCCTATGATTCCTTCTAATATACAAAACTTCTCGTACTTGATAAACTTCTTCATCAGAAGCTATCCCGGATGGTTCAGGAGAAGTAGCATAGAACACTGAGAGCACCAATGGTTTTAACAAGGAGGCATGGAATGTGTTACGTATCCGGAGACTGGAAAGAAGACATAAGCGATACATTACTAGACCCAAGTGTTTTGTGATGGAGAATGGTCAGATGTATCTTGGAGCCAGTCTCACAGATGGAATGCGAAGGCAAATATGGCGGGTACTGAGCCGTACCCGGTCTCCCAAGTTGAAGGAAAGAGCCGGATGGTGATGCTTATCTGAAGACAGCTTAGCGGTTTTCAAGAGATTACCGTTAGTAGATACCCACAAGTAGTGGATCTGTTGGGCTGTAATTTGTGCCGGAGAAGGCACGGCCAGAGGTAAAGGCAAAGGAGGTGAAGATGCTTGCCAAAGACCATCTAGAAGGGAGATGCTCCCATGGCAGAGTGCACATGGTTATTGTGGGAGAACTCAGCCCCAGGCAATAACAAAACCCAATCGTCGTGGTGACTTCCTAAAAATGAACGGAGGAAGGTCTTTAAGTCTTGATTGACTATTCTACTTAGCCATTCTCCTGGGGATGGAATGCTGTAGTAAAGTCTAATTGTACTCCAAATTTTCTTGCACAAGGAGTGCCAGTATTTTGCCATGAACTGAGGCCCTCGGTCGGATGTGATATGTAGAGGAAGCCCATGGAGGCAAAAGACATGCTGTGTGAACAGATGTGCCAGTTCTAATGCTGCAGGTAGTTTGGGAAGAGAAACAAAATGTGCAATCTTGGAGAATCTGTCCACTATTACCCAGATCACTTGGTTTCCCTGAGATGAAGGTAAATTCACTACAAAATAGGTGGATATATATGTGTCCTTGGCTCGTGTGGTGCTGGGAGGGGTTGAAGGAGGCCCCGGGGCCACCTAACAGAGGTTTTTGTTGCACGCAAGTAGGATAAGTCTTGAAGTAGGCTTGCATATACTGAGCTATGCGAGGCCACCAGTAGTAGTGGGATACTAGTTCCATACGGGCGGATTTTAAAAGCTCTGCTCATGTAAATCCGCCTATTTTCCATAGGCCGCCAGTGCGCGCAGAACCCCGGGATGCGCGTAGGTCACGGGGTTTTTGGAAGGGGGCGTGTCGGGGCGTATCGGGGGTGGGGCCGAACGACGCAGCGTTTTGGGGGCGGGGCGTGAAGTTTCAGGGGGCGGGACCGGGGGCATGGCGCAGGCCCGGGGGCATGGTCCAGGCCTTCGGACCGGCCCCTGGATCAGAGCACGGCGCGGCAGCAGTCCGCTGGCGCACGTAGATTTACGTCTGCTTCTCGCAGGCGTAAATCTACGGACAAAGGTAAGGGGGGGGTTTAGATAGGGCTGGGGGGGTGGGTTAGGTAGAGGAAGGGAAGGAAAGGTGAGGGGAGGGCAAAAGAGAGTTCCCTTTGAGGCCGCTCCGATTTCGGAGCGGCCTCGGAGGGAACGGTGACAGGCTGCGCAGCTCAGCGCGCGCCGGCTGCCCAAAATTGGCAGCCTTGCGCGCGCTGATTCAGGCTCAAGGAGTCTGGATAGGGCATCAGCCCTAGCGTTCTTTGTGGCCGGACAGTAGAGTAAAACAAAGTGAAATCGACTGAAAAAGAGGGACCAATGGGCCTGGTGGGGATTCAGACACTGGGCCTTACTGAGCTACTCCAAATTTCTGTAATGCAATGTTGCTCCCCCCTCTAGCCACTGTCTCCATTCTTCAAATGCCCATTTAATGGCCAAGAGCTCCATGTCTCCAATTCTGTAATTCCTTTCAGCCAAAGAGAATTTTAGAGAGAAGAACGAGCACGGTAGTAGGGCTCCTTGAGTGGAGTGTTGGCTGAGTACGGCTTCCACTGCAATATTGGAGGCACCCACCTCCATAATGAAAGGACGAGACTGGTCTGGGAGACAGAGACAAGGTTCTTGTAGAAAAGTCAGTTTTAATTCTTCAAAAGCAGATGGCTACTGGAGGTCAATGTTTGGCGTCGGCACCCTTTCTGGTTAGAGCTGTCAGAGGAGCCATGATGTGAGAAAACTGATAAACAAAGTTCCTATAGAAGTTGGCAAAGCCAAGGAATCATTGAAGCGAGCGGAGTCCTATTTTGCTTGGACATTGTCTTTTTCAAACGTATTGGGGCAAAGTTAACTATTTGGGAATATTATTTAGTGTGTTTATCTGTTTGTGCTTTTAATAGTCAGTAAGGCAGCGAATAAACAAGTTAGCCTGTTTGTATTTTTAAATGGTCAGTCAGTAAGGCAGCTAGTAAGCAGTAGTTAGTGTGTTTATTTTCAAAAGTCTGTAAGGCAACTAGTAAGCAGAACTGAGTGTTTGTATTTAAACAAATAAAAAAAAATTAGCCAGAAGCTAGAAATAAGCTAGGAGCAGTGTATACCTAAGTAAAAAGGTTGAAAAGTTCAGTTCAGTTACTCAACTTGGAAAGGTGTTGAGGTAGTGTGATTTGGTTTGATTAGGTACCAACATTTGATAATCAAGAGAGCAGTGAGTCACTCTGGCTGACTAACTGAAGTTAGACTGTTTCGATTTCCCAGCCCTCCAATCCCTCGCCCACCGAGCCCTACCTCATCCTTTAATTTATAGGCATGTGCCACTTTCACAAAAAAAAAACAAACAAAAAACAAGCTTTGAGAGTTTGATCAGTCCATTGTAGGCCACTACCATTCATATAGTGAATTCACAAATACATTTAAAGGACGTTAATTAGACACATTCCTACTCCCATAGCAACCTAAAACTTAACTAGGAACAGAACAAAACTGAGATGAAGGCAGAAGCCCAGCAGCAAGAGGGGGGCTTCCCAGTCTTTTGCATCCTGTGTCACATGTATGATTTTTTACCCGCCGGTGAGAAGTTGTACATGTGCATGCGATGCAAAGATCTCCTGGCTCTCAGAGAATGAGTCCGATCTCTGGAGGCTAGAGTGGCAGACCTGGAGGAGCTGAGGCAGACAGAGAGGTATATAGATGAGACCTTCAGGGACATAGTAGCCAAGTCCCAACTTCAGACTGGCAGCCCTGGTGCTGCCTTGGAGGAAGAAGGTCTCATGATTGGAGAGCATCAACTGGGTGCAGCAGGAAAGGATCCTGTAGCAAGGACCTGCTCTCCAGGTGATGCATTGTCCTTTCGCACTGAGGATATCTCCCCAAGGCCTACTGCCAAGGAGGGAAGGGTTAGGTCGGCCGTCATAGCTGGTGATTTGATTATTAGGAATGTAGATAGCTGGATGGCTGGTGGCCATGAGGATCGCCTGGTAACATGCCTACCTGGAATGAAGGAGGAGGACCTCACGCGTCACCTAGATAGGATTTTAGACAGTGCTGGAAGGAGCCGGCTGTCATGGTACATGTGGTCACCAACAACATAGGAAAATGTGGGAGGGAAGTTCTGGAAGCCAAATTTAGGCTCTTAGGTAGTACGCTTAAATCCAGAAGCTCCAGGAAAGCATTCTCTGAAATGTTCCCTGTTCCACGCGCAGGTCACCAGAGGCAGGCAGAGCTCCGGAGTCCCAATGAGTGGATGAGAGAATGGTGCAAGGAAGAGGGATTCAGTTCTGGTTAAGGTGAAGCCCGAAGGGATGGGCTTCACCTTAACCAGGGTGCAACCAGACTGCTGGCGCTAACCTTTAAAAAGGAGATAGAGCAGCTTTTAAACTAGAACACTGGGGAAAGCCGACAGTCGCTCAGCAGCGCATGGTTTGGAGAGAGGTATCTTCAAAGGATACTAATGATGCATTAGAATTAGGGCATCCCGACAGTGAGGTTCCAATAATAAGAAAAGTAGTCCAAGTGTCTGTAACTAAAAACTCACCTGAGCTAAAAAATTCTAACTTATCCCTATCAATAAAAAAGCAGAATGAAAATACAAACCAAAAACAAACTTTGAAATGTTTGTATGCTAATACCAGACGGGAGAATTAGAATGTATACCAGTGAATGATGACATAGACTTAATTGGCATCTCAGAGACATGGTGGAAGAAGGACACCCAATGGGACAGTGCTATACCGGGCTACAAATTATATCGCAATGACAGAGAGGAGCACCCGGGAGGCGGTGTGGTGCTTTATGTCCATGATGGCATAGCGTCCAACAGGATAAACATCCTGCATTAGACTAAATGAAAAATTGAACCTTTATGGGTAGAAATCCCTTGTGTGTCGGGGAAGACTATAGTGATAGGAGTATACTACCATCCACCTGGTCAAAATGGTGAGACAGACAGTGAAATGCTAAGAGAAATTAGGGAAGCTAACCAAATTGGTAGTGTGGTAATAATGAGAGACTTCAATTACCCCAATATTGACTGGGTAAATGTATCATCGGGACACGCTAGAGAGATAACGTTCCTGGATGGAATAAATGATAGTTTATGGAGCAATTGGTTGAGGAACCGATGAGAGAGGGAGCAATTTTAGATCTAATTCTCAGTGGAGCGCAGGATTTGGTGAGAGGTAACGGTGGTGGGGCCGCTTGGCAATAGTGATCATAATATGATCAAATTTGAATTAATGACTGGAAGAGGAACAGTATGCAAATCCACGGCTCTCGTGATAAACTTTCAAAAGGGAAACTTTGATAAAATGAGAAAAATTGTTAGAAAAAAACTAAAAGGAGCAGCTACAAAAGTAAAAAGTGTGCAAGAGGCGTGGTCATTGTTAAAAAATACCATTCTAGAAGCACAGTCCAGATGTATTCCACACATTAAGAAAGGTGGAAAGAAGGCAAAATGATTACCGGCATGGTTAAAAGGGGAGGTGAAAGAAGCTATTATAGCCAAAAGATCTTCATTCAAAAATTGGAAGAAGGATCCAACAGAAGAAAATAGGATAATGCATAAATGTTGGCAAGTTAAATGTAAGACATTGATAAGACAGGCTAAGAGAGAATTTGAAAAGAAGTTGGCCATAGAGGCAAAAACTCACAGTAAAAACTTTTTTTAAATATATCCTAAGCAGAAAGCCTGTGAGGGAGTCAGTTGGACCGTTAGATGATCGAGGGGTTAAAGGGGCACTTAGAGAAGATAAGGCCATTGCAGAAAGATTAAATGATTTATTTTCTTTGGTGTTTACTGAAGAGGATGTTGGGGAGGTACCCATACTGGAGAAGGTTTTCATGGGTAATGATTCAGCTGGACTGAATCAAATCATGGTGAACCTAGAAGATGTGGTAGACCTGATTGACAAACTGAAGAGTACTATATCACCTGGACCGGATGGTATACACCCCAGAGTCCTGAAGGAATTAAAAAATGAAATTTCAGACCTATTAGTAAAAATGTGTAACCTATCATTAAAATCATCCATTGCACCTGAAGACTGCAGGATAGCAAATGTAACCCCAATATTTAAAAAGGGCTCCAGCGGCGATCCAGGAAACTACAGACTGGTTAGCCTGACTTCAGTGCCAGGAAAAATAGTGGAAAGTGTTCTAAACATCAAAATCACAGAACATATAGAAAGACATGGTTTAATGGAACAAAGTCAGCATGGCTTTACCCAAGGCAAGTCTTGCCTCACAAATCTGCTTCACTTTTTTGAAGGAGTTAAAAGAGATGTGCAGACAAAAAGTTTATGTTCATAAGTCCATAAGTCGAAAAGGGGGGTCAATTTCGGTCAATATGGAGATATGGAGAATTCCATAAGTTGAGTCTATGTCCATACGTGCACCGGTTCCCTAAATAAAAATTTAAACCCCTCACCCTCCTTAATCCCCCCCCAAGACTTACCAAAATTCCCTGGTGGTCCAGCGGGGAGTCAGGAAGCCATTCCTCTATTCCTTTGCGAGGAGCACGTGACGTCCGCGTCACGTGGTCCACCGCGGTTCCGCTCCCGGACCCCTCGTTGGACACAAACGGAACTTTTGGCCAGCTTGGGGGGGGTCAGGAGGCCCCCCCAAGCTGGCCAAAAGTTCCGTTTGTGTCCAACGAGGAGTTTGTGTCCAACCGCGGTGGACCACGTGACGGCCGCGTCACTCCGACGTGACGTGGCCATCACGTGGTCCACCGCGGTTCCGCTCCCGGACCCCTCGTTGGACACAAACGGAACTTTTGGCCAGCTTGGGGGGGCCTCCTGACCCCCCCAAGCTGGCCAAAAGTTCCGGTTGTGTCCAACGAGGGGTCCCGGAGCGAACTTGCGGAGAATCACGTGACGTCGGCGTCACTCCGACGTGACGCCGACGTCACGTGCTCCTCGCAAAGGAATATAGAAATGGCGTCCTGACTCTCTGCTGGACCACCAGGGAGTTTTGGTAAGTCTTGGGGGGGGATTAAGGAGGGTGAGGGGTTTAAATTTTTATTTAGGATCAACAATCGCGATTTCCAACGTATTCAACATAGCTATGTTGAATAAGTTGGAAATCTGATCGTTTTCGCCTCATCACTTTTTTAAGTTAAAAAAAAATTACGTTGCGTTTTACATATGCGTTGAAAACAAATGCACACCCCTAGGAGTTAATAAACATGTGGATAAAGGTTAGCTGTAGATGTAGTATACTTGGATTTTCAGAAGGCGTTTGACAAAGTTCCTCATGAGACTTGCCAGGGTAAGGCCTTAGTTTCAGCTTACCCATGGCAGCCCCAGCGCCGAACACAAGGCTCCCCCGACTCCATTCCGCACCTCTTCCTCCACCTACTCCTCTCACCGGAGCCAATAGCAGAACTGCGAGCCACGATCGCACAGCCAATCGGGGGACAGCCCCGTTTGGCTTTAAATCTAACGTGGCAGCTTGGCGCCGCGCGCCGAAGGAGTGCAACAAAGGGGCAGGCCAATTTGTGCACCCCTTCGTGCAGCCCCGAAGTGCAGACACAGCTGCTTTCTCAGCTGATTTCACCCTTCCCACCACAGAGCTTCGTCTCAATAAGCCATCCAAGGAACACCATCCAGTACTAAATGTAAAGAGAAAACACACAAAGAATCTTCAAAGGACAGAGTTGCCCCATTGATCTGCACCAAACACTAACACGCCACATGCCCCAGTCTACAAAGCCACTTCCAACTGACGCTGGGGAGGCGGCCCTAGCACCTTGGGGCCTTTAACACCATCTCAAGCAACTACTCTACAACAGTGGCACCTAAGGTAAGCTTCGCCACCAAACCATCCACACTGACCCTTCACAACAACACCTTTCACAATCAAAAACAAGAATTTCTCTATAACAGCTCTACAACCTGTGAAAGACTCCGCTCCCCCCTAACAATCTCATCAATATATGATTAAACACCAACTTATATTACTCGACCGCAGCGCTCAACCTGCTCTCCCGAGCTCACCATGCACGTAGGACCTCAAGCCAGCTTCCTGGCCTATCGGAAGCCAGAAGCTGCGCCAAATTCAAAAGAAATACAAAGGAAGTGATGTTAAATACAAGCAAAGGAAGCCAGACATGTACCATTCTGCCATTCCTATCATCCATTACAGTAGAAGAAACTTAGCAAATAAACAAGGTGAACCAGACACTCAACAACAACAACAACAAAAAAGAATAATCCCCGTCATGCTCTCGCCTCTAAACCAACTTCTGGGCCTCACCCTTTTTTCTTTAACGCTACTAAATGCCCAATCTCTCTCAAAAAAAACCCACCTCTTACATGACTATCTCATGGACGAACAGCCAGATCTGTGCGCCATCACAGAAACATGGCTAAAACCAGAAGACGCAGTCTTTCTCAACCAACTTCCCCTTCAATGTTTTGATATTTTCTCTGCCCCCAGACTGAAAAAAAAGAGGAGGTTGGCTTCTCCTCGCAGCCAACAAAAAACGTGGCTTGTCCCTCCATGTTACCAACTCATCACATACCTTCAAATTTGCAGTTTTCAAATCCCCTCAACTACAAATAAGCCTTACTTACGTCCCTCCAGGTTGCCTCGACTCAGACCCTTCTCCTTTAATAGAATGCATAGCTAAACACATCAACACTGATGAACCGGCTATCCTGTTAGGAGACTTCAATCTTCACGTGGACACCATCCCTCGCTCCCCTAACTGCGAATCCTTCCTCAACACTCTCAACTGCATGGGATTCAAACAACTCATAAATGAACCCACCCACAAAGCAGGACATACCCTGGATCTAATTTTCATAAACCAAGGCCTCACCCAAGCTTCACGAACAGTCTGCCTTCCAATTCCCTGGTCGGACCACAAGCTGATCTCCACTTCCCTCCGAAATCAACAACCAACCCACACGGCTACACTGAAATCCACAGTCAAATTCAGAAAGCTATGCAACCAGGAAACACTCATCTCTCACCTTACCACGGAGATAAATCAACTCGACCTGACAGATGCAGACACGGCCTTATCCTCTTGGTCCAAAATCACCAACAAAGTGGCAGACATGACCTGCCCTCTCATAACCAAAGAGATCCAATCCAACAAGAAAAAAAAACCAACCTTGGTACACTCCAGAGCTAAAAATTTTGAAGCGTGAACTCAGAAAAATGGAACAGAACTGGCGCAAGAACCCCTTCGCCTCTGCCTTTAAATCTCGCATGCACCAATATAGGATTGCCACCCTTCAAACAAAAAGAGACTTCTATGCACAGAAAATCCACCATTTTATCTTCGACCCAAAAGCCCTTTTCTCCTTGGTTTCATTGCTCACTAAACCACCCGCCCCAATTATTCCAGATGACAAAGCAGCAAACAAAGCCTCTGAACTTGCCACATATTTCAAGAACAAAATATCAAACTTACTGGCTCCACTTATAAATAACAAGGTTCTTGCCTCACCGCATACAATCATAGCTTCTCCTCATCTCAACTCCAAACCTACTCAACGATTCACCGCCTCTCCGCTCCAAACTGCAAGCCTGGAAGAATTTGAACTTACCTCCACCTTAGAGATAGAAAATGTGCTAAAGAGACTCAAACCTGCATCACACCCTCTGGATGCAATTCCATCCAACCTCCTCATAGCATGCACAAAATATGTCGCTAAGCCTATCGCTCAGATCATCAACGCCTCCTTATCTCAGGGCCTAGTCCCAGACCCCCTTAAACTCGCCATCTTAAAACCCTTATTAAAAAAACCTAATCTCTCCATTGACAACCCAGCTAACTTTCACCCAATCGCCAATTTTCCGATTATCGCCAAAATCCTGGAAAGAATAGTCAATAAACAACTTTCCGAGTTCCTTGACAACAACAACATCCTCTCCCCAGCGCAACTTGGATTCTGTAAATCCCGAAACACAGAATCCCTGCTATTATCACTTTCAGATAACGTCCTCATGAAGTTAGAAAATAAACAACCCAGTCTCGTCATCCTCCTCGACTTTACTGCTGCATTTGACACAGTTAACCACGAGACTCTCACAGAACAATTAACCGAGATCGGCATTAAAAACACAGCTCTAAAGTGGTTCAAATCCTTCCTCCAGAACAGGTACTATAAAGTCAAGATCAACAGATTAGAATCTACACCTTTCAATTCTTCACGAGGAGTAGGGATGTGAATCGTTTTTTCACGATTTAAAATATCGTCCGATATATTTTAAATCATCAAAAATCGTTAGGGCCACGATACAATAACAATTCCCCCGATTTATCGTCAAAAAATCGTAAATCGGGGGAAGGGGGAGGGGAAGGGGGAGGGCGGGAAAACCGGCACACTAAAACACCCTAAAACCCACCCCCGACCCTTTAAATTAAATCCCCCACCCTCCCGAACCCCCCCAAAATGCCTTAAATTACCTGGGGGTCCGGAACGGCCTCCTGAAATCGAATCGTGTTGTCTTCAGCCGGCGCCATTTTGCACCGCCATTTTGCAAAATGGCGGCGCAAAATGGTGCCGGCCATAGACCAACACGATTCAACTGCAGGAGGTCGTTCTGGACCCCCGCTGGACTTTTGGCAAGTCTTGTGGGGGTCAGGAGCCCCCCCCCAAGCTGGCCAAAAGTCCCTGGGGGTCCGGGAGCGATCTGCTGCCGCGAATCGCAAAAATCGATTCGCGGCAGCAGATCGCTCCCGGACCCCCAGGGACTTTTGGCCAGCTTGGGGGGGGGCTCCTGACCCCCACAAGACTTGCCAAAAGTCCAGCGGGGGTCAGGAACGACCTCCTGCAGTCGATCTCCTGCCGGCGCCATTTTCCGTACGGAAAAACGATTTGCGGCAGGAGATCGCTCCTGGACCCCCGCTGGACCCCCAGGGATTTTTGGCCAGCTTGGGGGGGCCTCCTGACCCCCACAAGACTTGCCAAAAGTCCAGCGGGGGTCCGGAACGACCTCCTGCAGTTGAATCGTGTTGGTCTATGGCCTGCGCCATTTTGCGCCACCATTTTTCAAAATGGTGGCGCAAAATGGTGCCGGCTGAAGACAACACGATTCGATTTCAGGAGGCCGTTCTGGACCCCCGCTGGACCCCCAGGTAATTTAAGGCATTTTGGGGAGGGGGTTCGGGAGGGTGGGGGATTTAATTTAAAGGGTCGGGGGTGGGTTTTAGGGTGTTTTAGTGTGCCAGCTCACGATTTTAACGATTTTCACGATACTTTAAACACCCAAACGGCAACGATACGATTCCCTCCCCCTCCCAGCCGAAATCGATCGTTAAGACGATCGAGGACACGATTCACATCTCTAACGAGGAGTCCCTCAAGGCTCATCTTTATCCCCAACTTTATTCAACATCTAACTGCTACCGCTATGTCAGCTCCTGTCCGATCTAAAATTAACCCATTACATATACGCAGATGACGTCCAAATCCTCATACCTATCACCGACTCACTGCACAAGACACTTCTCTTTTGGAATTCCTGCCTTCTCTCCATCAATAACCTACTTTCAAACCTCAACCTGATACTAAACACCGACAAGACAGAATTTCTATTGATCTCAAAAGATGGCAACTTCCCTATAAATAACTCAATCCTTGCTATGCTCCCAGCCTTATCACCACAGGTCATAAACCTAGGGGTAATCATGGATAATCAACTGAACTACAGAGGTTTTATCAACAATACTGTAAAAGAATGCTACTTCAAACTCCAAGTCTTAAAAAGGTTAAGACCCCTCCTCCATTTCCACGATTTTAGGTCTGTTTTATAATCAATCATTTTTTCAAAAATCGATTATTGTAACTCACTGCTACACGGACTTCCTGACAATTCATTAAAACCTCTTCAGATGCTACAAAACTCAACAGCAAGGATTCTCACAAAGTCCAGAAAAAAGAGACCATATGGCACCTATTCTAAAGAATCTCCACTGGCTCCCAAACAAATTCAGAATCCGCTATAAACTATTATCAATCATCCATAAATTCATTCACAACATTACCCCACTGGACCTTAGGATTCCTCTACAATCTCATGTCTACTCCCGCCCGCTGAGATTAGCACAGAGAGGCACCTTACAGGCACCACTTATCAAAACGACATTAAGTAAAAGAGCTCTTTCCACGGCTGGTCCCAAACAGTGGAACTCGCTCTCACCTGACCTCAGGCTGGAACAATGCCCAATCACATTCAAAAAAAGACTCAAGACCTGGTTATTCTGTCAAGCCTTCTCTTAACAATACTCAGCCTCCACAGCTCCCTCGGTCCGCCCTTACCCAGAGCAACCTCTTAAGTACCCGTTAACTTACTTTATAAAGCTATAATTGTACTTTCCCTCCACCCCTCTCGCAGTCAACCTTCCTCATTCTAGCTGGCTTAGGCCACACTGGATCATTTCCCTCTCCTTGTCACTCCTTGTTCTACCATGTTATTTTGTTTCCAAGTTGTTTTCTTCTTTGTTCACTGTAAGACATATCTCATTTCATTTGTTTGATGGTTTAAATGTAAACCGAGGTGATTACTAGTAACCCTGTTACCTGAACCTCGGTATAAAAAAAGCTTTAAATAAATAAATAAATAAATGAGAGGCCTCTAGGAAAAGTAAAAAGTCATGGGATAGATGGTGATGTCCTTTCATGGACTGAAAACTGGCTAAAAGATAGGAAACAGAGAGTAGGATTAAATGGACAATTTCCTCAGTGGAAGGGAGTGGGCAGTGGAGTGCCTCAGGGATCTGTATTGGGACCCTTACTTTTCAATATATTTATAAATGATCTAGAAAGAAATACGACGAGTGAAATAATCATATTTGCAGATGATACAACATTGTTCAGAGTAGTTAAATCACAAGCAGATTGTGATAAATTGCAGGAAGACCTTGTGAGACTGGTAAATTGGGCATCAAAATGGCAGATGAAATTTAATGTGGATAAGTGCAAGGTGATGCATATAGGGAAAAATAACCCATGTTATAGTTACACAATTTTAGGTTCCATATTAGGTGCTACAACCCAAGAAAGAGATCTAGGTGTCATAGTGGATAACACATTGAAATCGTCGGTTCAGTGTGCTGTGGCAGTCAAAAAAGCAAACAGAATGTTGGGAATTATTAGAAAGGGAATGGTGAATAAAACGGAAAATGTCATAATGCCTCTGTATCGCTCCATGGTGAGACCGCATCTTGACTAATGTGTACAATTCTGGTCGCCGCATCTCAAAAAAGATATAATTGTGATGGAGAAGGTACAGAGAAGGGCTACCAAAATGATAAGGGGAATGGAACAGCTCCCTTGTGAGGAAAGATTAAAGAGGTTAGGACTTTTCAGCTTGGAGAAGAGACGGCTGAGGGGGGATATGCTAGAGGTGTTTAAAATCAAGAGAGGTCTAGCTCGGGTAGATGTGAATCGGTTATTTACTCTTTTGGATAATAAAAAGACTAGGGGGAACTCCATGAAATTAGCATGGGGCACATTTCAAACTAATCGGAGAAAGTTCTTTTTTACTCAACGCACAATTAAACTCTGGAATTTGTTGCAGAGGATGTGGTTAGTGCAGTTAGTATAGCTGTGTTTAAAAAAGGATTGAATAAGTTCTTGGAGGAGAAGTCTATTACTTGATATTAATTAAGTTGATTTAGAAAATAGCCACTGCTATTACTTGCAACGGTAAGATGGAATAGACTTAGTTTTTGGGTACTTGCCAGGTTCTTATGGCCTAGATTGGCCACTGTTGGAAACTGGATGCTGGGCTTGATTGACCCTTGGTCTGACCCAGTATGGCATGTTCTTATGTTCTTACTGGTTGGGGCCAATCCCGGATGCTGGCTAGCTTGTCTGGATCCATACTGAAGCCAGTGGTGGAAACTATGAACCCCAGGAAGGCTAATGACTCTTGTTCAAAGAGGCATTTATGCACTTTAGCATACAGGCAGTGGTTTCTTAAATGCTGGAGGACTCTGCGAATGTCAGCACGATGGGTGGTCAGATTCGCAGAATAGATTAAGACATCATCCAGATAGATGATCACACATTTGTTGAGCATGTCTCTAAATACCTCTTTCATAAGATTTTGGAAGACCGCCGGTGCGTTGCTTAAATCGAAAGCCATCACTAGGTACTTGTAGTGGCTATCGCGAATATTAAAGGCGGTCTTCCATTCATCTCCCGGCTTGATTCGTACCAAATTGTAGGCCCGCCGAAGATCCAACTTTGTAAAGACCTTGGTTCCTTGAAGATGATCCAGAAGCTCAGGAATGAGTGGAAGTGGGTAGTGATCACGAATGGTGATTGATTACCCCAATAATCAATTTAGGGCCTCAAGCAACAGTCTTTTTTTGCTACAAAGAAGGAACCAGCCCCTGCGGGAGATATAGATGGCCTATTGAAAGTACAGTCTAGATTCTCCTTAATATATTGGGACATTGCTCGTGTTTCCGATAAAGATAATGGGTAAACTCAACCTCTAGGAGGCACTGTGTCTGGAAGCAGATTAATCACACAGTCGAATGGGCGGTGCTCGAGAATAGTCTCTGCTTTTTCTTTAGAAAAAACATCTGCATATTCAGTGTATTACAGAGGTAACTGTAATGTGGTAACAGCAAGTAGAATCAGGGGTCGAGGCAAATCTCGAAGGCAAGAGATAAAACAGTTAGAGCCCCAAGCGGTAATGTAATTTCCCAATTGATGGTAGGAGAGTGTTTACGTAGCCAGGGAAGACCCAACACCACCGGATGGACGGATTTCTCAAGAATCAGGAAGGAGATCTCTTCTTCGTGAAGTACTTCAGTATGGACTGTCACCAGGGCGGTACGCAGAGACACTCATCTGGGCAGTGATTCCCCCTGGATAGAGGAGATTAGAAGTGCTGGTGCATGAGGAATCACTGGAAGTTGCAGTTGCTTGGCTAATTTGGCCAAGATAAAGTTACCTCTGGCTCCTGAGTCAATAAAGGACAGAGTTGTGATGGAACCCCCGAGAACTGCAGCGTCACTGGGACTGTACATTGAGTAGTTAGGTTGATGCAGCCTAGGGTCAGCTCTCCTGAGACACCTAGGCCCGAGAATTTCCCGGACGCTCTGGGCACTGAGCTAATAGATGGCCCTTGCTGCCACAATACAAACAGAGTCCGAGAGTCCTGCATCATTGTCTCTCTTCCGGAGTCAAATAAGTATGATCTATTTGCATAGGTTCTTCAACACGAGTCGGAATCTCGGATGCAATGGGAGAAGTCAGAGGACAAGAAAATGAGGGAGCCAGAGGTACTGCTCAACATCCCAATTTCTGCTCCTTCAGGCACTGCTGAAGACGCCGATCAACTCGGCCTGACAAATCAATGAGTGCTTCCAGTTCCTCGAGTAATTCCCGAGCTGACAGCTCATCTTTTATGCGAGAAGCCAAGCCCTCTAGAAATTACTTCTCAGACTGTCCTCCCACCAGCCTAATTCAGATGCAAGGGTTTGAAACTCTACAGCATATTCAGCCAAAAAGCGAGAACCTTGATGGAGGTGGACAAGTTTGGAGGAGGCCATGGAATGAGTTCAGGTTCATTAAAAACTTGCTGGAACATCTGGACAAAGCGAGACAGATCTTACAAGACAGAATCCCTGCGTTCCCACAATGGAGAGGCCCAGGCCAGAGCCCTTCCATCTAACAGAGAGAGGATGAATGTGGTCTTTACTTGATCGCTGGGGAACTGAGCTGGTTGGAGGGAGAAGGCATGAAGCAATGATTTAAAAATCCCCGGCATTGCTTCGATTCTCCGTCGTACCTGGGCGGAGCCGGCATGTGCAAGTGAGGAACAGAGGTCGAGATAGCTGCTGGGGGAGGAGCAGGAACTGCAGGAATAATGGGATTCTCCAACTGATTAGCCAGACGCTCCATGGTCGCTGCCAGGACACCTAGACACTGTTGTTGCTGCAGGCATTGATCCAAGCCTGGAATGGCCTGCAGCCTGGACAGGTCCACCGGGTCCATGGTCTTTGCAATCTGTTATGTTCGTGAACCCTTGAGCCGAGACGGGACTTGTTATGCCACAGAGGGGTGGCCCTATGTGGAACCCGTCACTGGTAGGTGGAGCTGGCAAGGTTAACCCAACTGGAGTTTCACCTATACCAGCCCTCATTCCCCGCAGGTTGAGCCCTTGGGTACCGGGGCCGGCAGGTGCAGGTTTCCTAGATGAAGCAGGACAGGTGAAGCAGAGACAAGGTCAGAAGCCTGGGTCAGGACTGGCAGCAAAGGATCAATACGAAAGTCCAGTCCGGCGTCCGAGGCAGGCAGCAGAGGAGTAGAAGCGATGAAACCAGACCAGGAGTCGATACGGGCGGCAGACAGGAAGAAAGTGAAGCAAGCTAAGGGTCGGTACTGCAGGACTGAAGGATGAAGGATGGAGCTGAATCAGGATCAGGAGCTGGAGCAGAGTCAGGAACAAGAGCAGAATCAGGCACAGGATCAATGAGCTCTCCTAGGAGACAAACTGTTGCAAAGGCAACCAACAGGAGAGAAGCTTGGAATATATAGGGCTGCCTCCTGACGTCACAGAAGGAGCTGGCGTCATAGGAGGCTGGCCCGGAGATTCCGATGCTGAGCACTTAAAGAGACAGAATCTCCCACACGTGTGCACCTAGGGAGAGCTCCACCGAGGACAGGACGGCAGCGTTCTTAGCCGCGTGGTAGGCCGCAGGTGGTCGGCCCGACACAGAGAACAGGAGTGTTCCCCACAACATTATTAAGCTGCCAAAAAGTCTCCACGTTGCATCTTAGTATTAACATTAACATTCCCGGACCTCACCTTTACAGGATACGGTGCATTTTATCAAACATTCATTCCTACCTATTTTCAGTTCTTTTCCCTGTTTAAAGTGTTTTGTCACCTTTTAGAGGTCTTTTAGCAGACCACATCAACAGATCCTCTGCTGCCATTAAACTCAGCCTCTCAACTTCTGAGATTCTCAACTTTTTCTTTTCTGACTTCCTGCATCTTTGCGCCATGATGTCATTGGGCTCTATTTTTCTTTAGTCATATTAGATTTCTGTCATTCTGCATTGGTTAGCACATCCAAAGAAAGAATTAGGCCTCCTAAATATTTCTTGTAGAATTGTCCTGTGATTTTATTTTAATTTTACTAACCCCCAGGATTAACAGTGGGAATGAACAGCTAGCCTGAGCAGCCCCAAAAGATATAAATAAGATTGTTTGCCCTTTGGACTTAAAACACCCCACTAAGGGTTAGCATATTCACAGTTATTCGGAAAATCAAGGGTGCTTGTGGCTCTTGAAATGGCATTGTCCACTGTTGCTCTATACAAATCTTAATTAAAGGCCGATGCACTTAGGCCAGCAGACTGGTTAACTTTCTATTGGACGTGTTCTGGTTGCACAAAACTAATGCCAGATGCAACAGGATTAGCACATCTAAAACTCACGTCCAATTGAGCGCATATCTAATAGCACTCATCATATGTAAATTTATGTAGAGGAGGCAGTTAGCTATTACCCCGGGACTGGCATTAAGTCATTCTCTGCTTAAGGGCTCAAAAAAAACCAAACATATTTTCTGTGATTCCTCCCACAAAGTATTGTCATGATACTAAGTTGGAGGAACCACAGAAAGCTGTATGAAGACCAAAAAGAAGGTTTGACTGGGAAAAAAAAAATTCCAGGGCGCACAATACAAATGGTCCAGGCCATGTATATTGTGCTGGTAGCGGGAGAAAATGGATGCTCAAATTGAGCTTGGGTTTTCCTAACCCGCACTTACAGCCACCTTTCCCGGGTGCCCATTGCCGAGGAGGTGCTAGGTACGCACAATTTCTACCAGCACCACCTTTTTAATACAGCAGCTCATTTCCCTATTGCATTGCTTGCCCAGCAGAGGTGGATGGGTATGAGTTAAGAAAAAGGATCCTCAATATGAGCACCTGTTTTAGAGCGCCCATATTGCATCAACTCCTTAATGTCTAACCATTGAAAAAAATTGGCTGTATGTGTTTCAGTAGTGTAGGAGTGTAGGGTGTATACTGATGTAAGCTCTGATGATGTTCACTGGTGTATAAAAGGTGACATCTACTGGTGAATAAAGGATGAGACTTGCACCCACTGTGGTCCTATTTTTTCCCTCAGCTGTGAACTGAGCTGTCACCTGTTTTTCATCCTGGTGCAGAAATCAGTGAAAACATTTCTTTTTCCCAGGGAAGGAGTAGATAAGTTACTCTGCTTGTAGGATTAAGGCCAAAATTATTTCCTGAATTGCCCCTGTGAAGATAATGGGCACTCAAGCAAAGAAGGGAAAGCGAGCTTCATGGAAGCCTCAGTGGAAGCAGTGGGAGGAGAGGATTACCCTGCGGGTGGCTGGAGAGAATCACTAAGTTCTGCTTAAGCCTCAGTGGGAGCACTGAGAGGAGAGGATTACCCTGCTGGTGGCTGGAGAAAAGCAGTAAGTTCTGCTTAAGCCTCAGTGGGAGCACTGAGAGGAGAGGATTACCCTGCTGGTGGCTGGAGAGAAGCAGTAAGTTCTGCTTAAGCCTCAGTGGGAGCACTGAGAGGAGAGGATTACCCTGCGGGTGGCTGGAGAGAATCACTAAGTTCTGCTTAAGTCTCAGTGGGAGCACTGAGAGAAGAGGATTACCCTGCGGGTAATCCTCTCCTCTCAGTAATCCTCAGAAAATTAGGATTACCCTGTGGGTAATCCTCATTTTCTCGAAATTAGACTATTGCAATTCTCTATTGCTAGGTCTTCCTTCATCCTACTCCAAACCGCTTCAGATGGTACAAAACTCAGCAGCCAGACTACTGACAGGCGCCAGGAAAAGAGATCATATATCTCCCATACTGAAAGAGCTTCACTGGCTACCCGTACACTTCCGAATCTTGTACAAAGCCACATCCATCATCTACAAAACAATACATCAACTCACCACCCTTGATCTGCAAATCCCTCTCCAAATTTACAATTCGTCAAGACCAACCAGAGACGCTTATAGAGGCTCACTCCAAGTACCCCCTGTGAAAACTACCAGACACGCTACCCTAAGAGATTGTGCCACCTCCACAGCTGGACCCCACATTTGGAACTCCATTCCTACAGATCTCAGACAGGAGCCCTGCCTCCTAACTTTTAGAAACAAACTTAAGACTTGGCTATTCAAGCAAGCGTTCCCGGTCACAACCTAACGACTCCACTATCACCTTCTCAAAACTATCAGCCTCAAACCATGCTTTTGTAAATAGCACTTAATTTGTATATTGTTTAACCGTTACTATTCTATCCTATCTCTTCCTCCTTCTCCCAGTTCTGCTACCCCTGTTAAATGTAACTGCTCCTTCTGTCACCACAGTTCCAGTTTGATGTATATACTGCACTCCTGTTTTATGTAAACCAGCAAGATATGTTTTCATGATTGCCGGTATATAAAAACCTTAAATAAATAAATAAATAAATAAATAAATAAATAAACTAAGTTCTGCTTAAGCCTCAGTGGGAGCACTGAGAGGAGAGGATTACCCTGCTGGTGGCTGGAGAGAATCACTAAGTTCTGCTTAAACCTCAGTGGGAGCACTGGGAGGAGAGGATTACCCTACGGGTGGCTGGAGAGAATCACTAAGTTCTGCTTAAGCCTCAGTGGGAGCACTGAGAGGAGAGGATTACCCTGTGGGTGGCTGGAGAGAAGCAGTAATTTCTGCTTAAGCCTCAATGGGAGCACTGAGAGGAGAGGATTACCCTGCGGGTGGCTGGAGAGAAGCAGTAAGTTCTGCTTAAGCCTTAGTGGGAGCACTGAGAGGAGAGGATTACCCTCCTGGTGGCTGGAGAGAAGCAGTAAGTTCTGCTTAAGCCTCAGTGGGAGCACTGAGAGGAGAGGATTACCCTGCTGGTGGCTGGAGGGAAGCAGTAAGTTCTGCTTAAGCCTCAGTGGGAGCACTGAGAGGAGAGGATTACCCTGCTGGTGGCTGGAGAGAAGCAGTAAGTTCTGCTTAAGCCTCAGTGGGAGCACTGAGAGGAGAGGATTACCCTGCTGGTGGCTGGAGAGAAGCAGTAAGTTCTGCTTAAGCCTCAGTGGGAGCACTGAGAGGAGAGGATTACCCTGCTCGTGGCTGGAGAGAAGCAGTAAGTTCTGCTTAAGCCTCAGTGGGAGCACTGAGAGGAGAGGATTACCCTGCTGGTGGCTGGAGAGAAGCAGTAAGTTCTGCTTAAGCCTCAGTGGGAGCATTGAGAGGAGAGGATTACCCTGCTGGTGGCTGGAGAGAAGCAGTAAGTTCTGCTTAAGCCTCAGTGGGAGCACTGGGAGGAGAGGATTACCCTGCTGGTGGCTGGAGAGAATCACTAAGATCTGCTTAAGCCTCAGTGGGAGCACTGAGAGGAGAGGATTACCCTGCGGGTGGCTGGAGAGAATCACTAAGTTCTGCTTAAGCCTCAGTGGGAGCACTGGGAGGAGAGGATTACCCTGCTCGTGGCTGGAGAGAAGCAGTAAGTTCTGCTTAAGCCTCAGTGGGAGCACTGAGAGGAGAGGATTACCCTGCTGGTGGCTGGAGAGAAGCAGTAAGTTCTGCTTAAGCCTCAGTGGGAGCATTGAGAGGAGAGGATTACCCTGCTGGTGGCTGGAGAGAAGCAGTAAGTTCTGCTTAAGCCTCAGTGGGAGCACTGGGAGGAGAGGATTACCCTGCTGGTGGCTGGAGAGAAGCAGTAAGTTCTGCTTAAGCCTCAGTGGGAGCACTGAGAGGAGAGGATTACCCTGCGGGTGGCTGGAGAGAATCACTAAGTTCTGCTTAAGCCTCAGTGGGAGCACTGGGAGGAGAGGATTACCCTGCTCGTGGCTGGAGAGAAGCAGTAAGTTCTGCTTAAGCCTCAGTGGGAGCACTGAGAGGAGAGGATTACCCTGCTGGTGGCTGGAGAGAAGCAGTAAGTTCTGCTTAAGTCTCAGTGGGAGCATTGAGAGGAGAGGATTACCCTGCGGGTGGCTGGAGAGAAGCAGTAATTTCTGCTTAAGCCTCAATGGGAGCACTGAGAGGAGAGGATTACCCTGCTGGTGGCTGGAGAGAAGCAGTAAGTTCTGCTTAAGCCTCAGTGGGAGCACTGAGAGGAGAGGATTACCCTGCTGGTGGCTGGAGAGAAGCAGTAAGTTCTGCTTAAGCCTCAGTGGGAGCATTGAGAGGAGAGGATTACCCTGCGGGTGGCTGGAGAGAAGCAGTAATTTCTGCTTAAGCCTCAATGGGAGCACTGAGAGGAGAGGATTACCCTGCTGGTGGCTGGAGAGAAGCAGTAAGTTCTGCTTAAGCCTCAGTGGGAGCACTGAGAGGAGAGGATTACCCTGCTGGTGGCTGGAGAGAAGCAGTAAGTTCTGCTTAAGCCTCAGTGGGAGCACTGAGAGGAGAGGATTACCCTGCGGGTGGCTGGAGAGAAGCAGTAAGTTCTGCTTAAGCCTCAGTGGGAGCACAGGGAGGAGAGGATTACCCTGCGGGTGGCTGGAGAGAAGCAGTAAGTTCTGCTTAAGCCTCAGTGGGAGCACTGAGATGAGAGGATTACCCTGCGGGTGGCTGGAGAGAAGCAGTAAGTTCTGCTTAAGCCTCAGTGGGAGCACTGAGAGGAGAGGATTACCCTGCGGGTGGCTGGAGAGAATCACTAAGTTCTGCTTAAGCCTCAGTGGGAGCAGTGGGAGGAGAGGATTACCTTGCGGGTGGCTGGAGAGAATCACTAAGTTCTGCTTAAGCCTCAGTGGGAGCACTGAGAGGAGAGGATTACCCTGCGGGTGGCTGGAGAGAAGCAGTAAGTTCTGCTTAAGCCTCAGTGGGAGCACTGGGAGGAGAGGATTACCCTGCGGGTGGCTGGAGAGAATCACTAAGTTCTGCTTAAGCCTCAGTGGGATCACTGAGAGGAGAGGATTACCCTGCTGGTGGCTGGAGAGAATTAGTAAATACTGCTTGGAGAAATTTGTAAAACTTAAAAGTATTGGGTAGATCTAAACGTTTGGGGTATATTATTTAGTGTGTTTTGTTTTAAATAGTTAGTCAGAAAGTCAGGTAACAAACAGAACGTTGTGTGTTTGTGTTTCCCACCCCTCCCACCCCTAGCTCATCCTTTAATTTATAGGTAGGAGTCACTTTCACACTTAATTTATTTTTATTTTTTTAATTTTATCGTTTTAACTTAAACTGAGAAATTCCTCATACCTTATCCAAAGCTTGATCATTCCCTTGAAGTTTACTACCTGATATATAGGAAAATACACTAATACATGTGAAGGACCCTACTAGGGTCCCATAGCAACCTAAAACTTAACTAGGATCTGAACACATTTAAGATGAAGGCAGCAGTCCAGCAGCAAGAAGGGGGAACTCTCAGTCTTTTGCATCAAGTGCCACATGTATGGTTTTTTTATCCACTGCTGAGAAGTGGATAAAAGGTAGCGATAAAAGAGCTCATGTCTCTCAAAGATAGAGTACGATCTCTGGAGGCTAGAGTGGCAGACCTGGAGGAGCTGAGGCAGAAATCCAGAACCTCCAGGGTGGCATTCTCTGAAATGCTCCCTGTTCCACGCGCAGGTCACCGGAGGCAGGCAGAGCTCCGGAGTCTCAATGCATGGATGAGACTGTTGTATTTGAGACACAGTTGCGGACCTTTTTTCATCATGTCGATGGCTCCTCCCACAGGGAGGGGCCCCGTGGGGAACCACAATGATAGGCTAAACTCAGTAGTAAGTGGACACAGAGAAAAAGGAAGTTTTTTTGTTATGCAGCAGTAGTACTGTCCGAGGGGTGGACAGTGTCTGTAGACCTGTGGCAATTCAGAAAGACCTCTGGTCAGACTTGGAACGCAGATGAAGAAGATTCTCACCCAAGCTGAAGACATAGGTCCGGTAGTGTTCTGTGGAGTGGGATAACCCAAGGGCCCAATCCAGCAGTAAGGTAGATGTAGACAGTGGTCTGCAGAGCGGGATAACCCATGAATCTGGTAAGGTGAAGTAGAGAGAGAGTCTGGAGAGCCGCAGTACTCACAGGCTTGAAGCTGTAGTCGAGGTGGTAACTTCCGGTGTAGCAATGAACCAGGAAGGAGGACCGTGGTCTGAGATGCTGAATACCCGGAGAGAGTGTAGGTCCTCGAGGAGCAAGTACCCAAGGAGTCCAGCAGGGTTCCTGAAGAGAGAACAGACAAGATCCCCAAGGAGCGGGTGTCTTTGGTGAGTAAGCGAGGCAAACCCCGGAGGGTAGTCAGAAGCAGAAGGGCCCCGAGAGGCGGGTACCCAGAGCTTCTCGGAATCAGCGAGGTACCCCGGAGGGTAAGAGGAAGTTTTCCAAGCAGGCAGCTTAGAAGCAGTCAGAATTAGCTGGACCATAATTCTTGCTAACTCATAGCCTCCGCTCACTGCTACAGCTAAGTACCCGTAGGTAGTGACGTCCTTCGGTGGGGCCGCCCCCGAGGTTCCTGCCATGACGTATTCAAAGGAGCAGGTGGCGCACGCACACCCTAGGAGGCCTCAGGAGAAACATGGCGAACACAATAGCCCATGCTGGTCCGGGGACGCCTGAGAGATCAGCAAACAGCAGCGGAGGCCTCCATCTTCCCAAAGGTAGAGGAGAGAGAGGTAAGAAAGAGGTGAGGCAGAGAGGTCGCAGCCATCTGCGACTGACGGATGCAACAGAGACAATAGTGCAAGGAAGAGGGATTCAGTTTTGTAAGGAACTGGGGAACCTTTTGGGGAAGAGGGAGTCTTTTCCAAAGCGATGGGCTCCACCTTACCAGGGTGGAACCAAGTTGCTGGAACTAACCTTTAAAAAGAAGATAGAGAAGCTTTTAAACTAGAACAAAAGGGGAATGCTGACAGTCACTCAGCAGCACATGGTACAGAGGGAGGTATCTTGAAAGGATACTAATGAAGCATTTGTTGAGATATGTGGGAGGGAGCGCTAGGGAGCGCTCCTGATTCCGGGGAGATGTGTGCCCTTGGACCATGATGTGACTACAGAGAAGAGCTCCGTGGAAGCAACGCGGCAGGCACGACGTGTCCAAGCTGGGAGGAGCAGGCTGGCCACCAAGCTGGCCACCAACACAATGCTGGTCTCTGGGGTAGCCCTCCGGGCACTCGATAGCCCTTTCAGACCTGCCACTGAGGAGTGGCAGATGCGGCAGGATGCATGTAGAGGACAGGCGATGGTAACGAAATAGCACAGTTCTTCAATGACAAAATCACAAACCTAAAAACCAAAATCCCAAACACAACAAAACAAGAAATTAAAATGCACAAAAAAAGACAAAACTCAATGGTCCAGATTTGATGAAACCACAGAACTTGAAGTAGAAGCTTTGCTGAGAAAAATTAATCCGGCCCCACATATAATTGACACCTTACTGACAACTAACATCAAAAAATTAGCAAATCTAGTTTCCCTCACACTAACAAAAATCATAAACCTATCATTAAAGGAAGGATCACTACCGGACAAACTGAAATGGGCTCTAATTAAACCAATAATAAAGAAAAAAAAAACAACATCCTGAGTAACTACAGACCAGTTTCAAATCTACCACTAATAGCAAAATTAATAGAAAAAACCATACATACACAATTAGCCGAGCACCTAGATATCAATAACATACTGTACCCCTCACAGCACGGATTTCGCAAACATTACAGCACAGAAACCCTGCTGCTCTCACTGACCGATAACATTATGAGAGGTTTTGACAATGGTAAACATTACATTCTACAAATGCTAGACCTATCTTCAGCCTTCGACCCAGTAAATCATGAAATACTTTTAAAAAGACTGGATGGAATTGGACTACATCAAAGAACTATAGACTGGTTCAGATCATACTTAAGCAACAGATTTTATCGAGTCCAAATTAAAGACACACTTTCAGAAAAATAAAATTAGTAACTGGTGTACTTCAAGAATCTGCACTAGAGATGTGAATCGTGTCATCGATCGTCTTAGCGATCAATTTCGGCTGGGAGGGGGAGGGAATCGTATCGTCGCCGTTTGGGTTTTTAAAATATCGTGAAAATCGTTAAAATCGTGAACCGGCACACTAAAACTCCTTAAAACCCACCCCGACCCTTTAAAATAAATCCCCCACCCTCCCGAACCCCCCCCCAAATGCCTTAAATTACCTGGGGGTCCAGCAGGGGTCTGGAACGACCTCCTGCAATCGAATCGTGTTGTCTTCGGCCGGCGCCATTTTGCGCCGCCATTTTGCAAAATGGCGCCGGCCGTAGACAACACGATTCGACTGCAGGAGGTCATTCTGGACCCCCGCTGGACTTTTGGCAAGTCTTGTGGGGGTCAGGAGGCCCCCCCAAGCTGGCCAAAAGTCCCTGGGGGACCAGCGGGGGTCCGGGAGCGATCTCCTGCCGCGAATCATTTTTCCGTACGGAAAATGGCGCCGGCAGGAGATCGACTGCAGGAGGTCGTTCCGGACCCCCGCTGGACTTTTGGCAAGTCTTGTGGGAGTCAGGAGGCCCCCACAAGCTGGCCAAAAGTCCCTGGGGGTCCGGGCGCGATCTGCTGCCGCGAATCGATTTTCCGCACGAAAATCGATTTGCGGCAGCAGATCGCTCCCAGACCCCCAGGGACTTTTGGCCAGCTTGTTGTGTATGGTAAACCGAAGAAAAGGGCATTGCAGTAGTCAGTGCTAGCAAATATTAGTGATTGTAGGACTTTCGGAAGTTTGTATAAGTTAGTAGTGGTTTACGTTTTCTGGGGATCATTAGTTTTGTTGCGGCCCCGACCGCCTCTCCCATGTTCGAAGTCGGGTCCGCTTACCTCCACTCCGGTCCACAAGAAGACACGCCGAGGTCCAGGTACGGTAGGCCGCATGGCCGTGGCTCCGCCACGTGGAGAACGCCGTCCAGGCCGCCAGAAGCTCCGCCCCCCTCTTTGCCTCGCACGCGCGAGGAAGGTCCTTATGTGCGTCCAGCACCCGGAAGTACGGGACAGCCCCCCGGCTGACGTCACACCCCGGGGGCCTGCATTTAACCAGCGTCCAGACTCCCAGCAGACGCCTTGCAATGAGGTTCCTTGAATGCTAGTTGCCTTCCGGACTCTGCTGATTCCTGGTTCCGTTCCCGGTCCTGCTCATCAGGCCCCATGGCTTTGTCCATTCAGTTTCCCCAGCTCTTCCCACACATTCTCCACTGTAAACAGAGTTACATCTACTCCAGTCCCCTCCAGTTTCTTGCTAACTAGCGACGGTCCTTCTCCTGGGTCCTCTTTAGTAAACACCAAACTGAAGTATTTGTTTAATATTTCTGCCATTTCTTCGTCTCTCTCCACACATTGATCCTTTTCACTTTTCAATTTCACTATACCACTTTGAACTTTTCTCCTTTCTCTGATGTAGCTGAAAAATGTTTAGTCACCTCTCTTTATCTCTTTGGCAATCCTTACTTCCGCTTGACTTTTTGCCGCCTTGATTACTTTCTTCAACTCTCTCAGTTCTACCAGATATTCTTCCTTGTGCTCCTCCCTTTGGGATCTTTTACATTTCTTGAATGCTGTTCTTTTAGCTTTTAATTTTGTCAGCCACCTCGTTTGAGAACCAGATAGGTTTCATTTTCCTTTTGCTTTTCTTTACTTTTCTGACATATAGATTAGTTGCCTTGATGATTGCTCCTTTTAGATTAGTCCACTGTTGACCCACATCTTTCTCATTCTCCCAGCCTTTTAGTTCTTCCTCCAGGTTCTTCCCCATTTCATCAAAGTCCGTGTTTTTGAACTGCAAAACTCAGGTCTTCATGCTTCTTCTGTGTATCCTGTGTGTGATATGAAACCATACCGTTTGATGTTCACTGCTGGTACTGAGGTGGGCGCCCACCTGGACATCAGAGACATTATCTCCATTAGTGAGCACTAAGTTGAGTATAGCTCCCTCTCTCATGGGTTCCATTACCATTTGTTTGAACAAAGCCCCTTGCAGGGCATCCACTATTTCTCTAACATAGAAACATAGAAATGACGGCAGAAGAAAACCAATCGGTCCATCCAGTCTGCCCAGCAAGCTTCACACTTCTTTTTTCTCATACTTATCTGTTTCTCTTGGCTCTTAGTAACCTTAGGTTCTATTTCCCTTTCACCCCCACTATTAATGTAGAGAGCAGTGATGGAGCTGCTTCCAAGTGAAATATTAAGTTTGATTAGTTGGGGAAGCGGCAGCATAGCTCTCTGCCGTTGAAGCAGAGAGCAATGCTGGATATGCGTGAAGTATTAGTTTTTCTTCTCCCCTGCCGTTGAAGCAGGGAGCTATGCTGGATATGCATTGAAAGTGAAGTATGCCTTGAAAGTCACATTAACTATCATTAAATATTGAAAAGCCTAATAATTGGTAATTGAATAAGCCTAATAATTGGTAATACCTATAGCTCATGAACCCATCCCTGGTTTTTTTTTTGTTTGTTTTTTTTCTTTTTTTAATTGGGAGATGGCAGCCCTCCATCCTTCCGCTCCATGAAGGTGGAACACCAACCACTGGCCACTGGCATCCCGCTCCGTGAATGCCTCTGTGGCTACTGCCGCTCCGTGCAGTGTTTTGCTGCCTGCTCTTTATATGCGTCCTCTAGACCTGATGGATCCACAGTGTTTATCCCACACCCCTTTGAAGTGCTTCACAGTTTTGGACCACCACTTCCTCCGGAAGGGCATTCCAGGCATCCACTACTCTCTCCATGAAGAAATACTTCCTGACATTGGTTCTTAGTCTTCCTCCTTGGAGCCTCAGCTCGTGACCTCTGGTTCTGCTGATTTTTTTCTGACGGAAAAGGTTTGTCGTTGTCTTTGGATCGTTAAAGTTTTTCAAGTATCTGAAAGTCTGAATCATATCACCCCTGCTCCTCCTTTCCTCCAGGGTGTACATGTTTAGATTCTTCAATCTCTCCTCGTATGACATCCGATGAAGACCCTCCACCTTTCTGGTCGCCCTTCTCTGTACCGCTTCAATCTTGTCTCTGTCTCTTTGAAGATACGGTCTCCAGAACTGAACACAGTACTCCAGGTGAGGTCTCACCAAGGACCTGTACAAGGGGTAATCACTTCCCTTTTCTTACTTGATATTCCTCTCTCTATGCAGCCCAGCATTCTTCTGGCTTTTGCTATAGCCTTGTCGCATTGTTTCGCACACTTCATATCATTAGACTCTATAACCCCAAGGTCTCTCTCCTGCTCCGTTCATATACTTGTGGGCTGCCCAGCTGTCAAGAACGGGTGTCTGTGGGTCACATGTCTTATCCTACCTGAGCCTACTGTATCTCTCTTTTTTCTTGACTCCTGGTTTTTCTGTGGTAATGGGGAATTAATTCCTGAATATTGTAATGTGGGTGAAATTCTCTTTATTGAAGCTAATTCAGCTTTAACTTCAGCTAGCTCCTTTTTCAAGGAAGAGAGTTCTGCACAAATGGGGCAAGCTCTAAGTTTCCAGATGTTTTCCCTCAGAATAAAGGCTCCACAATAGCCACATTGGATAGTAGAGATGTGAATCGGAACAGGAATTGGTTCGGATTCCGGTTCCGATTTACATCGTGTTTTTTTTTCATCTGGCCCAATCGCGGTTTTGTTTATCGGCTGCGCCCGAGCCGATAAACAAAAAACCCACCCCGACCCTTTAAAACTAATCCCTTAGCTTCACCCACCCTCCTGACCCCCCCCCCCCAAAACATTTTACATGAACCTGGTGGTCCAGTGTGGGTCCTGGGAGCGATCTCCCGCTCTCGGGCCGTCGGCTGCCACTAATAAAAATGGCAGTAATGGCCTTTGCCCTTACCATGTGACAGGGTATCCTTGCCATTGGCCAGCCCCTGTCACATGGTAGGAGCACTAGATGGCCTGCGCCATCGTGGGGTTTTCCTATCATTTTGTGGGAGCCCCCGATTTCTGACGATTTTGAAAATATCATATGATATTTTCAGTCGTCCGAAGCCCGATTCACATCCCTATTGGATAGTCCTTATTTTGGTAATTTGATTGTTAACACCTAAGGAAATACCAATTTACTAATTTATCTTGTTGCCAATTATGAAGTTAGGAAGACTACATTAGAAAAATAAACCTAGAAGGAAGGCATGATGTGATGGTAAATGTGATTTTATTACATATGAGCAAATTTCAGTTTTAGATTCATTTAAAGCTAAAGACATTTGGGTAAGAAGTTGTTTAATAGAACTAAAATAAATTTCCCAGAGTTTAAGGGTGTTATGAATTGAATATTTAAGTGGAAGAAACGGTTATGAATGTTGATATTAATAGTTTTTTGATCCCTTAATTTGTGTTGAAGTTTGGGTTTGAAGGACTCTCTACTTGTGTATTTAAAGGACTCTCATGTCATGAGAGAAGTGACTCCCAAAGGGCAGGCTCATTACATTTGCTGTCATCAGAATTCATCCTATTAGCCATCACCAAGCATATTCACCTGAATGCACAACATAGAGGTGACTCCCTCCTATTCCTTTTAGGCTGTCGATCATCAACTCCTAATCCAGCACAGAAGATAGTGGCATTGCAGACACTACTGTGAAATCATTTGAATCTTTTGTTTCCAACAGATCTCAAACACATGGGCTCAGAAAGGATTGACTCTGAAGGTACTCACCTATGGAATGCCACAGGATTCTCATCTACCGGTCCTCTTAAACAATTAAATTCATTCAGTCTGTGACCTGATCCAGTTCTTTAACATTGACTGCTACTTCTTCGTGGTTGACATTCAGCTTTATGTAAAAATAGGATCCAATCAAACCTCTTCTATTGCTAATTTCAATGATTGTCTTACAGCAACTAATAACTAAAATCGAACCCTTCCAAGCAAACTCCTATGGTTCATCCACAAAGGCCATCTCTTGTGCTTCCTACCTCTGCTCTCATGTACCCCTCTACACACAGGGAGGAACTTTCAAACAACTCTGCGGAGCCCCATATATATGCATGTATCAGGGAAGTGCATGGAAAACCTTTTTTTTTTTTTCATTTTTCTGCTGGGTATCATTTTATTTAGTGTATGATTTGTTTCTATAGTTTGCAGAAATGAAATAAACATTTAAAGAAACAAAAACAAGGCTTCCCCAGGCCCACATATGTCACAACTTTCCCACAGCCCAAAATTGCCGGGACCAGGAGCCTTCCTAGTCCCCACTTATCCTGCATGTCTGGGGTCATTTTGATGTGGCAGGCCTATGGCTTAGTCCTGGCTCTGTGACCTGTTCCATGGCCTAGGCCCATGCCTGATGCTGAGGCATGGCCCAGAAGTCAGGTTCTATCACCAAGGTCCTGTTCTAGGCCTGACACTGGGACCCAGCCTTCAGGTCAAATCCCAGAGTCAAGGTCTCAGCCAAGGCCCTGGCCTGATGACAATGCATGGCCCGGAGGCCAGGACCCAGGTCCCATCAATGGGAGCTCAGCCTAGGCCGTTCATGAAAATGGCACCTTTCACTCAGAAGTAAGGCACTGGCAACGTTTCACTCCAGCACATCCTGCAAGCAGAGGGCACTACAATACCCCATGTTATCCAATGTCCTACCAGATGCTATTCTCTCCAAATGTTATACTATTATTACATTTAAACAACCTAACAGTCAACTGGTTTTGTTCACCAATATTCTCCTCTCCTCCTTACTCTCCAATTGTGTTACCCAAATGTTATTTCAATTATTCCTTTTCCACCTAGTTATCAATTTAGCTTTATTTAGCGAATGCTTTGTACCTTCTTCGCTATAACTTCCTAATCTCAATTCCCTGTATTTATACAATTTTTCTACCAAACTTTATGTTATACAAGTGTTATATTTAACAACCTAGTTTTCCACTAGCTGTGTTTATCACTCTCTTTGTTCTTTAATTTTGACAATTGTAAAGCTCTGTTGCTAAGTTATGTTAAATGGAAACCGATGTGATGTTTTTCTAAATGAATGTCAGTATTCAAAACTATGTAAATAAATATATGAATAAATAAATAAATCATTTGAAGAGGACAACAGAATAAGATGTCTGAGGCCTGGTCCTGGGCCCAATAATGGGAAACAACACTGGGCCTAGGACTGTGTGTCAGGACCTGGCATCGGGCATGAGCCTGGGACTAGGCTGAGATCTCAGCATAGGAACCTGGCCTTCAGGCTGGGCCCCAGCATCAGGACCCATCCTTTGTGCCAATTCTTGGATTCAGGCATTGGACCTGGGCCAAGACTAATGCCTTGGCATCATGACCTGACCTCCAGGCTGAACCCTGGCATTGGATATGAGCAAGGCTGAGGCCTCAGTGTCAGAGATGAGACCTGGTCTCCGGCTGGGCCACAGCATTGCTCTTGGTCCTTGACCTAGGCCAAGGCCTGTATGCTGCCGTTTGTCACATGATAGGGGTAAAAGGCTGACTGGTACTGACCTAATAGACAATCAGGGTAAAATGTTATATGCCTAGGGCAGGTCAGGAGGGAAGACCAGCTTCTGGAGAGGGCATTTTTAACAAAGGGAATTGGATGGGGTAGGAGTGAGACTGGTTTCCGGGGTTTGCTTTTTTTTTTTTGTTTTTTTACACTATATGTTTTTGGGAAACATCAGCCACCTCCATGGGCAGTGAGAGGGGACAGGGGGTCTCCAGAGACCTCTATGTTTGGGATATTTGTCAGAGGAACCAGGACATACTATTTGCAAATAGTGCACACAAAAAAGACAATACGAAATAATACAACATTTTATGTTTTTTTTATATCATTTAGTTTTAAAAACTATATGACATGATCTAGGAATCCCTAGTGCATATTAAGGCTGTCCTGGTAGCTTGAGTAAACCCATCTCTGGGTGCGGACTCCACACCAATGGGGCCATAAAACAATGTGCTGTAGCTTCGGGGCTGGAAACACTCCTAGCGAGTTGACACACAGTCTCATTCCTTCAGTCTGGATTCTTTGATGGTGGGTAAAGACTTATGGGTACATTTTAAAATGACCACGCGCATAAAAAACTAGGGTTACGCGCAGAGGTGCTGGGCCCAGAGAAAGGGGCAGTGTGGGGGCAGGGAGGGTCGGGACTGGAGGCGGCCAGTACAGTGGCCATTTGCCGCTGGGCCAGGGAAGCAGCTGCCGGCACGCGTAAGTTGCTGCTGCTCCTGAAGAGGAGCAAAAAGGTAAAATAGAGAAAATTGGGGTTAGATAAGATAGGGGCGGCAGGGGGGGAAGAGGGAGGAAGGTCAGTTAGGTGGATTAAAAAGTTCTCTCGCAGTCTGCTCCTTAATTGGAGTGGACTGGGAAGGAACTTGGAGAGGCCCTATCTTGTCGTGATCCATCGGCGTTTCCATGTGCGCGCACGTTCGGAAATGTACCCCTTAATTTTCAGGGCCCAGAGTGGCAGGGGTGCCTGTGCTTTCTTCTCCCAGGGAGAAGTATTTTTGGATCCACGCTGTGTGTCCAAAGAATACACCTGAGCCACTGGTTTAATGTCCAAAAATAAAGTCTTTACTGATGGAAAATCAGATGAAATATGGCACGATAAATCTTAATCCTCAGCGCAACAGAACTTCATTCTTTTACAGGTCTTTTCATGCTTTCTGTGCAAGAACCTCTCTACCAGGTGACGGGAAACATTCACCCTCCAAGGCTTGGATAAGTAGAGTTTCCAGGGGGGCAGGGTATCCTTTAGATGGGCAGGAAAAAGCACTTCCAAAACTGGGAAGAAAGGTATCATCCTGTCTCTGCACAGAGAGTCCCAGGGTGAAGACCCTGATGGGTGCCCTCAGTGGTTGATCTCCAATACTCTTTATCCGTAGATGAATCTCTGATGGGAGGGATCCACGCTGGAACAAGCAGCTCTGATTGTTCCTTCTGATGGGCAGCCAAACGCATCCTCCCAGATCTTCTCAAAATAAATGTCTTCTTTTCCCCAAACTCAGGCCCTGGTACCAGGTCACCACCTTCCTCTGTCCTCACTGAAGAGCCAAAGGGGCATGGGACTCCCAGAGGGAGGGGTCCCCGTGCCATCTCCCCAAGTAGAGTCCAGGTCTCACTAGGCTTCCCACAAATTAAAGTCTTTCAAAAGTCCCAATTATCCCAGGATATATAAACCCTACTCACCAGGGAGTGGATAAGCAGGGCAGATCCCTGACCTGTCTCATGGACTCCAAGCAGGAGAGCTAAGAGAAGGCCAACAATCAACACAGAAAAAGCTCCAAACACCTCCACTAACTTCCAAAATAAGTCACACTGCCCCCAGAGCTCTCTCTCGAGAGAACTGTTTATAAAACCTCTCTAAGGGGTCAGCCATTCCAGCACCTCAAAGAGAGGAGCTGACACCACCCCTAGTTATTCTGCTCTAACTGCACTGTTCCTAGGTGAATAAAAAAGGAGATCACCCAAGGCACTATGGTAATATGCCTGGAGGGGCCATTACACTTCCTATTTTTAGGTTGCATCCCAAGGCTTTACCACACTCACTAAAGTTTATTGCATGGTCCCATTAATGAGTTCAGAATGTGCTCCGAGGAAGACTGAAGGGAAAAGGAGAATATGACAGAAACATTGAAATATTTAGAAGACTTCAATAAAGTGGAAAAATGAGTTATCCGTATAAAAGGAATTGTGATTGCTATGTTAATCCCCTTGTGTAAGTGAAATTAAGGGTCTGAACAAGCTGTAGGCGATACCTTTCTGTTGGACTAACTTAATGGGCCTAAGGTTGCCTGCATGTGTCCTTACTAGGGATGTGAATCGTTTTTGAACGATTAAAATTATCATCAGATAATTTTAAAATTGTCCTAAATCTTTAGAGTGCACGATATAATACAAATTCCCCCGATTTATCATCAGGGGCATTTGTATTGTATCGTTAAATAGGGCACGGGAATTATTTGGGGGAGGGCGGAAAAACCGGCACACCAAAACAACCCCTAAACACACCCCAACCCTTTAAAACCAATTCCTTACCCTCCCCCACCCTCCCGAACCCCCCCAAAATGTTAAATTACCTGGTGGTCCAGTGGGGGGGAGGGGTCCCGGCGCGATCTCCCACTCTCGGGCCATTGGCGCCATTTTGGCTGCCACTAATTAAAATGGCGCCGATGGCCCAATAAAAAAAAAAACCCACCCAACCCTTTAAATCTGTTATATGTTATATGTTATATGGTTATATGTAAAGGCGCCGCCCAAAGGTTTTTGTTCATTGTGAACCGATGCGATGTGCGAACGGCCATCGGTATATAAGAGACTTTAAATAAATAAATTAAATAAATAAATAAATAAATAAATCGACCCCCCCTTAGCCTCCCCCACCCTCCTGACCCTTTTTTTTTAGGGAGGCCCGCGCCGCTAAAAAAAAAAACCCACCCGACCCTTTAAATCGACCCCCCCCCCAAAACCTTTTAAAATTACCTGGTGGTCCAGGGGGGCCTCGGGGAGAGATCCAGGGGGGCCTCGGGGAGAGATTTCCCGTTCCCAGGCATCAGCTGTTCTAAAAAAAAATGGCACCGATGCCCCTTTGCCCTTACCATGTGACAGGGTATCCGTGCCATTGACCGGCCCCTGTCACATGGTAGGAGCACTGGATGGCCGGCGCCATCTTTACTCATCAGCCCCTATTATAGAGTATAGTATAATTTTTTTTTTTAGAACAGCTGATGCCTGGGAACGGGAAATCTCTCCCCGAGGCCCCCCTGGATCTCTCCTCTCCCCGAGGCCCCCCAAGGCCCCCCTGGACCACCAGGTAATTTTAAAAGGTTTTTGGGGGGTCAGAAGGGTGGGGTCGATTTAAAGGGTCGGGTGGGGGTTGTTTTTTTAGCAGCGCGGGCCTCCCTAAAAAAAAAAATTAGCGATGTGAATTGGAATCGGAAACGATTCCAATTCACATATCTTAACGATCAGATTCCCCCCCCCCCCCCCCCAAGCCGAATCTGATCGTGAAGACGATCTGGCACACGATTCACATCTCTAGTCCTTACAGTTCAATAAGGGAAGGTGGGGAGGATGCCAGAGTTCAGGAGACAGTAAAAGATCCTAAATCGGATAATGGTAGAAAGATAATGTCCACATTAAATCCTCATGTGTTGCTTTCAAATGTTTATCATCCTAATTTCAAATGTTTTCCATTCCTGATTGTGAGCTGTGGTTCTGTTTCTCCCTGTAAAACTTTGTGTTAAGTCTTTGATTCTTGTCCTTCATTTTTGGCTTTTCTCCATCAGTATAGCACCCTTCATATTTGTTTGCACTGGCTCATGTACACAATTCATGCACACAGCTTGTTTGCTAACCCTTAATTCCATAGAAAAGAAATTCATGGACCAGATGTCGTGATATTAGAAAAGAGAAGGAAGTTACTCTTAGCTGAGAGGCAGGTGAGTGGCCGGCATTGCCTACGGCAGAATCAGTAATAATCAGAGCCATGACAGAATGTAAGTCTGCTTCGGATGTACACGGAGCGAATGGGCAGAGAGGGTGGGGAAGTGGAAGGTAGAAGGAGACGGAGCATTTAAGTGGTTTCAGAGTCCTATATACTAATTAATATGGAGCATTTGAAGATAAAAAAAATGTAAATGGCAATAGCTAACGAATGCAAAACTGGTATGGATCCAACAAACTTCCAAGGAGAGGCAACATCAAGCAACAAACATGAACCTTCAGCAAACTAACACATGACTTAGGCAGTGAAACCGGGCATACTGGGTGGATCAGATGGACCTTATCTGCCAACAAATATGCTTATAAATTCTTATCCATTAAACTGATAGGTCCATATGCCAAAGATTTATTGGCCAACATTGGGCTTGATTTACTAAGGGTTTTCTCCCATTCTGTGTGTGTGTAAAAAATGCTTAGCCAATGAGTCCCTTCGAGAGGATAAATCTTGCAGGCTTAAATTATTGTAATCCCCGCTGTTTGTTAGGGGTCCATCTCTTACACATTTATTTAGTGGGTTCTTAGCATAGGTCATGCAGATGGTGACGTGGACCTGTAAAGAGACAGCTAGAGTGGGCAAGTTACCTAATTAACTTTAATGATTGGAAAAGGAGGACTCACTGCAACTCCCCTCCATAAACTCTGGCCCCAAGCTTCCCCTTAGTGCTGGCAACAGTAAACAGTGGCAGGCAGACAGCACTTTTAAACTTTATTTCTGGATGATCCAGCCCAAAACTATTTACAAATGATAGGTATAGGGTCAAACGGCAGCTCCTGAATAATATCTCAGAATCCATGGGCATCAAACAGTCAGAATCACATAATACCGCCATCCCTATAGGATTATCTGGAACTTAATGATTACATTCCTCCAATTTACATTAGCTACTATCACTCCCAGTTACCTCATTCCCAACACTTGTATGAAGGAATGGGGTTCATGCCTTGATAATTAATCACAAGTTTACCATATCAACACTCACTTCCAGAAGGGACAGCACTACTCATGCCTCCTTGGTCTCTGCCCTTCCACTCAGCTTTCCATCCCTTTCCAGTACCAGAGCAGGGGGTTTCCCCGGCATCCCCATGCCACAGACCACTTGGAGCCTCCTCTTCCTGGACTCACCTCGGACGTCTTCTCTACAGGGATCATTCCCCAAGGGGGAGGAACAGCCTCAGGCCTCTCTGCATGTGGGGGAGAGCCCCTGCAGGGTCCCACTGCCCTTTAGGAGGGTCCCTGGAAGTACCAGACAGCAGGCTGACTACTCCAGATGGTCGGGTCCCTGGGAGTCTCTGACCCCTAACCACATGGGAAAAAGCAGGGCCAAACCTGCCAAAACCTTCCCACTTTAACTGCTCCCACCAAATCTTGGTCACCCAATCAGAGAAACCCACACCCTTAACGGGACCCGCACATTGGTTTTCCCAAAGCCCATTATCACACCAACAGCTATTGCTCACTCGCTAAAAATACCATCCAGTGGAGATTTGTAAATGCTACATACACAAATATTTCAACATTTTTCCAAACAAAGTAACATGACAACTCCGAGTCCCCCCACCTAGAATGTCTTGAAATCTATAAAACCCTAAAACAAGGCACCATATTTGGTGATCTCCCTACATTGTCCACCCTCTCTACCTGTGTGGGCAAGTTGTTGCCCATGCAAAATGAGTCAGGGCTGGAGGCATTGCAGGGTTCAGTAAAACCTTTGCAGGTCAGCACAGATATTCAACGCCGTCCAGCTTCCATTGCATGAATCAGTCTGATCAGGAGAAGGGCGTCCTAAGGTTTTCTGGATAAAGTTACCTGGATACATTCAATGGCAGACTTATCCAGATAATTCCCACTGAATATCCTGATAGAGTTATCCAGGAAACCCTACCCGGATTACGTTCCTGCTGGCCGGCTTGCTTAATGTGGATCTATACAAGGTCAAGGCAGGAAGACCCCTGCATTGCATCATAGAAGGGAAAGGGGACAGAGAATAAAACACATTTTACCCATGGGCTGCAAATATTTTGGGTCTCTACAACTTTCAAGTGGAATTGTTACTTACCCAGTACCCCCAGCGTAAGGGAGGTCAGTGCAAGGAGCAGGGAGAGCTGCTTCATTCTTACAGGAGCTGAAATGCTCCTCCTGGACAGCTTAGTCCCGATATCAGAGAAATTAAGATTTTCAAATATTTTTTAAGGTGATAAGAGCAGGGAGCTAGAACGTGTCCAGCACCAATCCATGCAGCTTGATAATGATTTAAATATAAAACAGCAGTAGCATCTTATTCAGGAAATGCTTTATCAGCCTGACATTTAGAGAAGGAAGGGCCTGCAACATGAGCGTTGGCTTCTACTCTGATGAAATCAAGATTTCTGTATATTGATGACTGATATGCTCAGGTTAATTCTTCTTGAATTCCATCAGATGCTCCTGTGTTTGGATAAAAGGAAACCTTCACTTACTGTAACTAAAGTGTGAGAATGTTCAGCCTCTGGATGCGATGTAAATAGGGGAGCTCGCAGATTGTGCAGTCCTGCCATAAGTGTGGCCCCAATTTTAGTGCACAAACTGCACTCCCAATGCATGCAGCAAGGAGATTTTTTACAAAAAGAGTGAAAGTAAAGCTGAACTTGTTGCTTAGCATCCTCGCATGGAAATCCTTTGCACATGAAGGCATTAACTATTACCCCCCATGCAGAGAGGTGCGCTGGGTTAGCATCCTCACATGGAAATCCCTCACACATGAAGGCATTAACTATTACCCCCCATGCAGAGAGGTGCGCTGGGTTAGCATCCTCACATGGAAATCCCTTGCACATGAAGGCATTAACTATTACCCCCATGCAGAGAGGGGCGCTGGGTTAGGAACCTCACATGGAAATCCCTTGCACATGAAGGCAATATATATCCAGATTAGCTCTCTGCTTCAACGGCAGGGAGGAAAGAAGAAAAGTGGATTTATATTAAAATAACAACCAACAAAGACTGAATTGCACAGGCTGGGTAAACAAATATGAGTGGGAGTAACTTGCTTATTGCGGCAGTTACTACCCCTAACCAATTAAGCTAGATACTTCACTTAGAAGGAATTCCAGCACTGCTCTCTACATTAATGGCGGGGGTGGAAGGGAAATAGAACCAAAAGGTAACTAAAGGCCAAGAGTAACAGATAAGTATGAGAGAAAAAAAAAGTGTGAAAGCTTGCTGGGCAGACTGTATGGGCCATTTGGTCTTCTTCTGCTGTCATTTCCATGTTTCTATGTTTCTATATTAACTATTCCCCCCCATGCAGAGAGGGGCGCTGGGTAAGCATCCTCGCATGGAAATCCCTTGCACATGAAGGCATTAACTATTACCCCCCATGCAGAGAGGTGCACTGAGTTAGCGTCCTCACATGGAAATCCCTTGCACATGAAGGCATTAACTATTCCCCCCCCATGCAGAGAGGTGCGCTGGGTTAGGAACCTCACATGGAAATCCCTTGCTCATGAAGGCATTAACTATTCCCCCCCATGCAGAGAGGTGCGCTGGTTTAGCATCCTCGCATGGAAATCCCTCGCACATGAAGGCATTAACTATTACCCCCCATGCATAGAGGGGCGCTGGGTTAGCATCCTCACATGGAAATCCCATGCACATGAAGGCATTAACTATTCCCCCCCATGCAGAGAGGGGCGCTGGGTTAGCATCCTCGCATGGAAATCCCATGCACATGAAGGCATTAACTATTCCCCCCCATGCAGAGAGGTGCGCTGGGTTAGCATCCTCGCATGGAAATCCCTTGCTCATGAAGGCATTAACTATTACCCCCCCATGCAGAGAGGTGAGCTGGGTTAGCATCCTCGCATGGAAATCCCTTGCACATGAAGGCATTAACTATTACCCCCCCATGCAGAGAGGTGAGCTGGGTTAGCATCCTCGCATGGAAATCCCTTGCTCATGAAGGCATTAACTATTACCCCCCATGCAGAGAGGGGCACTGGGTTAGCATCCTCACATGGAAATCCCATGCACATGAAGGCATTAACTATTACCCCCCATGCAGAGAGGTGCGCTGGGTTAGGATCCTCGCATGGAAATCCCTTGCTCATGAAGGCATTAACTATTCCCCCCCATGCAGAGAGGTGCGCTGGGTTAGCATCCTCGCATGGAAATCCCTTGCACATGAAGGCATTAACTATTCCCCCCCCCATGCAGAGAGGGGCGCTGGGTTAGCATCCTCGCATGGAAATCCCTTGCACATGAAGGCATTAACTATTACCCCCCATGCAGAGAGGAGCGCTGGGTTAGCATCCTCACATGGAAATCCCTTGCACATGAAGGCATTAACTATTCCCCCCCATGCAGAGAGGTGCGCTGGGTTAGCATCCTAACATGGAAATCCCATGCACATGAAGGCATTAACTATTACCCCCCATGCAGAGAGGGGCGCTGGGTTAGCATCCTCACATGGAAATCCCTCGCACATGAAGGCATTAACTATTACCCCCCATACAGAGAGGTGCGCTGGGTTAGCATCCTCGCATGGAAATCCCTTGCTCATGAAGGCATTAACTATTACCCCCCATGCAGAGAGGTGCGCTGGGTTAGCATCCTCACATGGAAATCCCTTGCACATGAAGGCATTAACTATTCCCCCCCATGCAGAGAGGGGCGCTGGGTTAGCATCCTCACATGGAAATCCCTTGCACATGAAGGCATTAACTATTCCCCTCCATGCAGAGAGGGGCGCTGGGTTAGCATCCTCGCATGGAAATCCCTTGCACATGAAGGCATTAACTATTCCCCCCCATGCAGAGAGGTGCGCTGGGTTAGCATCCTCGCATGGAAATCCCTTGCAGTCAGAGGAATGAACGTCTCCTTTCATGACTCCAAGTCACATCAAATCTTCACTGATGAGTACTGTGCTGTTCATACTTCTGACTGTGCATGTAAAACTGCCTCCCAAAACCTAGATGACCACCTCAAATAGTAGTTGAACCTCCAACAGTGGTATAAAAAGTTGACTAATATGTGTTCCTCCCCACACGTGCTTTCTCTCTCTCTCCCTCTCTCTCTCCCCCCCGCTGCAAAATGGGATTTAGTGCAAATGCTGGTTTGAGCATAAATTGCAAGCAACATTAAACACCCCTCATTTTTATAAACTCCACCCTTTTCACTAATTTTTCAATATTTGTATACGTATCTCGCGATGCATTATTCATTGCACGTGTTATGGCTTTATCTCGGGTGTTACATTCCTAATGCCTGCATTAAAGTCCTAACGCATTTTGATGAATGACCCTTTTCGTAAGCAGGAATTGTCACAGAAGCTTTTTCCAGCCTACAAAATTGTCTTCTGCCTGACATAGCATGCAATATATCATTTCAGCTAAATACAACCGAATGTTTCTAAAGGATCCACAGTTTCACGCACAGGCGTAATCTCATTGCCCTAACATCTGCACGAAAGCACATCGAAGCTCTTGCAGGCCGATGCAATATCCACATGGGACAAATGGGCGCTCATGATTAAGTGCCTGCTTACCTAATCAGCACCTATCCACCCCTCTCAGGTGCGCGATGAACCGCTGCGTTAAAAAGAAGGGGGTAGGGGAAAATGTGGATGCTGAGCGCCATCTGAGCATCAAGCACCCAGGAGAAGTGGACGTGTGCACAGCCACGGGTTAGGAAAATAGACGCTCGAAAACTGAGCGCCTTTTCCTAACCTGACAGCTGGCAAGACATTTTTTTTCATCTTGCTGCTTTCTGTGCTTCCTCCAACTTAATATTCCCATGATAATAAGTGGGAGGAACCAGAGCTAAGCACTGGTTTGGAGACGCATTTTGGATGCACTGATCCCCCTTTTCCAATAGGGATTATGGACGTGCATCCAAAACTTGAGTCTAAATGCAAGCTAAACTGTGCGGTAGCCTGAGCACACAATGTTACATCAGCCTGCTGTGAGATGACATGCCCAGCCAGCACTGATTGCCAGAACTATATGCCTAAGCATAAGTAGCCAATGCAGCAGAGTCTAACTATAGACAATAGACATTTAGCTAGATAGACTAGGGACTGTATTTTAGCTGAAAATTGCTTAGATTGCACTCAGTGTCTGTGAGCAGTGTAAGGCCTGCTTGCTTAGAATGGTTGTGGGTAGTGAGGGGTCTGAATGTTGCTCTCAGTTAGGCCGATACAGTACAGTGCGCTCCGATGGAGCGCACTGTTAACCTGTCATTGGACGCGCCGGCCATAGACAACACGATTCGACTGCAGGAGGTCGTTTCCGTACGGAAAAACCAAAGGTAGCGCCGGCTCCATTTCTACAAGCACCGGAGGTCCGAGAGTGGAAGATCACAGCGGGACCCTTCCTCTGGACCCCAGGTAATTTAAGGCATTTGGGGGGGGGGGGGTTGGGGGGGGGGGGGGATTTATTTTAAAGGGCCGGGGTGGGTTTTAGGGTTTTTTTAGTGTACCGGTTTTTTCGCCCTCCCCCTTCCCCCGATTTACGATTTTTTGACGATAAATCGGGGGAATTGTTATTGTATCGCGGCTCTAACGATTTTTGACGATTTAAAATATATCGGACGATATTTTAAATCGTCAAAAAACGATTCACATCCCTACCCAGTATGGCATGTTCTTATGTTCTTATGTTCTTATTTTCATTCAATACTGACCATGGACTTTAGTTGTATTTGGGGGATGTATCAGATCATAGCATCCCTGTGTTGTTGTATTTATGTTGATAAATGCCAATAAAACTGTTTCAACATAAATATCGAGCTGAGGTGTGGGCGCGCCTATGCAGGGCCAAGAAGGTGGAGGAGTCAGCGATGGCGGAGTCCCTGCCGAAAGAAAACAGCAATCAGTGGTGGCACCAGGGCAGCAAAAAAGAGCAGTCGACGGTGGCTTCCTGCCGTGAATATGAGGCGTCCCGGTGGCAGCATTATGGCTGCGAAGATGAAGAAAGGCGGCGGCTCTCCTGCCACATAAAGATAAGCAGTCGGCGGCAGCTTTCTATCGCGAAGATAAAGGAGTGTCAGTGGCTTCCCAGTGACAAAGAAGAATGGTGGCATCCCCTCCTGCCATGACAGTGACATTGGGCAGCAAAGCAGTGGAGCGGCGGTCCGGGGCGGCATAGGCCTTGTCAACAGGGGACCAGCGGCGTGTAGGGTGAGTGAGGGCCTGCTTGCGGGATGGGCTCCGCGAGCAGGATAGTAACAGCACCCCCTCCTCAAAGCCCCCTCTTCAGCCTCTTCTCTATGGCTGAAGACAAGAAGTCAAATCTATTATACCAGCTGAGGAACTTAGGGGGGTCCAAACACAAGATATCCAAAATACTTGGAAGGAGCTGAAGCGATGAAGCATTTGGAGCATATTAAAGACATGACATAGACACAAAAAACTCAGGAAAAGATATGACCCAGGTTGAATTGTAGGCACAGATGATTGGTAGCATCATGAAGTGTTAGTTCAGTTCTTGTTTCATGTTTAAGTAGGGCAAGACGGAAGTAAGGAAAACATAAGCAACATTTTCCTGCTGTAAGCAATGGTGAAGATAGATATTAAGGAATCATTGCTGGATTCTTAGATGCAAGGGTGGAATACGAGGAGAGAGTGTAGGTAAACTTGTAGATTACCACTTGCTCTTTGGTAGGCATTGGTACAAGGATCACCAGGTGGAACTAGGAAGTCCAACAAATATTGCTCAGAAGCTGGAAAGCTGATCTTAGAGGCATATTTTATACCTCTTGATGATAGATAGAACACAGAACTGAAGTTGATGGGTGGAACGAAGCTCAGAGTTACCCACCCCAGACTTTGCAAAGCCAGTGGTAGACAAGAATAGTCCCTTTTGTAAGATCAAGAAGGGAATTGCATTTTAGGTATAATCTGCATGTTAACACAGGCTCCCATATGACAGCAAATTTGTTCCTTGAAGGAGCTTGGTAGTCGATAGATGTAAATGTTCAACTTTACACAGGAAACTATTTCCTTGAAAGGGATCTCCAGAATGGCTTGGTAGGGGTAATATCCCTCACTCTCATATCAGATGAGCTGCTTCAAGGTAGGTCGTAAGGTTCAAGGAGGCAAAGCTTAGAGACAGTGGAAGAGTCCAACTGGTCATTAACGCTCCTCTACTTCCATAGACAGATTATAAATGCAGCTGATGGCAAAGATCCTTGCAGGGACAACTTTTAGAAATGGTAGAAATCAACTTGAGAGAATGGCAGATTTTAGTTTTCCTTGAAGACCAGTCCTCTTCTCCAGGAATGGATCTCCTAGGTATAAGATTGATGGTCAGCTCCCAGAAGTACAGAGGATCAGGAACTCAAGGAGAAGATGTCAGCAACCGTTCTCAATGGATCCAAGGGTACTGATGTTGACTCCCAAGTAAAGGGAAGACATAGTGTCCTCAGATTGAGAGTAATGGATCCATCTAGGAGGATTTGCAGCAGAAGAACCATGCAGGCCCATCAAGTGAGACAAAAGGTGGCAATCACAGCCCTTAGCCTGGCAGTAGAAACGAAGCTGGGGAGCACATGAAACAAACCACATCAGGATCTCCCAATCATGATTCCACCAGCTCAGAAGGCTGCGTGAAGGGCACTGGAGGATGATGGCTGTGAGCTCTGGATTCAGGACAACTCGCCATATTGGTATAATGAAGGAACAACAAGAAGACAACTTAGGGACTTGGAATGGGATTAGAGGCTGGAATTCCCACTTGCACTGTGCAAAATCAGGATTGTAGTTGTAAACAGTCCCAAGGCGAGAGCCAGAGTTGTGTGAAGCGGGGACTTAACTCAAACTGGAGAGATGGAGCCAGGTCTAGGGAGCAGGCGCATCCTGCAGGTTGTTAAAACACAAGGCCTTGGAGTTTCTGTGGAATCCGTAGCTTATGAGGGTGGTCAGCAGAAGAACAAGGAGACTGAAATGACTGCAGTGTTGAAACCTAGGCACAGGTGCCTCCTGCAGGTTGTATGGAACACAGGAAGAAGTGCAGCATCTCTGTGGATTGAACAGAGATGGTTCCTGGAACAATTGCAGGTCAGGGGGAGTTCCAGGACCAGACTGAAGTCAAAGAGGATCTGGATGCAGGTGCCTCCTCCGAGTCATAGGCAAAACTCCAGACACACTGACATGAAAAAGGGGAAAAAAAAATCTTGAGTAGGAGCGAGGTACCAAAATGTCCAGGAAGACTTGGGCAAAACATTATTGGCAAAAGACAAGGTATCAGAGATTCCAGGAAAACGTGCGCTCATCACAAGCACACACTCACTGAGTTCATGGCCTTGAAATCCTGTTGTGAATGCAGAGGCACGTTCGCTTGCTCAGAGAGTTGTGAGCCCTTGGGCAATGGTGCAGCTCGGGGAGGAGCCCCAAGACACACACCGTAGGAGGTAAACTTTTTCAGGCACGGGCTGGGGCTTGAGCTGGAACAAGGTTGGACCAGGGTCAAGATGTGGAACATTAGGAACTGGAACAAGGCAGGCTCAGCCCTCCACTGGACCTACACGTACCAGTCGGACCCAACAACGCAATGCTGGTCTCAAGAGTAGACCTCCGACCACTTCCAGACCCACCGCTTGGGAAGGACGAGTGTGTGAGGCAATATGGAGGCTGAAGGCAGGAACAAGACAAGACATGGAACTCAGGAACTAGGAAAGTCAGAAGAGGACTCGAGGAACTTGGAAGACTCAGACGAAGATACATGGAACTTGGAAGACTCAGACGAGATTTCAGGATGCTTGGAAGACTCGAACAAGGACTCAAGGAACTTGGAAGATGCAGACAATATTTCAGGATACTTGGAAGATTTGGACAAGGTTTCAGGATACTTGGAAGACTCAGACAAGGTTTCATGGAACTTGGAAGATTCGGACAAGGATCCAGGATACTTGGAAGACTCAGGTGAGGATTCAGGGTTCAGGCATTAGTACAGGGTGAGTACTGCACTGCAGTGCACCCTACACAGCCACCCATGGCTGGTCGCAAACCACGCCGAAAGTGAAGCAGACTCCAGATGAGAAAGTGAAGACTTGGAAATGGAAACATGTCAAAGATTCAGGAGAGGCCTGCACCGAGGCGCGCCTTATACAGCTGCCCATGGCTGGTCACGGACCACGCTGAAGGGGAACAGGTTCCTGCTTGAGTCTTGGGCATGGACGGAAGCAGGCACAAGGTACTCTGAAGACCGGGAACAGGATTCAAGACTCAGGATTCAAAGGATTCAGGAACAGACCTCGGTTTTAAAAACGGGGCTTTCTGGAGTCTTGTGCTGCAGACATGAAGACAGGCCTTGTGCCACGAAGCACCTTCACAGCTCCCCATGGGCTGGTCAAGGACCACGACGGTGGCACGCCAGGAAGGGTGGAAAAGCAGAAAACCTGGAAGCAGGACAAAGCACTGGAGACCAGGACATCAGGACCAGGACTGGAACACGGAACATCAGAGCTTCTGGATAAGGAACATCAGAACTTCTAGACAAGGAACATCAGGACACCAAGGAGACAACAAAGTAGCTCCAGTGAGGAACAGGACCAGGAACATCAGGACAAAGGAGACCAAGAACATCAAACAAGAAGCCATCAAGACACAGGAAGATCACAGAGAAACTTGACCGGAGAGAGAAGCATGGACGACCATGGATCCAGTTCGAAGGCCTCGAGGAAGTAGAAGAGAGCCCTTTTATAGGGCTGGACTTGGTGCAGCCTGATGATGTCATGCAGTGGGACCAAGGGCTTTTCACGCCGCTTGCCCTTTAAATGTTGAGCTGAGGCATGCGCATGTGCCTATAAAAGGGCCAAGAAGGTAGAGGAGTCGGCCATGGCGGTGTCCCTTCCACAAGAAGATGACAGTCAGTGGCGGCACCAGGGCCGTAAAGAAGAGCAGTCGGTGGTGGGTTCCTGCCACGAAGATGAGGAGTCCCAGCAGCAGCACTAGTGCTGCGAAGATGAAGAACTGCGGTGACTCTCCTGACGCATGAAGAGGAGCAGTCGGTGGTGGCTTCCTGCCACGAAGATAGAGGAGCAGCACAGCTTCCCAGCCATGAAGAGGAACGGTGGTGGCCCCTCCTGCCGTGACAGCCATGTCGGGCTGTGAATCAGTGGCAGTGGCAGTCCGTGGAGGCATAGGCTGCATCAACAGCATGCAGGGTGAGTGAGGGCCTGCTCACGGGATGGGCTCTGCGAGCAGGATCGTAACATATTGTTTTTGATATAAAGGGCTACTCCTCCCCCGTTTCTATCCTCTCCATCGTTCCAAAACAACTTATAGCCTGGTATGGCCATATCCCAGTCATGAGAATATGTGAACCATATCTCTGTAACAGCAACAATGTGCAATTCTGCCTCCACCATTAGGGCCTGCAGGTCAGAGATTTTATTTCCCATACTCTGAGCATTTGGAGTCATAGCTTTCCAATTTTCTCCCTTGATTTGTTGCAATTCCTAGGCACCGTTTCTGCTTTTTTGAGCTGATTGATTGTGGTATTTTCTCCTCCCATGTCCTGTATTGCTTTGAGGTGACATGACAATTTCATTGGCCTTCTCCTGCCACCCCCATTCTTTAGTTTAAATGTCTTATAATACACTCATAGCTGACTTAACTTTCTCAGTTAGGACAGCTCTTTATAGCTGTTTAGAGAAAATGAATGAGAACATATTGGAGTAAAATTTTCAATGCAGAATATAGGCAAATGGGTTACAGAGGCAGAAACAAGAATTTCCTCACTGGAAGATAACAAAATCTGACAACACAATTAAGGGAAGCTCATAAAACTCAGAAGCTCGTAAAACTCGTAAAACTCAGAAGCGTAAAACTCAGACCTCTCTTACACACCCAAGATTTCCGTACTGTTATCCAGGCCACCATTACATCCAAAATAGACTACTGCAATGCTTTACTCATAGGGCTCCCCTACTCTACCATTAAACCTCTGCAAATGTTGCAACATGCGGCAGCGAGACTCATTGCAAACTCCCGCAAATATGATCACATCACCCCCATCCTCAGAGACTTACACTGGCTCCCCATAGCATCACGCATTACCTACAAAACCCTCACCATAATCCACAAAGCAATTCACACTCACAACTCCAACTGGTTAGACCTCCCATTTGCAACTCCTAAGTCCAGTCGACCCACCAGAACGGCCAACTCAGGCACCCTACTTGTGCCCTCCCTTAAAACTGCCCATCTCTCCTCCACACGTGATCGTGCCCTCTCGATTGCAGGTCCTACTCATTGGAACACACTACCGCCTGACATACGCCTTGAACCATGTATGAACAACTTCAAAAAGAAATTAAAAACATGGTTATTCAACCAAGCCTACCCAGAATAAAAAGCTATCCCTCCGCGCTAAAGTAGACCACAATACTTTACTCCTTTCCTCATATTGAGGAACTATACTTTGTTATACTCCCTTTCCTCATCTTGAGGAACCACGTTTTGTTATCCTATCTTTTCTCGCCTACCTTTCACTATCCCCTCTCCCAGTTGACTTCCCTGTTAAAATGTAATTTCCAAGCTTAACCTGTTTAATGTAAACTGACATGATGTCCACAACTAATGCCGGTATATAAAAATGTTTAAATAAATAAATAAATAAATAAATAAATAAATGGTGCAAGCAGAGAAAATTGATGATTTAGAGAATCATTCATGTAGCAGTGTTCGCACTAAGCTGCATTTTGGGGGTATACATGAGAGTGTTTCCAATGCAGGCCTGACTCTACTGTCGGAAACATGGCTGCCACAAGTGGCAAGTGAGGACATGCTAGCTGGTAGAGAGGGCTCATTGCTGAAGCTCATATATCACAAAATCTCCAAAACTCAATTGCTTTTTGCATACCACAAATGCAAAGAGATAAAATGCCAGGAAGCGAAGATCTTAACATTTCAAGACTTTACGGCTCCTATTGATAGATGGGAGCAACATACAGATGAGCCGGAAGGCTCATCTGTATGTTGCTCCCAGCATCCCTGGGAGAGGAGTCCAGAAGTCACAACAAGCGATCCAGGGATTGAATTCCACAGCCTCAGCTTCCAGAGGCCCTGTACCCTTTGCAGTAGAAGAGGACTGGAAGGCTCATCTGCATTCTGCTCCCAGCATACCCCCCCCCCCCCCCCGGATAGGAATCCAGAGGCCCCAGCAAGCAATGCAGGGATTGAATTCCACAGTCCTAGCTTCCAGAGGCCCCACACACTTTGCAGTAGAAGAAGACCAGAAGGCTCATCTGCATGCTGCTCCTAGCATCCCATGGAGAGGAGTCCAGAGGCCCCAGCAAGTGATCCAGGGATTGAATTCCACAGCCTCAGCTTCCAGAGGCCTCACACCCTTTGCAGTAGAAGAGGACCGGAAGGCTCATCTGCATGCTACTTCCAGCATTCCCCCAGAGAGGAATCCAGAGGCCCCATGCAGGGATTCAATTGTACAGCCCTAGCTTCCAGAGGCCCCACATACTTTGCAATAGAAGAAGACCAGAAGGCTCATCTACATGCTGCTCCTAGCATCCCATGGAGAGGAGTCCAGAGGCCCCAGCAAGTGATCCAGGGATTGAATTCCACAGCCTCAGCTTCCAGAGGCCCCGCAACCTTTGCAGTAGAAGAGGACCGGAAGGCTAGGATGACCTCATTTCATCTTAGAAAGAAGATGGCATGGAAGACCTCAGAGGCCTGGGCACTGGGCCTGGGCCTGATCCTTGGCTGAGGCCTCAAAATTGGGACCTGGCCTATAGGCTAAGCCCTGACCTCAGTTCTAGGTTGGGGACAAGGCTCTGGTGTTGTGAAATGGTCTCCAAGAAACAGAATAAGGCCTTGGACCTGGGTCCAGGCTGAGGCCCTGGCATTGGGGCCTGGTCTCCAGACTGGACTGCAGCATTGGACCTGGGACTGACTCCGCTCAAAGCCCTGGGATTGGGGCCTGACCTCTAGGTCGAGTCCTGGCATCAGGACTGGGTCTGTGCCATGGCCCTGGCATGTGGTCCTTGTCAGACCAAGTCCAGATGCATGAGACCCAAGCATCAAACTGAGTCTGGTTAGAGGCCTTGGCATCGGGAGATATTTAATCCTCAGGTTTGTCCAGGGCATTGCGTTTCAGGGTGGGGGTGGGGGAGTTGACAGCTGGTGGAGGTGGGTGGGGGTCATTGTTTTGTTATAATTTTGAATGTTGTATGTGTTTTATTATGATGTGTAACCTGGCCTGGACAAATCAATAAATGCAGGTAAAATTATCATTCTGAGGCCAATGGAACCTGCTTTTGGGATGCCAGCTGGTCCGGCTGTGAACCAGCCATGGACACAGGAAATACATTTATTTATTTATTTATTTATTTATTTATTTATTTTTAGTTTTTATGTACCGAAGTTCTTGTACGATATACAAATCAATCCGGTTTACAAGTAACAGAGAAACGCCAAAAGGCATGAATGGGCGCCTAAGGGCTTTACAAGGAACAGTTGAACAGTTAGAACAATTAAAACAAAGGGAACAAAACAAAACAAAACAACTCCATAAAAACAATTAAGTAGTAAATCTCTCAGGGTTATACATAATCTCTCAGGAATATACATAAATCTCTAAGGGTTATATATACATGCCAAAGAGCTTTAAATAAAGCAGATTACAACGATAATAACAGTAGAAACAAATTGTACAGAAAACGCAGCGTTGTACGAATATTATTGAACGCTGTAGTAGGGCGGGAAGTATTTGATAGGAGAGAAGCTATGGAATAAAATCAGGGAGGGTGTTATAGAGAGTAATTGAATTGAGTGAGTTTCAAAATGAGAGCTACTGATGGGAGGTTTGACTTACTGCTTGACTAGGAATTCAAATATATAGGGAGGGAAACTGAGAAAGGCGTACAAAAGTATGGGGAGAGTTCAATTGGAAACTGCTTATGTGTCTGTGAATGCTTGGCTGAAGAGCCAGGTTTTTAGCTTTTTTTTAAACACCGGATGGCTGGGTTCAAGTCTTAGGTCTGGGGGGAGCGCATTCCAATGGTGGGGTCCTGCGGCTGATAGGGCTCGTTTCCTTAGTGAAGTTTTTGCAGGTGGGACATACAGTGTGCCTTTGTAAGCGTTTATGATGGGTCTGGAGGATGTGTGAGGTCATAGTTGTGTCTTTAGGTTGATGGGAGAGATGTTGTGGATAGCTTTATGAATGATGGTAAGGACATTGAAGAGAATCCTGAACTTGATAGGTAGCCAGTGTAGGTTGCGTAGAATGGGGGTGATATGTTCCCTTTTGTTGAAGTTTGTAAGGATTCTAGTGGCGGCGTTCTGGACCATCTGTAAGGGTTTTATTGTATTGGTAGGGAGACTGAGTAAGAGAGAGTTGAAATAGTCAATCTTGGTTAGGATAATGGATTGTAGTACTATTTATTTATTTATTTATTTAATATATATTTCTATACCGGACTTCACGAATAGAATTCACATCAGGCCGGTTTACATGGAACTTGGGGGATAAACAAGTGTAACCAAGAACAAGAAGGCTGAATCAAGCAAAGTTACATAAAACATAAAACTAGATGGAAATCGTTGAAGTGAAGGAGAGACTTTAGCTTTTTGAGGACTTGCAGTTTGTAAAAGCAGTCCTTTGTGGTGGTGTTTATGAATTTTTTAAGGTTTAGTTGGTTGTACAGCCATGCTCCTAGATTCCTGACGTCTGGTGAGAAGTTAATGTTAGAACTTGAGGTTTGAGCAGTGCTTGCTAGGTTGGTGAGGGAATCGTGGGAGATAATGAGCATCTCGGTTTCATTGGTGTTCAACACTAAATTGAGGCTAGAGGGTACTTGATTAATTGGTTGGAGGCAGTCGTTCCAGTGGGCAATAGTTTTTTGCAGGGATTGTTGCAGTTGGGTGCTGCAGTCAGGATAGTGGACCCTTGGGCTGGTCTACCCAGGGAGGCAGGGTAGGCCGGGAGGCGGAGCCACAGGCTAGCAGAGTTCACCCGGGAACCAGAAAACCCCCAGGAGGAGCCCGTAGGGTCCTGGAACCTTGGGACTTAGGAGAACGCTCAGAGTCTATAAGCAGAGGAAGCCTGGGCAGCGGGTGTAGCAATGAAAGTCCAAAGAGAACACAAAAGTCTGTAGGCCAGCAATGCAGGTTGAGGGCCAGCTGATGACAGCAACGATACCTGTGGCAAGCTGAACCGTGAGGCAGGAGTTGAAGACAGGCTGTGAACTGGAGCAGCCTGTAGCCTGGAACGGAGTCTGTAGTTGGCTGTGAACCGGAGTGGCTGTAGACTGGAAAGGAGTCTGTAGCTGGCTGTGAACCGGAGCAGGCTGTAGACTGGAACGGAGTCTGTAGTTGACTGTGAACTGGAGCGGCTGTAGACTGGAAAGGAGTCTGTAGCTGGCTGTGAACCGGAGCAGGCTGTAGACTGGAACGGAGTCTGTAGCTGGCTGTGAACCGGAGCAGGCTGTAGACTGCAACGGAGTCTGTAGCTGGCTGTGAACCGGAGCAGGCTGAAGACTGGAACGGGGCCTGCAGCTGGCTGTGAACTGGAGCAGGCTGAAGACTGGAACGGGGCCTGCAGCTGGCTGTGAACCGGAGCAGGTTGAAGCGGAGCCAGGAACGGACCAGGGTCAGAGGCAGGCGGCAAGCTGAAGCAAAGTCAGGAACGGACCAAAGTCGGAGGCAGGCGGCAGGCGGCAAGCTGAAGCAAAGTCAGGAACGGACCAAAGTCGGAGGCAGGCGGCAAGCTGAAGCGAAGTCAAGGCAATCCAAAAGTCAAGTCAGGAGCGAGGAACAGATGAAAGCGCAACTCAGAACTACTAGGCAGTAGTGAACCTCGTTGCAAGGCAAGGAGAAGGCGTCCGGATGCCGGTTATATCAGACTTAGGGCGTGGCGTCATTAGCACAGGCGGGGCCAGACTTCCGGGAGCTGTGCGCACATAGTGTGCGTCCTCATGCGCGCGCGAGGCAGCGGGGAGACGGGCAAGCAATGGCGGACGCCATGAGGAACCAGCAGAGCTGCAGGGGTCCCGGGTATACGGAACGCGGCGTTTCCAGTAGTGGAGGAGAGCCCTGTTCAGAGTAAGAGAAGGGGAAGCGGTGGAGACCGCAACAGGGATTCTGTAATCGGTATGAGAATCTGTATGTCATCTGCATAAAGATAATGAGTGAGTTTGAGGTTTGAGAGAAGTTGGCAGAGTGGAATGAGGTAGATGTTGAACAGCGTGGGTGAGAGGGAGGAGCCTTGAGGGACTCCCTTATCTGACAGGACAGGATGAGATTCTTTATTATTTATCCTAACTTTGTAGAACCTGTTGCAAAAGAAGGACTTGAACCAGCTGAGTGCAGAACCTTTAATGCCTATGTTTGCTAGTTGGTCTATGAGTATTGTGTGATTTACCGTGTCGAAAGCTGCGGATAAATCTAAAAACACCAACAGGTAGGGTTGTTTTTTCTCCAGGTTTAAGAGGATGGTGTCCGTGAGTGAGAGAAGGAGGGATTCGGTATTTAAACATTTGCGAAAGCCATACTGAGCTGGGGAGAGTAAGTTGTGATCTTCGAGGTATTCTGAATGTTGCTTGTTGACCATTTTTTCCATCAGTTTGGCTATCATAGGTAAGTTTGTGATGGGCCGGAAGTTAGCTGGGTCCTTTGGAGAGGCGTTTGGTTTTTTTAGTAAAGGTTTGAGAATTGCCAACTTTAACTGGTTGGGTACTATGCCTTGAGATAGAGAGGTATTAATGATTTCCGCAAGTGGTTTTGCGATGGTCTTCGGGATGACGATAAGCAGGTTTGTGGGTAATGGATCTGAAGGGTGGGAGGACGATTTGAGTTTCTTGAGGGTGTTTTCTATGTCGAGCGCGGAGGTGGGTTCGAAGGACTCTAGACTGAAGTTTTGTTGAGGTTGGGTTGTGAGGTGGGGCGATGGTGTGGGGTTGAGGACTGAGAGAGGACATGTTAGGTTGGCGATTTTAGACTTGAAGTATTTGGCGAGTTCATTGGCTTTATTGAGTGCTTGGTGGTCCGGGATGGAAGGAGGTAGTGGTTTGGTAAGTGATGAGACGTATGAGAAAAGTGCCTTTGAGTCGAAGACAAAATTGTGGATTTTTTTTGCGTAAAAATCTTTCTTGGTTTTGTGGATGGTGTTCCTGTAAGTGTTGAGTAGTGATTTATAGGTGGCATGTGCTAAGTTGGATGGATTTTTCCTCCAGCATTCTTCTTTATTTCTTAGTTTTTGTTTTAGGGATTTGAGTTCCAGGGTAAACCAAGGTTTTCTATTGTCAAGTGCAGGTTGTATTACTTTGGTGGTCGTTGGGCAGATTTGATCCGCAATTTTATTAGTGAGATTGATCCAAGAGGCAGTGGCAGTGGTTGCTTCAGTGAGGTCCAGTAGGTTTAGTTCTTTGGAGATCTGTTCACTGAGTAAGTCCAGTGGGCATGGTTTCCTGAAATGTATAGTGGATTTAGTGGAAGCTTGAAGTGGTAGGTTTTTTATCTTGAGGGTAGTGTGGATGACACTGTGGTCTGACCAGGGGACTTGAGAGAAGTTGGGGTTGGAGAAGATGGAAAAGCTGTCGCTGATGAAGATGAGGTCCAATGTATGACCTGCCTTGTGAGTGGGGCTGTTGATAATTTGCGAGAAACCTAAATGGTTGAGAGATGAAAGAACTGTTTCACAATTTCTAGATTGTGGATAAGTGTCAACGTGCAGGTTGAAGTCACCCAGGATAATTGCTGGTTTGTCTACGTTGATGTGTTTGGCTATAAGCTCGATCAGAGGGGAGGGGTCCAAGTCTAAAGTTCCTGATACATTCGTAGCTTTTGCTAGTGCAGGAAATCAAAAAGTCTGGAATGAGCTAGAGCAGTGTTATCCAACCTTCTCAAGCTCAAAGCACACCTGTATTAACTAGAGATCTGCAGTCGTTTATCACGAATTAGGCAATTACAATGAAATTGCCTAATTCATAGTGGTTCGGGGGCCCCAAAACCCGAAAAGGATTTTCCCCGAACTTCGGGGAAACTTCGTTTTTCGGGTTTGTGTGGGGAGAGGGGCACATTTTTTTTTAAAATTAAAAACCACCCCAAACATTAAGATTACGTATAATACAACCACCCTCCCCCATCCCGATCCCTCCCCAAGACTTACTAACATCCCTGGGGGTCCAGCGGGGTCCCAGGTTCCATTTGTTCCTCCGTGCCCGGTGTGCTACTGCAAGCCGTGCTCCTCAAAATGGTGCCGAATAGCCTCTGAACTACTATGTCACAGGGGCAACCGGTGCCATTGGTCAGCCCCTGTCACATGCTCATACCATGTGACGGGGGCTGACCAATGGCACCGGTAGCCCCTGTGACATAGTATGGGCAAAGGCTATCGGCGCCATTTTGTATGTAATGTTTCAAAATGAATTTAAATGCTTGGGGTGGGTTTTTTTTTAGCTTCGTTTCCCACTTCGTTTTTTGGGCCGGTTTCGGGTTTCCTCGTTTCGTTTTTCAAAAAATCTAAACGAGAAAACCCGAATTTTACCACGAAGTATCCGACTCAAAAAACGACCCAGTAGAAAAAAACGAAGCACATCTCTAGTATTAACAAAGATTTTGTGTGGCACTGCAGACATGGAGATGATTTATACAGCCTGAAGAAGAGCTGGGGAAGCACTGAAAGAACTGTAGGTCTCTCTCTTTGAAGATTTAAAATAAAGAGGGGGATGGGAAGGGCCAAGACACCCATGATCCCATCACAAGGGCCCGCTCTCTCTACGTACAAGTTGAAGAGAAAGGAGAAGTCAGTGTGGCACAGGCAGCCGGCTCCGTTAGTTACTTTGTGGCTGCCCCAGCTCCTCCACTACTGCTGCTGCGGCTCCCAGCACTCAGAATAAGGCACAGCCCACGCTCAGCGCAGGTCCTGCCGGGCTCATTAAGCCTGGGGGTAAGACACAGGCTGGAAGGACTCAGAGGAGGAAGCTGAGAAGATATGTGGGGTTCTGTTTCCATACCCTGCATGGTGCTTCTTAATTTACATACTGCAGGCCTAGGAAGATGGTGCATATGTGACTATACATGTCCTAAGAAAGATCTGATGTGACCATTAGTCCTGTGATCCTGTGAGGATTATAAAGTCTTCTTCCATTGCATAGCCACATACATCAGCCATATTAAGTAATAAGTCAGTTAAAATCTTCAGTGTAAGACGAGCCTCACAGGAAACCACTGCAATGCGTAAAGGATGGGTGAGATCTTTTCCCAGTGCCTGGTACCAGGAAGGAGTCTGAATTCCCTGCCAATGCCTCTTCACCTTTTATGGCAGCCAATCAGCAGGGAGTTACAATAATCAAGAACTGAAAACATGAAGGCATGGATCAATGCTGACCCAAATCAGGATGAATATAACGGAGCCTATGGAGATGAATAAATGCCTCTTTAACAAGAGGTGGAAGCTGGGGCTCTAAACACATTGAATATAAAACTAAAAAACTCCCAGACTCTGAGCTGGGGGAGGAAAAGAAATCCATCTGTCCTTACTTCTGGAAGATTGTGCACAGAGCTCTGCTTATAGAACTGGGTGCTATCGGTCGTATCTGATGCACTCGTGATCCATTAGAGCATAAGAACATAAGAACATGCCAAGACCAAGGGACCATCAGTGGCCAACAGTGGCCAGGCCAGGCGATAAGAACCTGGCAAGTACCGAAAAACTAAGTCTATCCCATGTTACTGTTGCTAGTAATAGCAGTGGTTATTATCTAAGTCAACTTAATTAGTAGCAGGTAATGGACTTCTCCTCCAAGAACTTATCCAATACTTTTTTAACACAGCTACACTAACTGCACTAACCACATCCTCTGGCAACAAATTCCAGAGTTTAATTGTGCGTTGAGTGAAAAAGAACTTTCTCAATTAGTTTTAAATGTGCCCCATGCTAACTTCATGGAGTGCCCCCTAATCTTTCTATTATCTAAAAGAGTAAAAATCCGATTCACATCTACCCGTTCTAGACCTCTCATGATTTTAAACACCTCTATCATATTCCCCCTCAGCCGTCTCTTCTCCAAGCTGAAAAGTCCTAACCTCTTTAGTCTTTCCTCATAGGGGAGCTGTTCCATTCCATTGGGTTGTAGCAACTAATATGGAACCTAACATTGTGTAACTATAGCATGGGTTATTTTTCCCTATATGCATCACCTTGCACTTGTCCACATTAAATTTCATCTGCCATTTCAATGCCCAATTTTCCAGTCTCACAAGGTCTTCCTGTAATTTATCAGAATCTGCTTGTGATTCAACTACTCTGAACAATTTTGTGTCATCTGCAAATTTGATTATCTCACGCGTCATATTTCTTTCCAGATCATTTATAAATATACTGAAAAGTAAGGGTCCCAATACAGATCCCTGAGGCACTCCACTGTCCACTCCCTTCCACTGAGAAAATTGTCCAAGATTTAATCATAGACAATTATTTAATTCCTGCATTGCTACTGTATCATAAAAATGATGACCAACATTAGATTTCTAGATTTCAACAGCGAATGGGGTTAAGTAAATATTAGAAAGTACTGGGGACAATATAGGTCTGTGTGGTGCTCCCCAACCCAAACTGCAATGCTCAGGGGAGTGGAGAAGGGGGCGACTGAAATGTTATTTTGCCAAATATTCTTCATCTCTGAGTTAGAAATTGGATCCACATTGCATTATATTTTTTCCTTTTTTCCAAAAGCTTGTATCTTCCTTCTTTCATTTGCCACCAGGAGGACCTTGCTTTGCGCCAGGCGCCAGCTTCTCACCGCCCAGCCTCTGAACATTTGGAGATGTCGCTCGGTATCTTCACTGATGGAGTATATGCAGATATGAATCTTATTGCCCAGCCTATGAACATTTGGAGATGCTGCTCGGTATCTTCACTGATGGAGTATATGCAGATATGAATCTTATTGCCCAGCCTCTGAACATTTGGAGATGCCGTTCGGTATCTTCACTGATGGAGTATATGCAGATATGAATCTTATTGCCCAGACACCGAACATTTGGAGATTCTGCTCAGTACTACTCTGCTGGAGTATATGCAGATATGAATCTTATTGCCCAGCCTCCGAACATTTGGAGATGTCGCTCGGTATCTTCACTGATGGAGTATATGCAGATATGAATCTTATTGCCCAGCCTCCGAACATTTGGAGATGGTGCTCGGTATCTTCACTGATGGAGTATATGCAGATATGAATCTTATTGCCCAGCCTCTGAACATTTGGAGATGCCGTTCGGTATCTTCAGTGATGGGGTATATGCAGATATGAATCTTATTGCCCAGCTCTCTGCTCTCTTGCTCGTTGCTCTTTCGCTTGGGGCACCTTCGCTCTCTGTTCCCTTGTTCTCCGTTCCTTTGTTCTCTGTTCCCTTGCTCTCTGCTCCTTCGCTCTCTGTTCCCTTGCTCTCTGCTCTCTCGCTCTCTGTTCCCTTGCTCACTGCTCTCTCGCTATCTGCTCCCTTGCTCTCTGCTCCCTCGCTCTCCGTTCCCTTGCTCCCTCTTTTGTATTTGTGTGTGTCAGTCGCACGGTCTCCGTTCGCTCGGTCGCTGCTCCCGCGGTCTCCGTTCGTTCGGTCGCTACTCCCGCGGTCTCCGTTCGTTCGGTCGCTGCTCCCGCGGTCTCTGTTCGCTTGGTCGCTGCTCCCGTGGTCCCGTGCTCCCTCAGTCTCGTGTTCCCTCGGTCTAGTGTTCACGTCATCCCTTGTTCCCTCGGTCTCTTGTTCGCGTGGTCCCGTGTTTCCTTGGTTTTGGTTGCTCCCGGTTTCGTGCTCTTGGTCTCTCGTCGTGTTTGCTTGCTTGTTTGTGGTGCGTGTTTGCTTGCTTGTTTGTGGTGCGTGTTTGCTTGCTTGCCTGTGGTGAGTGTTTGTTTGCTTGCCTGTGGTGAGTGTTGTTTGCTTGCCTGTGGTTGGTTGGTTGTGGCGTGTGTCTGCTTGTTTGGTTTCTTTGCTTCTGTTTCTGGTCCTTCTGATAGGGGGGGGACCCTTTTGAGGGGGGGGGTACTGTTACGATCCCCCCTGTTGCTGCGCTACAGGAGGTATCTCACCTTTTCACCGCGGGCCTCTCCGAAGCCAGGGCCTCGCCTGCGCTCTATCCAGGACTTTCTCCAGGGCCTGAGAGGCCTAGCTGTTCCTGAGGCCTGCCTGTGGCTTGCTTGGCTGTTTGGACTTCCTGGTTTCCAGCCACGCTCGTTTCCCTAGGGCTGGCCCGTAGCTCTCCACCTTACTTATAGGACCAGCGAGGGGCGGTCCAGGTAAACTCCTCCCAGGGAGTTACCCACTTCAGCTGTATAAAAGGACTTTCTTGTCAGTTCCTCAGGGCCTTTGGATTGAGCACTACAGTCGTCTGTACCTCTGCCTTGATCCAGGTCCTCCGTGGTCGTCTGTGCCTTGATGGCTCCCTGTCTAGTGTCTCTGCCTTGATGTCTGTACCGGATGTTGCCATGATGTCTGTTCCTGATCCCATGCCTGATCCAGTTCCCGTCGTTCCTACCTGCTTGAGGCTGCCAGGAGTGCAGCAACCTTTCCTGCTGGAGGCTGCCAGGAGTGCAGCTACCTTTCCTGCTTGAGGCTGCCAGGAGGGCAGCAACCTTCCCTGCCTTGGCTGCCAGGAGTGCAGCAACCCACCGTTTCCTCTTCCCTGCGCATGTCTCGCTCCCGCGTTTGTGGGACAGGGTGGTCCGTGACCAGTCCAGCTGTGCTGGCTGTGTAGGGCGCCTTGAGAGACAGTGCCCATGTCTTGCTTCAGCCTTTGACCTTATGTCTTCAATGTCTCGCTTCAACCTGTCTTGGATGTCTTGCTTCAGCCCCCATCTGACGTCTTCTGTGTAAAGACTCTGTCTGCCCTCGCCTCTGTCCGGCCTGCCACCCATTGCCGTACGCAGCGGCAGGTCCGAAAGGGCCGGGAACAGTCGGAGGACCGTTCATCAATCAACATCCCACTGTTGGTTGCCATGGGCGTGTAGGTCCGGCTGAGGGTCAGACTCCACTCCTGCTCCCCTGCTTCTGTTCCTGCCTGCCTCACCATGCCTGCTCGGCTCACCTCCCACGGTGTGGCTTGGGGCTCCTCCCTAAGTCTTGCCGTGGCCCAAGGGCTCACCACCCGCTTGAGACGACTGCGCTCCGCGCGCGCTCGTAACATAGTCTTCATCTCTGAATTAGAAATTGGATCCACATTGCATTATATTTCTTCCTTTTTGCCATAAGCTTGTATCTACATTCTTTCATTTGCCACCAGGAGGACCTTGCTTTGCGCCAGGCGCCAGCTTCTCACTGCCCAGCCTCTGAACATTTGGAGATGCCGCTCAGTATCTTCACTGATGGAGTATATGCAGATATGAATCTTATTGCCCAGCCTCCGAACATTTGGAGATGCTGCTCGGTATCTTCACTGATGGAGTATATGCAGATAGGAATCTTATTGCCCAGCCTCTGTAAATTTGGAGATGCTGCTCGGTATCCTCACTGATGGAGTATATGCAGATATGAATCTTATTGCCCAGCCTCTGAACATTTGGAGATGCTGCTCTGTATCTTCTCTAATGTAGTATATGCAGATATGAATCTTATTGCCCAGCCTCTGAACATTTGGAGATGCTGCTCGGTATCTTCAATGATGGAGTATATGCAGATATGAATCTTATTACCCAGCCTCCGAACATTTGGAGATGCTGCTCGGTATCTTCAATGATGGAGTATATGCAGATATGAATCTTATTACCCAGCCTCCGAACATTTGGAGAGGCTGCTCGGTATCTTCACTGATGGAGTATATGCAGATATGAATCTTATTGCCCAGCCTCCGAACATTTGGAGATGCTGCTCGGTATCTTCACTGATGGAGTATATGCAGATATGAATCTTATTGCCCAGCCTCTGAACATTTGGAGATGCTGCTCGGTATCCTCACTGATGGAGTATATGCAGATATGAATCTTATTGCCCAGCCTCTGAACATTTGGAGATGCTGCTCAGTATCTTCACTGATGGAGTATATGCAGATATGAATCTTATTGCCCAGCCTCTGAACATTTGGGGATGCTGCTCAGTATCTTCACTGATGGAGTATATGCAGATATGAATCTTATTGCCCAGATTCCGAACATTTGGAGATGCTGCTCAGTGTCTTCACTGATGGAGTATATGCAGATATGAATCTTATTGCCCAGCCTCTGAACATTTGGAGATGCTGATCAGTATCTTCACTGATGGAGTATATGCAGATATGAATCTTATTGCCCAGACACCGAACATTTGGAGATTCTGCTCAGTACTACTCTGCTGGAGTATATGCAGATATGAATCTTATTGCCCAGCCTCCGAACATTTGGAGATAATGCTCGGTATCTTCACTGATGGAGTATATGCAGATATGAATCTTATTGCCCAGCCTCTGAACATTTGGAGATGCTGCTTGGTATCTTCACTGATGGAGTATATGCAGATATGAATCTTATTGCCCAGCCTCTGAACATTTGGAGATGCTGCTTGGTGTCTTCACTGATGGAGTATATGCAGATATGAATCTTATTGCCTAGCCCCTGGACATTTGGAGATGCTGCTCAGTTTTTTCACTGATGGAGTATATGCAGATATGAATCTTATTGCCCAGTGACCGAACATTTGGAGATGCTGCTCAGTATCTTCTCTGATGGAGTATATGCAGATATGAATCTTATTGCCCAGCCTCTGAACATTTGGAGATACTGCTCGGTATCTTCACTGATGGAGTATATGCAGATATGAATCTTATTGCCCAGCCTCAGAACATTTGAAGATGAGGAGTCCCAGCAGCAGCACTAGTGCTGCGAAGACGAAGAATTGCGGTGACTCTCCTGATGCATGAAGAGGAGCAGTCGGTGGCAGCTTCCTGCCGCGAAGATAGAGCAGCACAGCTTCCCAGCCATGAAGAGGAACGGTGGTGGCCCCTCCTGCTGTGACAGCTGCGTCGGGCTGAGAATCAGTGGCAGTGGCAGTCCGTGGCGGCATAGGCTGCATCAACAGGGGACCGGCAGCATGCAGGGTGAGTGAGGGCCTGCTCACGGGATGGGCTCTGCAAGCAGGATCGTAACATATTGTTTTTGATATAAAGGGCTACTCCTCCCCCGTTTCTATCCTCTCCATCATTCCAAAACAACTTATAGCCTGGTATGGCCGTATCCCAATCATGAGAATATGTGAACCATATCTCTGTAAAGCAACAATGTCCAAGTCTGCCTCCACCATTAGGGCCTGCAGGTCAGAGATTTTATTTCCCATACTCTGAGCATTTGGAGTCATAGCTTTCCAATTTTCTCCCTTGATTTGTTGCAATTCCTAGGCACCATTTCTGCTTTTTTGAGCTGATTGATCGTGATATTTTCTCCTCCCATGTCCTGTATTGCTTTGAGGTGACATGACAATTTCATTGGCCTTCTCCTGCCACCCCCATTCTTTAGTTTAAATGTCTTATAATACACTCATAGATGACTTAACTTTCTCAGTTAGGACAGCGCTTTATAGCTGTTTTGAGAAAATAAATGAGAACATATTGGAGTAAAATTTTCAATGCAGGATATAGGCAAATGGGTTACAGAGGCAGAAACAAGAATTTCCTCACTGGAAGATACCAAAATCTGACAACACAATTAAGGGAAGCTCGTAAGCTTTTGATGGCGCAAGCAGAGAAAATTGATGATTTAGAGAATCATTCATGTCGCAGTGGTCGCACTAAGCTGCATTTTGGGGGTATACATGAGAGTGTTTCCAATGCAGGCCTGACTCTACTGTCGGAAACATGGCTGCCACAAGTGGCAAGTGAGGACACGCTAGCTGGTAGAGAGGGCTCATATATCACAAAATCTCCAAAACTCAATTGCTTTTTGCATACCACAAATGCAAAGTGATAAAATGCCAGGAAGCGAAGATCTTAACATTTCAAGACTTTACGACTCCTATTGTAAATCAATGAAGAGAGCTTTTTACTATTTACCCTGATCTTGTTCACCAGAATATCTGTTTGAATCTTCTGTATCCTGCAAGACTCAAGATATGGCTCAATGATAAAATGCAAAATTTGGATACAACAGCCGAGGCATCCACTTTCATGGTCAATCTTTTGGAGTAGGAAGGTTCAGTGAGAAAATGATTTTACAGTAACTGTGAATGTGAATAAAGCCAAATTATTCGTCCACTACTGCACAGGATCAGGTGTTCAACTGATTCTGAATAATCTCCTAGGAACAAATTGTTTTGAAAGGAATATTTCATGAAGTTTACATGGTTTTCCTTTAATTTACCATATTATTTATTTTGGTACCTTCCTAAAAACAAATTGTTTGAGCTATTAAAGGGCCTGCACTGGGCAATGTTAATGTTTGAATATATAATGGGGGTGGCACCTGAGCATATCTGGTGGCCTTGATGCTTCATTGGGGGCTATTAATCTTGATGTTCCTATTGTGATGGGTAGCAGATGGGGAGGTATTTGGAGAGGATGGATCCACTCCATTGATGTTCGGAGGTGCAAGGCACTGAAAGATAGTGGAGGTAACATGTGAGGAGGTACTATATATTGTTTGCAGGTACCTGACCTGTCGCTTGGGGTGGGACAGACGGTGTTCCTGCTTTGATAGGAATTATGCATTTTCTAAATATTCCATTAAATTTTTGGATATTTGATGCAAATTAAATTAATATCCTGGAATGTGGCAGGGCTTGGAGCTCCCATAAAAGATTCAAGCATAGCAAACCTAGAAAGCGGTAAGTGTCCCCGGTGTTTTATGCTTCAGACTCCTCTAAGAGCTGCAAAGTAGCTATTTTGAGCCATAAACGTGTCTCCTGTAACTTAGTAGAAGAGGACCGGAAGGCTCATCTGCATACTGCTCCCAGCATCCTCCAGGAGAGGAGTCCAGAGGCTAGGGGTGTGCATTTGTTTTGAACGAATGCGCATTCCACAACTTATAGGTCCCTATTTGTTGCATTCGTGGGTCCGCGAAACGCATGGTGAACCCCCACAAATGCAACGTATCATTACCTAATTTTTTACCATCTTATGGAGAGAATTTAAACAAAACTAACTAAAACCGCCACCCTCCTGACCCCCCAAGACTTGCCAAAGGTCCCTGGTGATCCAGCGGGGGTCCTGAAGCTATCTCCTGCACTCGCGCCATTGGCTGCCAGTATTCAAAATGGCACCGATAGCCTTTGCCCTTACTATGTCACAGGGGCTACCGGTGCCATTGGTCGACCCCTGTCACATGGTAGGAGCAATGGACGGCCGGCGCCATCTTATGCTCCTACCATGTGACAGGGGATGACCAATGGCACCGGTAGCTCCTGTGACATAGTAAGGGCAAAGGCTATCGGCGCCATTTTGAATACTGGCAGCTGACGGCGCGAGTGCAGGAGATCGCTCCAGGACCCCCGCTGGACCACCAGGGATTTTTGGCAAGTCTTGGGGGGATCAGGAGGGTGGGGAGTTGTAGTTAATTAAGTTTAAAGGGTTGGGTGGGATTTTTTTTTTGTTTTTACAACTTTAATGGGAAACAAATACAGAATTCAACTAATGGACGGATCGGGTTTCCCCCTCATTGACCGAAGGCAACATTTTTGGGTCCCAATGAATACGAATAGCGAATCCAACGAATACTTTCCATCTGCACATCCCTACCAGAGGCCACAGCAAGCGATCAAGGGATTGAATTCCACAATTCAAGCTTCCAGAGGCCCTGCACCCTTTGCAGTAGAAGAGGACTGGAAGGCTCATCTGCATTCTGCTCCCAGCATACCCCGTGAGAAGGCCACAGTAAGCAATCCAGGGATTGAATACCACAGCCCCAGCTTCCAGAGGCCCTGTACCCTTTGTAGTAGAAGAGGGCCGGAAGACTCATCTGTATGTTTCTCCCAGCATCCCTGGGAGAGGAGTCCAGAAGTCACAACAAGCGATCCAGGGATTGAATTCCACAGCCTCAGCTTCCAGAGGCCCCGTAACCTTTGCAGTAGAAGAAGACCAGAAGGCTCATCTGCATGCTGCTCCTAGCATCCCGTGGAGAGGAGTCCAGAGGCCCCAGCAAGTGATCCAGGGATTGAATTCCACAGCCTCAGCTTCCAGAGGCCCCGTAACCTTTGCAGTAGAAGAGGACCGGAAAGCTGGGATTACCTCATTTCATCTTAGAAAGAAGATGGCATGGAAGACCTCAGAGGCCTGGGCACTGGGCCTGGGCCTGACCCTTGACTGAGGCCTCAAAATTGGGACCTGGCCTATGGGCTAAGCCCTGACCTCAGTCCTAGGTTGGGGCCGAGGCTGTGGTGTTGTGAAATGGTCTCCAGGAAACAGGATAAGGCCTCGGACCTGGGTCCAGGCTGAGGCCCTGGCATTGGGGCCTGGTCTCCAGACTGGACTGCAGCATTGGACCTGGGACTGACTCCGCTCAAAGCCCTGGGTTTGGGGCCCGACCTCTAGGTCGGGTCCTGGCATCAGGACTGGGTCTGTGCCATGGCCCTGGCATGTGGTCCTTGTCAGACCAAGTCCAGATGCATGAGACCCAAGCATCGACCTGAGTCCGGGCAGAGGCCTTGGCATCGGGAGATATTGAATCCCCAGGTTTGTCCGGGGCATTGCGTTTCAGGGTGGGGGTGGGGGAGTTGACAGCTGGTGGAGGTGGGTGGGGGTCATTGTTTTGTTATAATTTTGAATGTTGTATGTCTTTTATTATGACGTGTAACCTGGCCTGGAGAAATCAATAAATGCAGGTAAAATTGTCATTCTGAGGCCAATGGAACCTGCTTTTGGGATGCCAGCTGGCCCGGCTGTGAACCAGCCATGGACACAGGAAATACATCCGGAGCTTTTGCTAGTGCAGGACATCAAAAAGTCTGGAATGAGCTAGAGCGGTGTTATCCAACCTTCTCAAGCCCAAGGCACACCTGTACTAACAAAGATTTTGTGTGGCACTGCAGACATGGAGACGATTTATACAGCCTGAGGAAGAGCTGGGGAAGCACGGAAAGACCTGCCAGTCTCTCTCTTTGAAGATTTAAAATAAAGAGGGGGGAATGGGAAGGGCCAAGACACCCATGATCCCATCATCACAAGGGCCCGCTCTCTCTACGTACAAGTTGAAGAGAAAGGAGAAGTCAGTGTGGCACAGGCAGCCGGCTCCGTTAGTTACTTTGTGGCTGCCCCAGCTCCTCCACTACTGCTGCTGCGGCTCCCAGCACTCAGAATAAGGCACAGCCCACGCTCAGCGCAGGTCCTGCCGGGCTCATTAAGCCTGGGGGTAAGACACAGGCTGGAAGGACTCAGAGGAGGAAGCTGAGAAGATATGTGGGGTTCTGTTTCCATACCCTGCATGGTGCTTCTTAATTTACATACTGCCGGCCTTGGAAGATGGTGCATATGTGACTATACATGTCCTAAGAAAGCTCTGATGTGATCATTAATCCTGTGATCCTGTGAGGATTATAAAGTCGTCTTCCATTGCATAGCCACATACATCAGCCACATTAAGTAACAAGTCAGTTAAAATCTTCAGTGTAAGACGAGCCTGACAGGAAGCCACTGCAATGCGTAAAGGATGGGTGAGATCCTTTCCCAGCGCCTGGTACCGGGAAGGAGACTGAATTCCCTGCCAATGCCTCTTCACCTTTCATGGCAGCCAATCAGCAGGGAGTTACAATAATCAAGAACTGAACAAATGAATGCATGGATCAATGCTGACCCAAATCAGGATGAATGTAACGGAGCCTATGGAGATGAATAAATGCCTCTTTAACAAGAGGTGGAAGCTGGGGCTCTAAACACATTGCATATAAAACTGAAACAACTCCCAGACTCTGATGGCTGAGCGGACTCTATACAGGCCCGAGATATCACACATCCCAAAATAAAATCAAATGAAGTAAACACACTGTAGTCCGGATGAAACACAGCAGAATATAAATCCCGCCTCCGTCCTTTTCAGATCTAGAAAAAAGTGGTCACAACCCTGCAGGCGCGGTCTCACCAACATCCTGTGCAGAGACGTTCTCACTTCCTGTGCTCTGCTGCTTATTCCTCTCGCTCTCCACCCCCTCCTTCCTCTTATTCGGGCCTCAGTCCTCCCCCACTCTTCATACTGAGGGAGAGGGAAGGCGGAAAACCCCGGGCAAACAGTGGGAGGTGATTTTCAAAGGAATTATTCCTGCAAATGTAACACACTCTCATGGCAACTTTCCAAATCCCATTCAAACTTATAAAGTGCACTTACGAGGGTAAACCCTAAGGACAATTCAATGGCAGATAATATTGTAGCAATTTTCAAAAGCCCACATGCACGCGTAAAGTGCGTTTATTCGTACGAAACCAGTTTTAAGTGTGCGAATCACGTTGAAAATGACCCACAAAAGGGTTTAGTGAAATTAAGGGCTTGTGCAGTGTCTGGAAAAATAAAAAGCAATTCTGTAGCAATGCCCAAGGTCATTCTGTGACAAGAAAGGCTTCCTAGATTAAACACTCAGGTCATTGGGAAAGAGGAGCAAATACAGGGTCCTTACGTGGAATATTACAGCCTGGAAACATCTTGATGTGGGAGTCTGTTCTCGGCTGCTTTCTGTTGAAATATTGTTTTGCACAATCGGTGCTTTCTTATTCTGTACGCTGGAAAAAACTTGTTAAGTAAAATGTTTTTTAAAATGTCAGGTTATTTAAACTGGAGAGGGGAAGGCAGAGGTGGTTAGAAATGATTGATTCTGGTTTCACCCCCAATGAACAACTGAAGACTGCGGAGTAAACCCTAAAAGCGAGAAGCTCACTGTTCTACTCCAGAGTGGCAGGGTCCGCCAGGGGAGCGGGAGGAAGAGTTTATGGACGAGGACAAAAGCCAAGGAGAAACAGCTGGGAAGCTCTGAGCCATGAACACCTGATCTGCGGGCCCTGATGTCACAGGGAGACCCGGATACTGCTGCCGTCCCGGGCAGGGATCAGTGAGTCCCATGCACAGGGCCCTGATGGCAGAGGGAGACCCGGATACTGCTGCCGTCCCGGGCAGGGATCAGTGAGTCCCATGCACAGGGCCCTGATGGCAGAGGGAGACCCGGATACTGCTGCCGTCCCAGGCAGGGATCAGTGAGTCCCATGCACAGGGCCCTGATGGCAGAGACCCGGATACTGCTGCCATCCCAGGCAGGGATCAGTGAGTCCCATGCACAGGCCCTGATGGCAGAGGGAGACCCGGATACTGCTGCCGTCCCGGGCAGGGATCAGTGAGTCCCATGCACAGGGTCCTGATGGCAGAGGGAGACCCGGATACTGCTGCCGTCCCGGGCAGGGTTCAGTGAGTCCCATGCACAGGGCCCTGATGGCAGAGGGAGACCCGGATACTGCTGCCGTCCCGGGCAGGGATCAGTGAGTCCCATGCACAGGGCCCTGATGGCAGAGGGAGACCCGGATACTGCAGCCGTCCCAGGCAGGGATCAGTGAGTCCCATGCACAGGCCCTGATGTCACAGGGAGACCCGGATACTGCTGCCGTCCCGGGCAGGGATCAGTGAGTCCCATGCACAGGGCCCTGATGGCAGAGACCCGGATACTGCTGCCATCCCAGGCAGGGATCAGTGAGTCCCATGCACAGGGTCCTGATGGCAGAGGGAGACCCGGATACTGCTCCTCTCCCAGGCAGGGATCAGTGAGTCCCATGCACAGGGCCCTGATGGCAGAGACCCGGATACTGCTGCCATCCCAGGCAGGGATCAGTGAGTCCCATGCACAGGCCCTGATGTCACAGGGAGACCCGGATACTGCTGCCGTCCCGGGCAGGGATCAGTGAGTCCCATGCACAGGGCCCTGATGGCAGAGGGAGACCCGGATACTGCTGCCGTCCCGGGCAGGGTTCAGTGAGTCCCATGCACAGGGCCCCGATGGCAGGGGGAGACCCGGATACTGCTGCCGTCCCGGGCAGGGTTCAGTGAGTCCCATGCACAGGGCCCCGATGGCAGGGGGAGACCCGGATACTGCTGCCGTCCCGGGCAGGGTTCAGTGAGTCCCATGCACAGGGCCCCGATGGCAGAGGGAGACCCGGATACTGCTGCCGTCCCAGGCAGGGTTCAGTGAGTCCCATGCACAGGGTCCTGATGGCAGAGGGAGACCCGGATACTGCTGCCGTCCCGGGCAGGGTTCAGTGAGTCCCATGCACAGGGTCCTGATGTCACAGGGAGACCCGGATACTGCTGCCGTCCCGGGCAGGGTTCAGTGAGTCCCATGCACAGGGCCCTGATGTCACAGGGAGACCCGGATACTGCTGCCGTCCCGGGCAGGGTTCAGTGAGTCCCATGCACAGGGTCCTGATGTCACAGGGAGACCCGGATACTGCTGCCGCCCCGGGCAGGGTTCAGTGAGTCCCATGCACAGGGTCCTGATGGCAGAGGGAGACCCGGATACTGCTGCCGTCCCGGGCAGGGTTCAGTGAGTCCCATGCACAGGGCCCTGATGGCAGAGGGAGACCCGGATACTGCTGCCGTCCCGGGCATTGATCAGTGAGTCCCATGCACAGGGTCCTGATGTCACAGGGAGACCCGGATACTGCTGCCGTCCCGGGCAGGGATCAGTGAGTCCCATGCACAGGGCCCTGATGGCAGAGGGAGACCCGGATACTGCTGCCGTCCCGGGCAGGGATCAGTGAGTCCCATGCACAGGGCCCTGATGGCAGAGGGAGACCCGGATACTGCTGCCGTCCCGGGCAGGGATCGGTGAGTCCCATGCACAGGGTCCTGATGGCAGAGGGAGACCCGGATACTGCTGCCGTCCCAGGCAGGGATCAGTGAGTCCCATGCACAGGGCCCCGATGGCAGAGGGAGACCCGGATACTGCTGCCGTCCCAGGCAGGGTTCAGTGAGTCCCATGCACAGGGCCCTGATGGCAGAGGGAGACCCGGATACTGCTGCCGTCCCAGGCAGGGATCAGTGAGTCCCATGCACAGGGCCCCGATGGCAGAGGGAGACCCGGATACTGCTGCCGTCCCAGGCAGGGATCAGTGAGTCCCATGCACAGGGCCCTGATGGCAGAGGGAGACCCGGATTCTGCTGCCGTCCCGGGCAGGGATCAGTGAGTCCCATGCACAGGGCCCTGATGGCAGAGGGAGACCCGGATACTGCTGCCGTCCCGGGCAGGGATCAGTGAGTCCCATGCACAGGGCCCTGATGGCAGAGGGAGACCCGGATACTGCTGCCGTCCTGGGCAGGGATCAGTGATTCCCATGCACAGGGCCCCGATGGCAGGGGGAGACCCGGATACTGCTGCCGTCCCGGGCAGGGTTCGGTGAGTCCCATGCACAGGACGCCCTCACAGCCAGAGAGAGGAATCAGAGAGAAAGGGGGAGGAGTGGACTCTCTCTATAAAACCAAATAGCAAAGCCCCGGAAAGGCAGGTGGGGTTATGTAAAGGAGGAGGCACAGGGGATCATCTTGGAAAGGGGCTCTGGCAGCTTCATTTATACCAGGGTGGACCTCTGAGTCAGACGGGGAAACCGACAGATAATCTGCTCAGAGATATCTAAAACGAGGCTTTTCCCATTAAGCCACCTTTTTCCACAGGACCCTTAATTTGGTTCTTATCAATAGTTTCCACCTTTTTACCCAAAATAAAGTGATGAGGGCCGAGCCTGTGAGGAGAGGCTGATCCATTAGTAACAGGGAGGCAGAGCTGAGTCTGAAAAGAGAAGCTGTTTCAATTATACATATAGGGGTAGATTTTAAGAGGCGCGCGATCAGCCTACTTTTGCTTGCGCATCAGACTCAAGCAAAAGTACGCTGGATTTTAGTGGATACGCGCGGAGCCGCGCGTATCCACTAAAATCCTGGATCGGCGCGCGCAAGGCTATCGATTTTGTATAGCCTGCGCGCGCCGAGCCGCGCTGCCTCCCCCCGTTCCCTCCAAGGCCGCTCCGAAATCGGAGCGGCCTCGGAGGGAACTTTCCTTTGCCCTCCCCTCACCTTCCCCTCCCTTCCCCTACCTAACCCACCCGCCCGGCCCTGTCTACACCCCCCCCTTACCGTTGTCGGGGGATTTACGCCTCCCGGAGGGAGACGTAAATCCCCGCGCGCCAGCGGGCCTGCTGCGCGCCGGGCCGCGACCTGGGGGCGGGTACGGAGGGCGCGGCCACGCCCCTGGGCCGTAGCCACGCCCCGTACCCGCCCCCAAAACGCGGCCGACACGCCCCCGAAACGCCGCGTCGACCGGGCCCGCCCCCCGACACGCCTCCGACACGCCCCCCTCCGAAAACCCCGGGACGTACGCGAGTCCCGGGGTCTGCGCGCGCCGGTAGGCCTATGTAAAATAGGCTTACCGGCGCGCAGGGCCCTGCTCGCCTAAATCCGCCCGGTTTTGGGCGGATTTAGGCGAGCAGGGCGCTGAAAATCCGCCCCATAATGCATGAATACAGCACAGACAGCTGCAGAGCAGATCGTCATCAGAGCCCCATGCAGGAGTCACCCTGATACATATAATGCATGAATACAGCACAGACAGCTGCAGAGCAGATCGCCAGCAGAGCTTCATGCAGGAGTCACCCTGATACAGATAATGCATGAATACAGCACAGACAGCTGCAGAGCAGATCGTCATCAGAGCCTCATGGAGGAGTCACCCTGATACATATAATGCATGAATACAGCACAGACAGCTGCAGAGCAGATCGTCATCAGAGCCTCATGGAGGAGTCACCCTGATACATATAAAGCATGAATAGAGCACAGACAGCTGCAGAGCAGATCGTCATCAGAGCCTCATGGAGGAGTCACCCTGATACATATAATGCATGAATACAGCACAGACAGCTGCAGAGCAGATCGCCATCAGAGCTTCATGCAGGAGTCACCCTGATACAGATAATGCATGAATACAGCACAGACAGCTGCAGAGCAGATCGTCATCAGAGCCCCATGCAGGAGTCACCCTGATACATATAATGCATGAATACAGCACAGACAGCTGCAGAGCAGATCGTCATCAGAGCTTCATGCAGGAGTCACCCTGATACAGATAATGCATGAATACAGCACAGACAGCTGCAGAGCAGATCGTCATCAGAGCTTCATGCAGGAGTCACCCTGATACAGATAATGGATGAATACAGCACAGACAGCTGCAGAGCAGATCGTCATCAGAGCCTCATGGAGGAGTCACCCTGATACAGATAATGCATGAATACAGCACAGACAGCTGCAGAGCAGATCGCCATCAGAGCCTCATGGAGGAGTCACCCTGATACAGATAATGCATGAATACAGCACAGACAGCTGCAGAGCAGATCGCCATCAGAGCTTCATGGAGGAGTCACCCTGCTACATATAATGCATGAATACAGCACAGACAGCTGCAGAGCAGATCGCCATCAGAGCTTCATGCAGGAGTCACCCTGCTACATATAATGCATGAATACAGCACAGACAGCTGCAGAGCAGATCGCCATCAGAGCTTCATGGAGGAGTCACCCTGATACAGATAATGCATGAATACAGCACAGACAGCTGCAGAGCAGATCGTCATCAGAGCCCCATGCAGGAGTCACCCTGATACAGATAATGCATGAATACAGCACAGACCCAGTAACTCGAGGTGGGGATTAGGTATGAGCGTAGGGGGTTGGGGGCCACTTTCACATTCAACATGAGACGTTCTCTCAACCTAGCTTGTTGTTGCCCAGGTAGAGTGTCCATCAAGCTAGGTTGAGAGAACATTGCCCAAATCTCTTCTTGGAGTGAGTTTCCTCACTCTGAAGGTCATCAAATCTTCACAAGAGACCACTGTTCTGTTCGTACGTCTCATGTTGAATGTGAAAGTGGCCCCCAACCCCCTACGCTCATACCTAATCCCCACCTCGAGTTACTAGATGGGGATACAAATACCCGTCTAGGGAGTAGGATCTATAGCAAGGCTCTCTCTCTCACATTTGTGAAATTATCTCCCGCGGTAACTCCTTGGAAAATGACTCCGCATGTATTGTTGAATGTTTTGTTTTTACATTTCTTTACAGGAGGAGAGGAACAACAACTTGAACTGGCAGCAGCAGCCCAGTGGCCAAGCAGCAGCACCAGTACTGCCGTACGTCCTGCAGGATCTCGTCCTAGCTGTACATGCTGTGCACAGTTATCAAAGCTGCAGGAGATCCTGCAGGAAGTACGGCAGTTCCAGGCGAAACTTCAGAGACTTCATGATATTGGTTTAGAAAACATCACCCTAAAATGGTTCAAATCATTTCTAGAGAACAGGACCTTTATCATTAAGATAAAAAAATACCACGTCAAATAAGATAAGACTAACAACTGGTGTCCCACAGGGTTCGGCATTATCAGCCACCCTGTTTAACGTGCATTTATTGCCTTTATGTCACTTATTAACAGGCCTTGGTTTGACCTATTATATTTATGCTGATGACATCCAGTTATTAATCCCAATAGAAAATAATCTTGAATCAAGCTTTAAAATGGTAAATATGTATTTTAAAATTATTGGCCAGTTACTTGTACATTTAAAACTAGTTTTAAATATTGACAAATCTGTTTTTATGGTTTTAGACAGGAAAAATTTTCATCAAGAAAAAAATTCAATTATTTTAGATGATCAAACCTGTTTTAAACTAACTGATACCGCTAGAAACCTCGGCCTGCTTTTCGATTATGAATTAAATTTTAAAGCTCACATTTCTCAAAAAGTCAAAGAAGATTTTAAAACGTTTGAAACCTTTACTTTCCCCTTATAATTTCAGATATGTTTTACAGATGCTAGTGTTTTCAGGACTTGATTACTGTAATTCAACAATGCTGGGACTTCCTAAATCCACTATTTGACCCCTTCAGGTAATCCAGAATGTTGCAACAAGGATATTGACGAACACAAAGAAAAATTAACATATAACACCAGTATTAAAATCATTACACTGGCTGCCGGTGGAATTTAGAATTAAACACAAGACTCTATGTATGCTTCATAAGATCATTTACGGAGAAAATACGGATTGGCTGAATACTATTATTAAATTACATTTACCTCAACGAGACCTAAGATCATCCAATAAAGGCCTGCTATCGATACCTACAGTCAGATCAGCACACCTGAGTGAAGTCAGAGAAAGGGCTATCTCAGTGGCCGGACCAAAGCTTTGGAATAGTCTGCCATTAAATTTGAGAATGCAGGACAATCTAAAGAAGTTTTAAAAAGATCTTAAAACATGGTGTTTTTTACAGGCATACAGAGATAACACCCAAGAGTTTTTATAAATTTTTTAGCAGCTTTTAGGGTCTTTTTATTTCAAACTTTACTTATGCTATTTTAGTTTTTAAATTAATTTCAATGATTTCATTTTTATTATTGTTTTATTGTATTTATTTCTGTTTCTTAACTGTCTTAAACTAATTTATTATGTAAACCGTTAAGATAGAATATTTTGTTCTGGGCAACGGTATATAAAAATTGCACAAATAAATAAATAAATGATGCCAACTTCATGATGTTGCAGCAGAAGGTCACAGACGTGCAGGACAGTGTCAGCAATGTGGAGAGGAGGTTGTCAGCCCTGGAGGAGGCCCCTCAGGAGCAGAGGGAAATGGCTTCTCCTCCTCCTCACGAGATGCCTCATGAGGAGGAGGTGCCAGTTCCCTCTGCTCCAGAGCAGGCTCCTCCGGGGTCGGCACCCTCCTCTCCACATGAGTCTGACCCTGCTGCAACATCATGAAGCCAAGGCATCATATTTCGCCTTGGTCTGGGCTCTTCCACTCATTTTTTTTTTTAATAGAAAGTAAAAATATATATATTTTTTATTTTAGTTAAATTTGTTAAAATAAATTATATATGTTATTGAAAATGTTTGTTCTTTTTTATCTGTTATTTCTGAGTTGTTTAATAATAATTAATTATTCCAAAATTAAATAGTATGGTACTACTAAATTACAGAGAGCAGACATGTACGGATGTACGTCGTTTTATAATCCAACACATTTCAGTGTTTTTGTACTAGTAAGTATTAGAGATGTGAATCGGAACCAGAATCAGATCCGATATCAGTTCCGATTCACATCTCTAGTAAGTATGGCACTCAGTCAGTCATACACTTCCATAAAACATTCAGTCTGGTTGAATTAGCACAAGTTGTATACTTGTGAGCAGTAGCGCCAACGTCAAGGCTTCAACCATGGCTACTGACCATTCACACATCTTTCAACCTGGCCAATGCAATATTGTGCAGTGTGCAGCACTCAAGCTACTGCAACGGCTCACACGTCGATGCCAAAAATTGCTGCATGAGCAAGACATCCATTTGAAGCAGAAAATGTAATGCTTCAGCGGTTTACTATTTCTTTCCTTAGATATTACTGATATTTGATTATAAAGGTAAGATTGAGATTTTGCTTTATCTGTGAGATGAATATGCAATATTGTATATTATTTTGCCTGTTATAATTTAAGAAAATTCAAAATAAAGAATTAAAAAAAAAAGGAAAATGTAATGCTTGTGATACTAAAGTAGGAGTAAGAAGAAAGCAGAATCATGAACAAAAATCCTTCAGAAATGTACAACTGCTGGGTGCTCAGTTTTCTCTTTTTATTAGGATTTCTTAAGGTCTTTTGTTTGTTCCACATGATGCTGATTTCTTAGTCCTAGTACTAGTAGTAGTTAGTTAGTTACTGTAGTCTGTTAGTACTTTACCTTAGTATTAGAGATGTGAATCGTGTGATCGATCGTCTTAACGATCGATTTCAGCTGGGAGGGGGAGGGAATCGGATCGTCGCAGTTTGGGTTTTTTAAATATCGTGTAAATCGAGTAAATCGAAAACCGGCACACTAAAACATCCCTACAACCCACCCCGACCCTTTAAAATAAATCCCCCACCCTCCCGAACCCCCCCAAAATGCCTTAAATTACCTGGGGTCCAGAGGAAGGGTCCCGGTGTGATCTTTTACTCTCGGACCTCCGGTGCATTGTAGAAATGGCGCCAGCGCTACGTTTGACCTGTCATATGACAGGGCAAAGGTAGCGCCGGCGCCATTTTGTTTTTTTGTCCCCCGACGGCAGGAGCATAGGAGATCACTCCCGGACCCCCGCTGGACCCACAGGGACTTTTGGCCAGCTTGGGGGGGCCTCCTGACCCCCACAAGACTTGCCAAAAGTCCAGCGGGGGTCCGGGAACGACTTCCTGCACGCAAATTGTTTTTCCGTACGGAAAAACGATTCGCGGCAGGAGCGTAGGAGATCGCTCCCGGACCCCCGCTGGACCCACAGGGACTTTTGGCCAGCTTGGGGGGCCTCCTGACCCCCACAAGACTTGCCAAAAGTCCAGCGGGGGTCCGGGAACGACTTCCTGCACGCAAATTGTTTTTCCGTACGGAAAAACGATTCGCGGCAGGAGCATAGGAGATCGCTCCTGGGCCCCCGCTGGACCCCCAGGGACTTTTGGCCAGCTTGGGGGGGCCTCCTGACCCCCACAACACTTGCCAAAAGTCCAGCGGGGGTCCGGAATGACCTCCTGCAGTCGAATCGTGTTGCCGTACGGCCAGCGCCATTTTGCGCAAAATGACGCCGGCCGTACGGCGCCTGCACGCGAATCGTTTTTCCATACGGAAAAACGATTCGCGAGCAGAAAGTCGTTCCCGGACCCCCGCTGGACTTTTGGCAAGTGTTGTGGGGGTCAGGAGGCCCCCCCAAGCTGGCCAAAAATCCCTGGGGGTCCAGCGGGGGTCCGGGAGCGATCTCCTATGCTCCTGACGTCGGGGGACGATTTAAAATATATCGGACGATATTTTAAATCGTCAAAAAACGATTCACATCCCTACTTAGTATTGCTATGAACAACAATACTGGGACTGGCAGAATTAAAGGCATTAAAATACATTCTCTGCTTTAAATGGACTCCTAGGACACATGGAAAATGTTGGTATCAAAGTGTATCTATTCTATTCTGCAATCTGCATACATTACCAGTACACAGCTACACACACTGAGGGTGTGTATATTTTTTTTAAATCAATGTATTGTTACAGTAGTGGGATATAACAGGTATAGCTAGCTAAGAAGCCTACTATCACATTAGTAGCCAGTAGCCACTAGCTAGCAACCTCTCTGTGCACTGTAAGTGCAATTTAATATTGCATTGGCCTGAAATTCTTTCATACTTCATTCACACAATCATGCCATCGGAGATGGACGCTGAGGCAGAGGAACCCAGCGAGGACTTGCCTGCCTCGGAGGTGGACACTGGGGGAAAGGAGCCTGGGAGTGAGAAGCCTGTGTTGGAGACGCAGCAGGATGGAGTGTTCATGTCTTCTGACTCCCAGACTGGCTTCTCCTGGGGGCCACAAGAGGCAGCAGCGGCAGAGTAGTGGAAGCGGCACTGCCCGGCGCCCCAGCGAGCGATGCGGGGAGCACAGCTGCATAGAGCCAAGCCTCTCTTCCAGCCCTTGTCCTTGGATCTCGGGCCTCGACAAGAGGCTCACACCTCCCAGTCACTTGGAAAATCTGGATACCCAAGCAGTGGAAAATTAATTTTGATGAAAACCAATTGCTCTACTAAGTCTGGAGACAAACATGCATGGTGTGGACTCACTATGTTCCCTGTCAGTGAAAATACTCTTTCACTTTGCACACTAGTTGGCGGGCAGGAAAGAAAGTGTTGTGCTACTATTGTAAGATCAGGTCACATTGAAGCTTTGTGTGCCCAGTATCTCAAGGGATCTGAGTCCATGCTCTGAATTGGCTCAGGCAGAAAACTCTTAACATGCACTTCTGAAACATTGCCCTGCAGGTAGGACTCAGTAGTCACTCTTCTGCCAACAGCTGATGCGATTGCTTGTGACATGGCAGCCAGTTCATTAAACTTGGAATGACTAATGATTTGATGTAAACAATATATCAAAATGTTGGTATACCTGGTTTCTCCTTTAGATACCCTATTCCAGCTATCATACTATAGAAAAGAGTATAATTTTGTAGGACCAATACTCATAGGGTCAAGGTATCATACTAGACTCTCTTTGTGGTTTCAGGTCCATTTTACTTTATATATTTTTTTGAATTTTTATAATTTTTCAATATTATCATAAATATTTCTTTCCATTCAACTGATGAGAGCTCCAAAAGACATATTCAAAATTAAAGTCAGCTAAGTAGCAAAGTCACTTTTTCAATCCCAATGCAGAGCAAAGTAATTCAGCAGTGATACTCACCTGCAATGCCCAACACGATCGCGTTTCAGACCCCTGCTCTTAAGGTCCTGCTTCAGGGGAAGAGATTTCCATGCTTGTTCCATTACACTCCCAGGGCAATCATCAGAAAATGGTTTTTCTAATCTTCAAATAGCTGTATTCATCCGATAATATAGATGCGACCCCCGACTTGGACTCGCCTTTCTTAAAAAAACACAGCACTCAACCGGATGACTTTTCAAGTACTAAAACCGGAAGTTCCTCCTCCGAGTCCAAGTCGGGGTCGCATCTATATTATCGGATGAATACAGCTGTTCTAAAATAGCCTGGGGCTCAGTTTGTGTAAATGTATGCATGTAATCTGGTTTATGTGAGTAAATGTCTGTACTAAAATAGCCTGGGGCTCAGTTTGTGTAAATGTGTGCATGTAACCTGGTTTTATGTGTGTAAATGTCTGTACTAAAATAGCCTGGGGCTCAGTTTGTGTAAATGTGTGCATGTAACCTGGTTTTATGTGTGTAAATGTCTGTACTAAAATAGCCTGGGGCTCAGTTTGTGTAAATGTGTGCATGTAACCTGGTTTTATGTGTGTAAATGTCTGTACTAAAATAGCCTGGGGCTCAGATTGTGTAAATGTATGCATGTAACCTGGTTTTATGTGTGTAAATGTCTGTACTAAAATAGCCTGGGCTCAATTTGTGTAAATGTGTGCAGGTAACCTGGTTTTATGTGTGTAAATGTCTGTACTAACATAGCCTGGGGCTCAGTTTGTATAAATGTATGCATGTAACCTGGTTTTATGTGTGTAAATGTCTGTTCTAAAATAGCCTGGGGCTCAGATTGTGTAAATGTGTGCAGGTAACCTGGTTTTATGTGTATAAATGTCTGTACTAAAAGAGCCTGGGGCTCAGTTTGTGTAAATGTATGCATGTAACCTGGTTTTATGTGTGTAAATGTCTGTACTAAAATAGCCTGGGGCTCAGTTTGTGTAAATGTATGCATGTGACCTGAGTTTATGTGTGTAAATGTCTGTACTAACATAGCCAGGGGCTCAGTTTGTATAAATGTATGCATGTATCCTGGTTTTATGTGTGTAAATGTCTGTACTAAAATAGCCTGTGGCTCAGTTTGTGTAAATGTGTGCATGTAACCTGGTTTTATGTGTGTAAATGTCTGTACTAAAATATCCTGGGGCTCAGTTTGTGTAAATGTATGAATGTGACTTGGTTTTATGTGTGTAAATGTCTGTACTAAAATAGCCTGGGGCTCAGTTTGTGTAAATGTATGCATGTAACCTGGTTTTATCTGTGTAAATGTCTGTACTAAAATAGTCTGGGTCTCAGTTTGTGTAAATGTATGCATGAAACCTGGTTTTATGTGTGTAAATGTCTGTACTAAAATAGCCTGGAGCTCAGTTTGTGTAAATGTGTGCATGTAACCTGGTTTTATGTGTGTAAATGTCTGTACTAAAATAGCCTGGGGCTCAGTTTATGTAAATGTGTGCGTAAAACCTGGTTTTATGTGTGTAAATGTCTGTACTAAAATAACCTGGGGCTCAGTTTGTGTAAATGTATGCTTGTAACCTGGTTTTATGTGTGTAAATGTCTGTACTAAAACAGCCTGGGCTCAGTTTGTGTAAATGTATGCATGTAACCTGGCTTTATCTGTGTAAATGTCTGTACTAAAATAGTCTGGGTCTCAGTTTGTGTAAATGTATGCATGAAACCTGGTTTTATATGTATAAATGTCTGAATGAAGATATCCTGGGGCTCAGTTTGTGTAAATGTGTGCATGTAACCTGGTTTTATGTGTGTAAATGTCTGTACTAAAATAGCCTGGGGCTCAGTTTGTGTAAATGTGTGCGTAAAACCTGGTTTTATGTGTGTAAATGTCTGTACTAAAATAACCTGGGGCTCAGTTTGTGTAAATGTATGCTTGTAACCTGGTTTTATGTGTGTAAATGTCTGTACTAAAACAGCCTGGGGCTCAGTTTCTGTAAATGTATGCATGTAACCTGGTTTTATGTATGTAAATGTCTGTACCAAAATAGCCTGGGCTCAGTTTGTGTAAATGTATGCATGTAACCTGGTTTTATCTGTGTAAATGTCTGTACTAAAATAGTCTGGGTCTCAGTTTGTGTAAATGTATGCATGAAACCTGGTTTTATGTGTGTAAATGTCTGTACTAAAATAGCCTGGGGCTCAGTTTGTGTAAATGTGTGCATGTGACCTGGTTTTATGTGTGTAAATGTCTGTACTAAAATAGCCTGGGGCTCAGTTTGTGTAAACGTGTGCATGTAACCTGGTTTTATATGTGTAAATGTCTGTACTAAAATAGCATGGGGCTCAGTTTGTGTAAATGTCTGCATGTAACCTGGTTTTATGTGTGTAAATGTCTGTACTAAAATAGCCTTGGCTCAGTATGTATAATTGTATGCATGTTACCTGGTTTTATGTGTGTAAATGTCTGTACTAAAATAGCCTGGGGCTCAGTTTGTGTAAATGTGTGCATGTAACCTGGTTTTATGTGTGTAAATGTCTGTACTAAAATAGCCTGGGGCTCAGTTTGTGTAAATGTGTGCATGGAACCTGGTTTTATGTGTGTAAATGTCTGTACTAAAAGAGCCTGGGGCTCAGTTTGTGTAAATGTCTGCATGTAACCTGGTTTTATGTGTGTAAATGTCTGTACTAAAAGAGCCTGGGGCTCAGTTTGTGTAAATGTAGGCATGTATCCTGGTTTTATGTGTGTAAATGTCTGTACTAAAATAGCCTGGGGCTCAGTGTGTGTAAATGTACGCACGTAACCTGGTTTTACGTGTGTAAATGTCTGTACTAAAATAGCCTGGGGCTCAGTTTGTGTAAATGTATGCATGTGACCTGGGTTTATGTGTGTAAATGTCTGTACTAAAAGAGCCTGGGGCTCAGTTTGTGTCAATGTATGCATGCAACCTGGTTTTATGTGTGTAAATGTCTGTTCTAAAGTAGCCTGGGGCTCAGTTTGTATAAATGTATGCATGTAACCTGGTTTTATGTGTGTAAATGTCTGTACCAAAATAACCTGGGGCTCAGTTTGTGTAAATGTCTGCATGAAACCTCGTTTTATGTGTGTAAATGTCTGTACTAAAATAGCCTGGGGCTCAGTGTGTGTAAATGTATGCACGTAACCTGCTTTTATGTGTGTAAATGTCTGTACTAAAAGATCCTGGGGCTCAGTTTGTGTAAATGTATGCATGTAACCTGATTTTATGTGTGTAAATGTCTGTATTAAAATAGCATGGGGCTCAGTTTGTGTAAATGTATGCATGCAACCTGGTTTTATGTGTGTAAATGTCTGTTCTAAAGTAGCCTGGGGCTCAGTTTGTGTAAATGTATGCATGTAACCTGGTTTTATGTGTGTTAATGTCTGTATTAAAATAGCATGGGGCTCAGTGTGTGTAAATGTGTGCATGTAACCTGGTTTTATGTGTGTAAATGTCTGTACTAAAATAGCATGGGGCTTAGTGTGTGTAAATGTCTGCATGTAATCTGGTTTTATGTGTGTAAATGTCTGTACTAAAATAGCATGGGGCTCAGTTTGTGTAAATGTCTGCATGTAACCTGGTTTTATGTGTGTAAATGTCTGTACTAAAATAGCCTGGGGCTCAGTTTGTGTAAATGTCTGCATGTAACCTGGTTTTATGTGTGTAAATGTCTGTTCTAAAGTAGCCTGGGGCTCAGTTTGTATAAATGTAGGCATGTAACCTGGTTTTATGTGTGTAAATGTCTGTACTAAAATATCCTGGGGCTCAGTTTGTGTAAATGTGTGCACGTAACCTGGTTTTATGTGTGTAAATGTCTGTACTAAAATAGCCTGGGTTCAGATTGTGTAAATGTGTGCATGTAACCTGGTTTTATGTGTGTAAATGTCTGTACTAAAATAGCCTGGGGCTCAGTTTGTGTAAATGTATGCATGTAACCTGGTTTTATGTGTGTAAATGTCTGTAGTAAGATAGCCTGGGGCTCAGTTTGTGTAAATTGTTGAAAATACCCAATGCAAAGTTAAAATTGTTTAAAAGAACAACTCTGATTCTAATTTTTATCTTATTATTCTTTAATGTAAATCATATACTGTGTATAAACAAACAGAGAGCGATACATACAGAAAATAAAAACAATTAAAACAATATACTTACATTATATTGTATAGCACAGCGCTGGCTTTGGGAAAAACCCCCAACAACCTTTTCTTTGAGCCCTCCTGCTTAATAATATCTTAAACTAGCCAAGTCAGCAAAGCATCTGGTTTTTTTCTGCTTGCAAGGTTTCACACCATAAATTTTAGTGCTTTGTTTTGTTTTGTCTCCCCCTTATCTCTCTTTCTTGCATTCCTTAAAGCAGATTGCCTGTTTCGTACCCATCAACAGTTTTCTCCTGCTCCATCCTGTGTCTTTGTTGATTCTTCTTGTCATGCAAAAGTTGTTTATAACTTTTTCCTGCAGAGTCTTGCCTTCAATGTGTCTGGTGTTAGCTGGTATTTTTTCTTTAGCAGAAATACCATCAGTATATTCAGTAATGGTGGAGAAACCGGGGATGGAACCCGGGCATAATCAGCAAAATGTATGCATGTAACCTGGTTTTAGGTGTGTAAATGTCTGTACTAAAATAGCCTGGGGCTCAGTTTGTGTAAATGTGTGCATGTAACCTGGTTTTATGTGAGTAAATGTCTGTACTAAAATAGCCTGGGGCTCAGTTTGTGTAAATGTGTGCATGTAACCTGGTTTTATGTGAGTAAATGTCTGTACTAAAATAGCCTGAGGCTCAGTTTGTGTAAATGTATGCATGTAACCTGGATTTATATGTGTAAATGTCTGTACTAAAATAGCCTGGGGCTCAGTTTGTGTAAATGTGTGCATGTAACCTGGTTTTATGTGAGTAAATGTCTGTACTAAAATAGCCTGGGGCTCAGTTTGTGTAAATGTGTGCATGTAACCTGGTTTTATGTGAGTAAATGTCTGTACTAAAATAGCCTGGGGCTCAGTTTGTGTAAATGTGTGCATGTAACCTGGTTTTATGTGAGTAAATGTCTGTACTAAAATAGCCTGGGGCTCAGTTTGTGTAAATGTGTGCATGTAACCTGGTTTTATGTGAGTAAATGTCTGTACTAAAATAGCCTGAGGCTCAGTTTGTGTAAATGTATGCATGTAACCTGGTTTTATGTGAGTAAATGTCTGTACTAAAATAGCCTGGGGCTCAGTTTGTGTAAATGTGTGCATGTAACCTGGTTTTATGTGAGTAAATGTCTGTACTAAAATAGCCTGAGGCTCAGTTTGTGTAAATGTATGCATGTAACCTGGATTTATATGTGTAAATGTCTGTACTAAAATAGCCTGGGGCTCAGTTTGTGTAAATGTGTGCATGTAACCTGGTTTTATGTGAGTAAATGTCTGTACTAAAATAGCCTGGGGCTCAGTTTGTGTAAATGTCTGCATGTAACCTGGTTTTATGTGAGTAAATGTCTGTACTAAAATAGCCTGAGGCTCAGTTTGTGTAAATGTATGCATGTAACCTGGATTTATATGTGTAAATGTCTGTACTAAAATAGCCTGGGGCTCAGTTTGTGTAAATGTATGCATGTAACCTGTTTATTTGTGTGTAAATTGCTGTAATATAATCTCCTGGGGCTCAGTGTGTGGAAATGATTGCAGGTATCCCTTTATTCCCATCCTGCAGAGAAGTGTTCCAGCGGGCTGAGTTGTGATTAATACCCAAACATTGTAATAATAAATTATACCCCAGCACAATTTGCACTCTACTTTATGCAATATGGGGCAGATTTTAAAAGGCCCGCGCGCACCGGCGCACCTATTTTGCATAGGCCGCCGGCGCGTGTAAAGCCCCGAGACGCGCGTAAATCCCGGGGCTTTCGAAAAGAGGCGGCGGGGGCGTGTCCGTGGGCATTCCCAAAACGACGCAGCATTTCGGGGTATGCCGCGGCGTTTCGGGGGTGGGCCCAGGGGCGTAGCGCCGGCCCGGGGGCGTGGTCGTGGCCTCCGGACCAGCCCCCGGGACGGGAGGACGGAGCGGGCCTGCTGGCCGACGCGCGCAAAGTTACGCCTGCTGAAAGCAGGCGTAACTTTGCCGACAAAGGTAGGGGGGGTTAGATACGGCCGGGGGGGGGGTGGGATAGGAAGGGGAAGGGAAGGGAAGGTGGGGGTAGGGCGAAGGAAAGTTCCCTCCAAGGCCGCTCCGAAATCGGAGCGACCTCGGAGGGAGCGGAAACAGGCTGCGCGGCTCGGCGCTTGGAGGCTGCCGATTTTGCGCAGCCTTGCGCACGCCGACCCCGCATTTTATAAGACACGCGCGGCTACGCGCGTATCTTATAAAATCCAGTGTACTTTTGTTCGCGCCTGCTGCGCGTACAAAAGTACGCGCTCGCGTAGATTTTGAAAATCTACCTCTATAATTTGAGCATTTGGTCTGATAATTGCCCATCTTATGTGATTAAATTTGCTTTAAAAATACTTGGTAATGTCCGTGGGTGCAATCTACCCTTAGAATTTACTGTTATTGCTGCTCTTATAAAATTACCCCCTTATTGTGTCTGTAGATTTTGGAGGAGCTGAATCAGGGATGAATTACAAGGTACACACACACACACACATGCACACACACAAACACGCACACACACTCACACACGCTGAAACTCACGTGCACAAATACAATTATTATATATAATGTGAAAAATTAGTTTTAAATTATACGACAGTTTGTGTAATTATTTGTAATTTAATAAAATTGCTCTTACCAGTGAATCAATCGATGTAAAGTTAACCATTCCTCTCTGAAAGAAATAGAAACAGAAGTGATTAAAATGCAGATTTTGTGCCAGCAGAGCTAAGTCTTCTGCTCTCCAAGTTACAGTCCCTGGGGGGAACAAGTCCTGGTCATGCTTCCTTGTCATTGATTGACCTCTGGTGTCCTGCTGAAGGTAGACTCTCTGTGGCCAGATTTAGTGGCCATCATTGAGGGTCCTGAGTGCAGGGTCTCGGGCCAGGACTTCCTCTGCAATGATAACACTGGATGTGATGAGGAGCACAGCAGGGGTTGGGGATTATAAAACAGAGGAAGATCCTGGGGTAATTGTGAATGAGGGCTCATGGCATCAGGAGTCCCTCCCTGCTTCCAACTGAGCGGGAGACCCAATGGAGCAGGAGGAAACTGCAGGGTAAGAGAAAAATGTACATCTCAGAGTTCCCCCCAAATTACCAAACCAGGATATAGCAGGATAAATATAAAACTAACACCCAAACACACACAGACTTTATCATCTCTAAATCATTCCAGGCCTGAATTCTGAGGGCAATTTCAAATGATTTTACTGACCCTTTAGCTGGGTAAAAGTGGGGGCTGACATTTGCCCTCCCCCTCTGTGGGTAAGAGAAGCTGCATCCTATGATGGCAAACAGAGCAGATAATTTTGTGTTTTCCATGTAAAACCTTTAGCTCAGGGGTGGCCAAGCTTTCACACACTAAAGGGGTCGATGCTCCCAAGCCCCTCTCCTGGGGGTGCGATGCAATATTTAAATTAGGGCGCAGGCTGTCAAGGCGGTGCTAGGGGTGATTGCGTGCCCCTAGTGCCTCCTTCACAGTGTGTGCCTGACAGAGGTCCGCTGTCGGCTGCTGACTGTCGATTAAGAAAACTGAGGCTGAATTTAACAGCCTCTTTTTTCCTAACCGGTGCACATCCATGGGATAGGAACATGGACGCTGATAAATTCATCATCCATATTCCAAACCTGACTGTTGGTGCTGTGGCTGACCTGCCCTGAGCTCCCTCTCTCTGAGTGAATAAATCAGTATTAATGTGTCGGGCACAATATTAATTTATTCACTCCTTCACTTATTGCCGATTGGTCCCTTCACTGTCAAATGTCAGTGAAAGGACCAATCCCCTTTCAGAAGGCTGTCCTGAAAGGGGATTGGTCCCTTCATTGACATGTGACAATGAACAGACCAATGGGCAATAAGTGAAGGAGTGAATAAATTAATATTCCAGAGGACACAACATTGGAGATAAGTTAGTGCATGTGATGTTCACGGAACTTCTCAATCAAATTTCTTCCTTGTTTACACATAAAACATGTGAGAAATGTGACTTTTGTAATTGTACTATCACAGGATCTACCTGGACTGATTGTCACGTTAAGAACAATTAAAAGTAAGACCCCTACTAATTGTGATACATTGTTTCTGGTATATGTGTTATTATGTCCTTATCCCAAACTTTATTTTGGATGTACAAAAAGAACGATTAACGTGCAACTGTTTGAGCATCATACAGGTCAACTCTCTGCTCCAATCGTACAGCATAGTATTGATTTGGAATATTCTTTACAAGATTACAGATTGGCAATTCTTGAACATGTTCCTCAGCACCAGAGAGGCGGTGACCAACTCTTGTAATGGGTCAACCTACTTGAGTGGTAGCTAGAAAGGACAGGCTCTGCCTGGTAAAGCTTATAAAAGTCACCTTGGACTTATTATGGGATGTTCTAGAATCAATTATTTCAAAGTGTTTCACTGAAATTGTTTGTTTATCTAATCAGGTTGAGTTGTTTTCACAGCAGCAGGGAAATATGTATCTAGATTTCAAAGTAAAAATTTGGAAATGCAATAAGATTGGGTCTCTGGTCCTTGGAGGCAGGCACCATTGAATTGCCTGTGCAGGACTCTCAAGAGAGGACCAAGAACAGGCAGCAGCTGACAGAGGAGCATTAGGGGATGAGAGGAGGGGGCGGGTAGAGGTCGGGGTTCATGGAGATTCAGGGGTGAATCAAGCCTGGGGGAATAGGGAGGGGGGAGTTGTGAATCAAGGCCTTGGCTGTGGAAGTTGCCCTTGTTACATTTTTATAAACTAAGGATTCTTTATTTATTATTAAAAAGTGAACTTAAAAACACACGTTTCTTTCCCTGCTCTGCTTTAGTGCTGCTCATGCACACTTACCTCAGTCTTCTTCACTGTGTCCTGAACGGTTCCATTAATGGGGGCAGCAGCAGCACCTGCAGTGTCGAGGATGGCAGCGGCATGTGGGAAATAAAGAGATAAAACAAGCTGAGTAACTGAAGACTGCTCTGTCACTGAAGCTATCATTTTGTAAAGGGCTGGCAACAACTGCAGCTGAGCTGGGCTTGCCTTCACATCAAATTAAGTCTATTGGTGGTTGGTGGTCCTGCTGATTTAAATTATATTCAGACCTTAACTTGACGGATGTTTTATCTGTTTTCTATAATCACGCAGGTATTATTTTGTTCTACCGCAGGTAATATTCAGGTCCCTCACTGAGTATAGATTTGTGGACATTCCTTCATATATTGGTCCCATAAGCCCATAAAGCTTTAGTGAATCCATTGGGAGAGCATGTGGCTTGACGGCTAGGATATATCACTTATGTAGATGAGTTGGCATGGGATGCGGTGGGACCAGTTAATGACATTACACTAGAGAAGAAAAGGTTGCAGTCCTGCCCATTGGCCATTACAATGATCCACAGTGAGGAACTGGTTCAAAAATTCTAGAAAAAATACATATTTATCGCCAGGTATTCCTGATAACTCACGTTGTCTGATTCTTCATCATCCCATGCAGGGTGTTGCACAATGAGAGGTCACATCACACTACAGACTGAAACCTCAGGAAATTGAATAGGAGGATGCTGAAATTTATGAGCACTGTCAGGGGAACGTGTATCATGCATGAAATTATTGACAATAGCCGTTCCAGCCTATATAGGCCAGATGGAGTTCACTATTCCGATAAAGGCCTTGTCATTGCAAGTGGTAATAGAGGGTTTATCATTCTGCTATGGCCACACCATTGAAAGTGAGGAGCCCTTGACAAATGAGGTGTTGCTGCCTCGGGCTATGGTGGAGGGTGGACGTGCATGACTCACACTTAGGCAGATCATGAGAACCTGGTATGGAAAGGGTCATTCAGTAAAGAATTTTCCTGTCTCCCACGTGTCATGTGTTAGATGAATTAAGACTGTGTTGTGGTGTGCTTGAACAATCACCCAAAAAGTGGGACCTATGAGTGATCACGTTCCACTGGTGGTCAATGAATACGGTGCTTCAATGGACCATGATCTCAAGGCTGAGAACTGCAGCTGGGATCAAACTTTAATGGATGTTATACCTGCATTTACTGCAGTGGGTGCTGGGAGTTTTTAGGGTCAGCACTCTGAGATTTGGTACTGTTTCCTTGTTATACTATTGTAAGATATTTGTTAGTGCAAAGAAAGGTATTACGAGTGGTGGCACAGCCAACCCTAGCTGTTTTCTTTTCATTGATTATAATTAGGAGTGATATTGTTTAGAATATTGGTTTACTAACTTGACTACTGAAATTGATTACATGAAATTATTGATAATAGCCATTCCAGTCCTTCTTTATGTCTTTGAATGGGCAATTGGGGAGTTTTATTTGGCATAACAAGGTGGCAGATATTAAATTGACCATGTTGTGTAGCCCTAAGTTGCAGGGTGGAATGGGGTTGTGGGATCCCCAGTGTTATTACTGGTTATCAGGACTGGTGTGTCTATGAGAGTGGTTCAGTCCACAGGCCCTAGTGAATGGTTCAAATTGTAAAGGGCACAAATGGAGGGAATAGAATGACCATTGCTTCTTGAACTGCCCTCTCTTTCTGTAGCTGCTAGGAGAGTCCATAAAAGCAGCCACCTTATTGCACACAGAGTTAATGTTTGGTGGAAGGTCTGTAGATTTGTGAGCATCTTCTGAACAGAATGCTCTCCAGTGATGCTCCTGGCTAAAAATCCCTCTCTCTCTTACTGCTCCTTTTTTCCTGATGTGGTCAATTAGCAAAATGTGGTCTCCATTACATTTGTAAATGTGCAAGGGGTTCTCACTGGTGAATCAGTACCAGATTGCAGAGAATACTCATCACTTTTATTTACAGATGAGAGATGCTTTGCAAAGACTGAAGGGCAGAGGTTGGAACCCTTGGAACTGCATTTTCTGGAGAGAGTTTTGAGAGATCATTCTCATATCTACATTTGTATAACTCTGATACGGCTGTGGAGTGATGACCTGCAGCTTACACTGGATGATATGGATTGGGAGACATATGGAGGGAGGGAACTCCATATCAAAATGTGCAAAAAGAACTTACCTAATGGTTAAGCTATTGATATGATTATACCAGTACCTATAGATTATACTGCCTTCTCTACATCCATTTCCACACTGTGTTGTGAGCTAAATGATGCATGCTTGCATGTTTGGTGGCCATGTCCTCTAGTGGTGTCTTTCTAGGAGGATATTGAATGAAAAATAGGTTAATGTGTAATCATTCATTTCTTTGTCTCCCTGTGTGGGGTTATTGGAAAGACACCACGGAAGAAATCTCAGCCATGGATAAAGTTCTTATTAATCACTGCTGCCAGACACTCGAAGCGTTGATGTGGAAGAGTGAACATAAGAACATACGATATTGACATACTGGGTCAGACCAAGGGTCCATCAAGCCCAGCATCCTGTCTCCAACAGTGGCCAGTCCAGAACATAAGAAACTGCAAGTTCCCAAAAACTAAGTCTATCCCATGCTACTGATGCTAGTAATAGCAGTGGCAATTTTCTAAGTCAGCTTGATTAACAACAGGAACTGGACTTCTCCAAGAACTTATCCATTCCTTTTTTAAACACGGCTACACTAATTGCACTAACGACATCCCCTGGCAACAAATTCCAGAGTTTAATTGTGCGTTGGGTGAAAAAGAACTTTCTCCGATTAGTTTTAAATGTGCCACATGCTAAATTCATGGAGTGCCCCCTAGTCCTGAAAGACTAAATAATCGATTCACATTTACCCATTCTAGATCTCTCATGATTTTAAACACCTCTATCATATTCCCCCTCAGCTGTCTCTTCTCCAAGCTGAAAAGTCCTAACCTCTTTAGTCTTTCCTCATAGGGGAGCTGTACCATCTTCTTTATCATTTTGGTCGCACTTCTATGTACCTTCTCCAAAGCAACTATATATTTTATAAGATGCGGCTCACAGCATCTCTCAGTGGCATTCCCATAAGGATGAAATTTCAATTATTGAGAAAATTATTTATTCCTTAATGGAAACAACTGATAAATATAATCACATCTGTAGGAAATTTTGGGACTATCTACAATAGTAAATCCAGTATATTGTCTGTGGGCCATCGGGATTAAACCCCTCCATGTTTCTGGGTGTTTGGATTGTTCTGGTATTGCCTGACAAGAAACTGAGTATTATATTTTGGGAATATGCAAGCATATTACTCTCACTTTGTTCTAACATTTACTCTTGAATGTATTCCAGTCTGTTAAAATAAAAAGCATTTAAAAAATGACTCTGAGGGAGAGGGTAAATCAAATAGGTGCTCAGGAGTTTTCTACATGCTATAGACTTCAGTAAATCTAGAGGTTTCTGCTCAATATTCTTAGATAATATAAAGATTACTTACCCTGACAGAAGCAGATCAGAGCCACCACCAGAAAGGCAACTGCGATCTTCATGGCTGGGTTGGTTGTATATTGAGTTCTGAGCTTCGATACACAGAGGAGTCTGAGAAGAGAAGTCAGTGCTCGAGCTCATATATTCACTGATTGCCCCTCTCACTCCACCCAGGATCTCAGGAGACAACGCACCTGGTGACGTCATTTGTGAGATCTTTGGAGCCTCTCCAAATTTCAAGCCTTGTACAAGTGCAAACATCCTACATCTGATCATGAGCTTCTCTGAGAAAGAACACAGCGATGCCCTAACTGACGCATGATCATTATTAACCCAAGGAAGGACACGTGTACAAATCACATCATATTCTGTGTCCTTATTGTTGTGGTCCTGGCTGCGAGCACCGCGGCCAGGCCCTTACCTCCTTGTTCCCGGACCTGCTCCCGCCTCCGGAGCCCTGGCTTGCGGCCTGTTTGGCGGCGTCCTCGCTGGGGCTGCGCCGCCGCAAAGAAAGCCTGTAGACATCCTGCTCCTAGGTGCGTGGGCGCGCCACTTGGGCACTTTTCTAGCCCGTTTCCCGCCAGTGGTGACTCTGCCCAGTTCCTGACGTCAGACGCCGCGGCTTTGATAAGCCGGCCGCGGCCTTCCAGTCTTCGCCTTGCAACGGGTTAGCGTCCCGGTTTCCTGTTGCGCTGTGCCCCAGAGTTACTCGCTTGGCTTTTTCGCTCTGTTCTTGCTACAGTACCTGCTTGGTTCCTGCCTGCCTGCTACAGTACCTGCTTGGTTCCTGCCTGCCTGCTACAGTACCTGCTTGGTTCCTGTCTGCTTGCTATAGTACCTGCTTGGTTCCTGTTTACCTGCTACAGTACCTGCATGATTCCAGTACCCGAGTCTTGCTACAGTTCCTGCCTGGTTCCAGTACCCGAGTCCTGCTATAGTTCCTGCCTGGTTACAGAACCTGAACCCAGTTACAGTATTGCTACTGTCCTTGTCTGGTTCCAGTTACCTGTCCCGATTCACAACCCGACTAAGTCCCAGTGGCCGGGCCCCTACGGGCTCCTCCCGGGGGAGCTTCGGCTTCCAAGGGTGAAGCCACCTAAGTCTCAGCGGTTGGGCTCCTACGGGCTCCTCCCGGGGGAGTACCAGCTTCCAGGGTGAAGAGCATCTACGTCCTGCCTGAACATCTGCCTCCCGGCCTGCTATTCATTAGAGACATTGACCATCCTTTCCCAGTCTCTCGCAGGTCGGCCCAAGGGACCACTAAACTGAGACTCCCACAACAGATTGCAAGGCCATGGACTCGGCAGATGCACCTGTTCCCTAGGACCTGCCAGGTTTGGCCCAGCAGCTGCAGTATCAACAACAATACCTCGAGGCCCTTACTGGTTCAGTAGGGGAGTTGTTGGCCCAATTGGATGCCAGGGCCTCATCTGCCCCAGAACCTGTGCCCGAGGGCCAAGATTCTTCAGTGACCCAGTTGCTGGCACCCTCCCACTATGCTGGTGATTTAAGGACCTGACGCAGCTTCCTGAACCAATGTTTTGTACGGTTCTCCTTGTTGCCTCGGCAGTTTCCCTCGGATGCAGTGAAAGTGGCATATATCCTGTCCTTGCTCAATGGGAAAGCCTTGATATGGGCTTCTCCCCTTTGGGAAAACAATGATTCTTCGCTAACAGATTTACAATTGTTCATCACGAACTTCCACCAGGCCTTTGATGAGCCCGCCCGAGTAGCCACGGCTACGTCTGATCTGCTGCAACTTCGTCAGGGGGCTCGCTCCTTGGCAGATTATGCAATGGAGTTTCGGACTTTAGCCCAGGAAGTAGGTTGGCAAGATGGTAGTCTTAAGGCCATCTTCCTGGAAGGCCTCTCCGGACGCATAAAGGATGAAATTGCTGCTCGAGATCTGCCGGAGGACCTCAATGCTTTGATTGAGATGGCTGCTCGTATTGACCGCCGCCTACAGCAATGGGCCAAGGAGCAGCGCTCCTCTCGCTATAGTCCGGCTCGTGGGCCGAGACCTGTGCCCTCTCCTAAGAGTTCTCGTCCAGACGCCCCCACCTGCGAACCCATACAGTTTGGACGGGCCCTGCTTTCTGCTGAATAAAGCCAACGTCGCCGTTCGTTGAAGTTGTGTTTATATTGTAGCCAGAAGGGCCACTTCTTGGCACGCTGCCAGGAGCGTGCAGAAAACGCCAAAGCCTAGGAGGTCAGGAGGAGCTCCTCCAAGTCTGTGCTACAGCTCCTCAATGTACTGTTCCTGTTACTCTGGAGTACCCCGGAGGTTCCATTGAGACGATGGCGTTCCTGGATTCTGGAGCCGGAGATAATTTTATCCTGCACGACTTGGTCTCCCAGTTGCGAATTCCTACGCATAGACGGGAGGTCCCATTACGAATTACCTCTATCCAGGGGACGCTCCTTCCTGGTCCCATCCATATGTCCATGGCACCTATCATGGTCCGCACCGGGGCGATCCATTCGGAGGAGATAGCTTTCCTAGTGTTGGATAAGGCTGTCCACCCTGTGGTACTAGGGTTGCCGTGGTTACAGAAACACTCGCCCACGATTCAGTGGGATACGCTACAGATTGTTAAATGGAGTCCCTTCTTCCTAGCTAATTGTATGAAAGTGCCCAGGACTCCCGCACATTCATTGATGCACTCTGCTGTGGGTCCCCCTGCACCTTATGAAGACTTCACGGATGTATTCTCCAAGACCAAGGCGGAGATCCTTCCGCAGAATCGCCCATATAACTGCACTATTGACTTGCTACCTGGTACTATGCCCCCTCGAGGAAGGGTTTACCTCTTATCTATACCCGAGACCCGGGCCATATCCGAGTACATTGCAGAGAATCTGGCCAAGGGGTTTATACGCCCGTCCAAGTCGCCTGCAGTGGCAGGCTTCTTTTTTGTTGGCAAGAAAGACGGCTCACTGAGGCTGTATATAGATTATCGAGGCCTAAATTCAATTACCAAGCGAGATCGCTACCCGCTCCCGTTAATCCCGGAGCTCCTTGATCGGCTTCAAGGAGCGAAGATTTTTACAAAATTGGACTTATGAGGAGTGTGCAATTTAGTCAGAATCCGTCCCGGAGATCATTGGAAAACCGTGTTTAATACCCGAGACAGGCATTACGGGTACCTCGTGATGCCTTTCGGCCTATGTAATGCCCCAGCGGTGTTACAGCATCTGATGAATGAGGTGTTGCGGGACCTTCTGAACACCTGCATAATTGTTTACCTCAACGACATGTTAGTCTATTTATTTATTTATTTATTTATTTAAATTATTTTAATATACCGATGCTCAAGCCCAGGTCTTATCGTACCGGTTTACAATAAACAAGGGGGAACCAGTTAATAGAGAAAGAAAAACGTTACATTATAATAGGGAAAGTAGAACTAGGCTGTTAGAAAAAAAAATAGGTTAAAACAAATTCTAACTGGAGAGATAAGCAGGAGAGAATGCTTACAAGGTAAGAATTATATACAAATTTACATAGTGAATATGATTAAGCAAGTTATATGAAAGGGTAGACTACCACGAAGTAGACTACCACGAGAGTAGACTCCCATGAAGGGTAGTAGACTACCCTTCGTGGTAGTCTACTCTCAGGACCTGCCGTCACACCATCAGCATGTCCGTCAAGTGCTCCAGTTACTTAGGGAGCATGGCCTCCGGTGCGTTGTAGAAATGGCGCCGGCGCTACCTTTGCCCTGTCATATGACAGGGCAAAGGTAGCGCCGGCGCCATTTTGTTTTTTATCCCCCGAAGTCGGGAGCGTAGGAGATCGCTCCCGGACCCCTGTTGGACCCCAGGGACTTTTGGCCAGCTTGGGGGGGCTCCTGACCCCCACAAGACTTGACAAAAGTCTAGCGGGGGTCCGGGAACGACCTCCTGCACTTGAATTGTTTTGCCGTACAAAATGGCTCCGGCCATACGGCCTATGGCCGGTGCCATTTCTACAACGCACCGGAGGCTCGAGAGTAAAAGATCACACCAGGACCTCCCCTCTGGACCCCAGGTAATTTAAGGCATTTTGTGGGGGTTCGGGAGGGTGGGGGATTTATTTTAAAGGGTAGGGGTGGGTTTTAGGGTTGTTTTAGTGTGCCGGTTTTCCCGGCACACTAAAACACGATTTAAACGATATTTACAAACCTAAAACCGCGACAATCCGATTCCCTCCCCCCCTCCCCAGCCAAAATCGATCGTTAAGACAATCGATGACACGATTCACATCTCTAGCACCTATCTTCCTCCCAGGAGACCGTGTCTGGCTTAGCACCAGAAATCTACAGCTACATATTCCGTCTCGAAGACTAGCTCCAAAATTCTGTGGGCCCTTTCGGGTCGCCGAACGAGTGGGAGCAGTCTCATACCTTCTATGCCTACCCCCCTCCATGCGCATACATGATGTATTCCATGTGTCATTGCTGAAGCCTCTTGTGTTGTCCAGATACAACTCCCGGGCTCCTGAACCCTCGGACCCTTCAGTACCGGACGAGGTTACGTATCAAGTACGTGAAGTTTTGGATATCCGGTTCCACCAGCGCCGATGGGAATACTTGCTCGCCTGGGAGGGTTGCGGACCCGAGGATAACTCTTGGGAAACGGCCCGTAACATCCTCGACAAGGATTTATTATGGCAGTTCCATTTGGATCAGCCAAGTAAACCCGGACTGGCTAAGAGGGGGTGTAAGAGGGGAGGTACTGTTGTGGTCCTGGCTGCGAGCACCGCGTCCAGGCCCTTACCTCCTTGTTCCAGGACCTGCTCCCGCCTCCGGAGCCCTGGCTTGCGGCCTGTTTGGCGGTGTCCCAGCTGGGGCTGCGCCGCCGCGAAGGTGCCTGTAGACATCCTGCTCCTAGGCGCACGCGCGCGCCACTTGGGCGCCTTTCTAGCTCGCTTCCCGCCAGCGGTGACTCTGCCCAGTTCCTGAAGTCATACGCCACAGCCTTCCAGACTTCGCCTTGCAATGGGTTAGCTTCCCGGTTTCCTGTTGCGCTGTGCCCCGGAGTGACTCGCTTGGCTTTGTCACTCTGTTCCTGCTACAGTACCTGCTTTGTTCCTGTCTGCTTGCTACAGTACCTGCTTGGTTCCTGCCTGCCTGCTACAGTACCTGCTTGGTTCCTGTTTAGCTGCTACAGTTCCTGCCTGGTTCCTGTACCCGAGTCCTGCTACAGTTCCTGCCTGGTTCCAGAACCCGAACCCAGTTACAGTATTGCTACTGTCCTAGTTTGGTTCCAGTTACCTGTCCCGAATCACAACCCGCCTAAGTCCCAGCGGCCAAGCCCCTACGGGCTCCTCCCGGGGGGGGGGGGGGGGGGGGGGGGTCTTCGGCTTCCAAGGGTGAAGCCACCTAAGTCCCAGCGGTTGGGCTCCTACGGGCTCCTCCCAGGGGAGCACCAGCTTCCAGGGTGAAGAGCATCTACGTCCTACCTGGACTTCTGCCTCCCGGCCTGCTATTCATTAGAGACATTGACCATCCTTTCCCAGTCTCCAGCAGGTTGGCCCAAGGGACCACTAAACTGAGACTCCCACAACACGTATTTCAACACGAAACAGATGCACATAAATGAAACGTCTATGATACGAGACAAAAGAACATAAATAGATTTATCAAAAGGAGAGTCAAGACGGGGGAATATTAAATAGACTTTTAAATATCAAAACGGTATTAGTAATGTACGGAAATCAAAATGTTTCTGTTGGAAATGAAGCTGTAGAACGTGGGGTCATGATATGATGCTACAAGTGGGTAGACTCGGAAACAATGTCATGAGGGAAGGATGCATTTTTGTTAAACTCCTCTCAGAAGACCCCCAGGTTTTATTATACTAGATTTTGGCAGGAGACCTGGTAGTAAAATAATAAATCTTCTCTAGAAGGATCAGACATGCGAGTGTCAGCCCCTTTATGTGGCTAGATATTCAGCCACTGCAACCTAGCTAGGTAAATACTTACTTATGTGGCTAAGTGATGCTGAATATTGATCTCATAATAAGTTGGGGACATAGGATCTCGGCTTGTCATTATTGTCCAATTATAGGGAGTTGGTTGGATCTTTAAACAAACTTAGAGACATTCGTATCATGCAGGTATACTATTGGTTTAAAAACCTGTTCCAGATATTCATGTTACGGCATCTTTGATGTGTACTCCTCCGCATATTGCAGAGAAAGAAACCTTGAAGGGAGACATAGCAGGGATGCCTGTAGTGAATGATTTTTGGTCATCTAATGAAGATTTCCCCTGATGTAGATTACTTGAAAAATGAACAGTGTTGTTGTTTTTTCCTCTACAAGTGGTCAGCACTGAGATTAGTATTTGGCCACTGAATTTTAACAGCATAAAGAAAACTTTATCAAAACATTGGGACAAAGACTTTTTAGGACTGATGATTATAACATGAATCATTAGATATAAGTGTATGGTTCTATGAATGATGTTCCTTCCCTGTAAGTACAGGAGTTGTTCACTGTTTCATTATTTACAAGGAAGGATATTTTGTTCTGTTCCATGGATCTCTCCAGTCTAAATGCACTGAGTGTACAGAGATGTAATGCACTTCATACTTTCATTCACATCATGGTGTGTTCTAGCTTTGCTTTCATATTTTTTCTTTAGAAATAAAAAAAATACAGTACAAGTCAAATTCACTTCCACAGGACATCAACAGAGCTGTGCGGCTGTGGTAATGTCCTGGCCTTGACTCACCAGTGTCATTTTCTAAGATGGTGCCGGCCGACCATTGCTCCTACCATGTGACAGGGGCCGACCACATGGTAAGGGAAAGGGCCACAGTGCCATTTTGTTTACTGACAGCCGAGGGCCCGAGAGCAGGAGATCGCTCCCGGGACCTCCGCTGGACCACCAGGGACTTTAGGCAAGTTTGGGGGGGGGGGTGTAATTAACTAAATTTTAAGGGTTGGGGTGGGTTGTTGTTTTTTTTTTAATAAATGTGCTCCTTCCCCCGCGCTAACCTGAACAACAAACTTTCCCCGAAGTTCGGAGAAAATCCATCTTGGGATTCGGGTCCTCCGACCCATACCGAATTGGACTATTTCTTTGAAATTTTCCAGCTTTGCGTTCATATTTTTTCTTTAGAAATAAAAATTAGAGTACAAGTGAACTTCACTTCCACAGGAAGAAAAGTGAGCTGTGAGGCTGTGGTAATGTCCTGGCCTTGACTCTCACCACCATCAAATGGGAGGAGCAAAATGCAACAGATTCCCAACACAGAGGGGCCTAAGGACTCAGAGTGACTCCCTGAAAGTTACAGGTAAAAGGAGACATTACAGTAACATTCACTTATCTCTCAGGTTCAATGAATACAGGAAGGAACCATTTACAAGGGAAAACAGAACTCACGGACGACTGAGTGGAAGGATGTGAGAAAGCCAGGGGGAAGTTCATCCTAAACGTCGATAAAACAGAAATAATCATGCTGGATAGAAAGAACAACTCTCCTCAACTACACCACTCAACATAATGAACTAAAAAGCGGCAATCTCCCCTGTCACTCATGCCGCAACCTAGGAGTCATAATTGACATTGAACTATCCTTCAAGAACCACATCACTACTAAAATCAGTCGGATATCACAAACTCCTAACCCTACGTTGTCTAAAACCTTTCCTTTCCCCCAACAACTTCAGAACAGTCCTTCAACTACTCATCTTCTCCAACCTGGACTACTGCAACTCCCTGCTATTCAACTTACCTCTCACTACCATCCGACCAAATCCTCCAAAATACAGCCGCCAGAAAAATCACAGGAACTAAAAAACACGATCACATTACTCCAACACTTTGTTTTTCCAAGAACGACTCTGATATCTCTGATATGTTTATTCTTTTTATTGTTTTACTCTATATACTGCGTATCAGCAATGGTATACACAGGAAGCAAAAAATATAATATACTCACATAATGTACATAGCACATGTCGATCTTGCAGTCTCAGGATCATTTGCTTAACTTTTTCTATGTGCAGGCTCTATTATATAGTTTACTTTAGCAATTCACCTGGCTTCTTCTACGCATGTTCCACACCACAGATTTATTGAGCTGTCTGCTAAACGCAGCTGTTTTTTGTCTCCCCTTATCTTTCTTTCCCTTCGTACACACATTCTTTCTCACAGATTGTTTCCTTCGTACCCTCGCCACCGTCTCCTGCTCATCCTGTGACTCACTTGTTGATTTCGCTGATGTTTGTGAATTCTTACAAAACTAGTTCTTGCTAGTTTCTTCTTTAGAGCCTGTTTTATATCGAGATCTCTGGTATTTTTCCATCAGCATATTCTACAACTTATATCACTACACTGGCTCCCCATAAAATTCAGGATAGAATACAAAATACTATCCATGTTACACAAAATAATATACGAAAAACAAACAAACTAAGTACATCCATAAAACTCCACTCTCCAAACTGAAACCTCCACTTAGCTAACAAAGGTCTAATAAAGATCCCACCTGCTCGTTCCAAACAACTTACCTCAACTCGGAAGAGAGCCATATCCCTAGGAAGCCCTGAACTCTGGAACACCCTCCCCACCGAGCTCAGAACACAGCAAAATTTAAAAACCTTCAAAAAAGAACTAAAAACGTGGATGTTTATCAAAGCCTACAAAACACCCAATGACTCTCAGATATTACTTTCCTCCCTACTGGCCCTATGTAAACATGTGGAACCAATGCAACCACATAATATAACTTTTGCATGAATCTTTTGGACACTCTGTTAAACATTGAAACTTTGTAAACCATTGTGATAGCGAAACCGAACAACGGTATATAAAACCCGATCGATAAATAAATAAATAAATGTGTGGAAAAGAGTCAGCGGTGTAAAATGGAGGGAGGGTGAGAAAACAGAAATAGCATGAGGGTGAGGCAGAGATGGTGATGAGGATGTGTGTGTGAGAGATCCAGAGGGGGTGAAAGGGAAGAGAGAGTGAGAAAACAGAAATAGCATGAGGGTGAGGCAGAGATAGTGATGAGGTTGTGTGTGTGAGAGATGAAGAGAGGGTTAGGATCGGTGACAGTCAGAGATAGTGAAGGTAGAAGGGAGATTGAGAGAAGAGGTGAGGGGGGTTACAGAGCTAGAAGGGGTGATAGGGCAAAGGGGAAAATGGAAGCTAGAGGTGCGATTGGGTGGAGGAATGAGAGAGTCATTCAAAACAGGAAAACCTTCCTTTTAACATACCAACCTGCTATCACTGATTTCCGATGCGCTATCATTGATCAGGTTATTCCATCATGGAAGGATGTCGATATAATGTTCCTCTTAGTCACCATGAGCAATTTTGATTCTCACTTTGATCTTCATCGATTGGCTTAAATGAAGCATTGGAGTGTTATTCATGATTTAATGAGAGGGAGGTAGATATTCCAAGGAAAATGTCTAAGTAAGTTATCTGGATAAGATGCATCTGGTGAACTTACAAGGGATATTCAGTAGCATGTCTTTAACATACATTGGGACAGAGACATTTTAGGACTGATGATTATAACATGAATCATCATTAGATATAAGTGTATGGATCTATGAATAATGTTCCTTCCCTGAAGTACAGGAGTTGCTCACTGTTTCATTATTTACAAGGAAGGCTATTTTGTTCTGTTCCATGGAGCCGTCCAGTCTAAATGCTCTGAGCGTACAGAGATGTAATGCACTTCATGCTCTCAGTCACATCATGGTTTGTGCCAGCTTTGGTTCATATTTTGTTTTAGGAATAGAAAATAATAGTATACAAGTCAACATCACTTCCACAGGGAGCCAAGAGAGCTGTGCAGCTGTGGCAGTGTCCTGGCCTTGACTCACCAGCATCAAATGGAAGTAGGAAAATGCAACAGATTCCCCACACAGAGATGCTTAAGGGACTCAGAGTGGCTCACTAAAAGTTATCAATGAATACAATTATCTGGCTATCTTATTTCAGATAACTTTAAACCTAATTAGATATATTTGAATATATTCATTTACATTTAAAGGGTCAATATTCAAAACTGGCCATTTAATTAACAACCAGTTAGAAGATAGCCATCTAAGGGTGTCATTTTCATAGTGTAAACCTGGTGCTATTCACAGAGCTACTGCAGGCGATAATGTCCTGCTTTGAAGTGCTGACAAAAGTGTGAAAAATGAAATATTATAAAAGAAAAAGAAAATAGATTATTGTAATTCTTCTCCATTGTTTTACCAAAATACACACTTCATCTGCTATAGATCTTCCAAAATTCAGCCACCTGATTGTTAATCACCACATCTCTTCAAAACCATATCACCCCAGTCTTAAAACATTTACACTGGTTACCAATTTCTTTCTCTTATCAATAATCCTCAGTCTTCTTGGATAAATGCTAATATGAAAATTCCTGCCCCAGTTTTATCCCTATGCCCAGCAAATCAAAATCTCTTCAATGTCCATCTATCAAGATAACTCGGTTAGATGAAACCCATGGAAGAGCACTTTCCATAGCAGGCCCTCTCTTCTGGAATACTCTTCCAAAAGAATTAAGAATCTGAATGATCATCTGCTTTTTATTTTTTTGATTGGTTCCTGTGCTTCGAATCAGCAAGGGAGCGAGAGGAGTTTTGGCGCTGCATCCCACCACCCGTCCCTGCTGTTGTTGGTTGTTGTAAAGGGGGGCTTTATCGCTGTCGCAGCTTCAATGGGGGAGGGGAGGCCGGTAGGCCAAGCCGGTTGGGGGGTTATGCCTTGTTTGGGTGCAGGTGTTGCTGGTATGGCTCCTTGTGGGACAGTGGCGGGGGTCGATCTAATCGGCTCCTTGCTTGGTGGTGGTGGGAGTCGTGGGATTTGATAAATAAGGCACTGCATACAGGCTGGGATAGCCTGGGTGTGCCCGTCTTGCTTCGTGATGGTGGGAGTCGTGGGATTTGATAAATGAGGGCACTGCATACAGGCTGGGATAGCCTGGGTGTGCCCGTCTTGCTTGGTGATGGTGGGAGTCATGGGATTTGATAAATGAGGGCACTGCATACAGGCTGGTATAGCCTGGGTGTGCCCGTCTTGCTTGGTGGTGGTGGGAGTCGTGGGAGGTGATAAATGTGGGCACTGCATACAGGCTGGGATAGCCTGGGTGTGCCCGTCTTGCTTGGTGATGATGGGGAGTCGTGGGATTTGATAAATGAGGGACTGCATACATGCTGGGATAGCCTGGGTGTGCCCATCTTGCTTGGTGATGGTGGGAGTCGTGGGATTTGATAAATGAGGGCACTGCGTACAGGCTGGGATAGCCTGGGTGTGTCCGTCTTGCTTGGTGGTGGTGGCAGTCGTGGGATTTGATAAATGAGGGCACTGCATACAGGCTGGGATAGCCTGGGTGTGCCCGTCTTGCTTGGTGATGATGGGAGTCGTGGGATTTGATAAATGAGGGCACTGCATACAGGCTGGGATAGCCTGGGTGTGCCCATCTTGCTTGGTGATGATGGGAGTCGTGGGATTTGATAAATGAGGGCACTGCACACAGGCTGGGATAGTATGGGTCAATGGCGTAGCCAGAATTGATTTTTTGGGTGGGCACAAGGTTAACATGGGTGGGCTGTAGGCATGCAGGTCTACTAGTTGTTTTTTTACTGATAAATAATGCCAAATTGTGCAGCATAGCATTCACATCTACGCCTAAGTATGAGGTTTACTTAATGATACAAACATAATTCACGGTGATTTGTGGTACTTTAGCCTTCTTATTATTACGATTTTATACACGGCTCCTACCTGTCCATAAATTTTGAGAGAGCGGTTGTGTTGCTTATATTTAAATTGCTAACATCTCAAAATATAGATATATATTTTTACCTTTGTTGTCTGATCTTTGTATTTTTCTAATCAGTTGGTCCTGGTCTCTTTTTCCCATTTTTTCCCTTATAGCTCATTTCCTAATTCCTTTTCAGTGTCTTTCTTCTATTACTGTCTTCTTCCCTTCCACACACACACACACACACACACACACACACACACATACACGCTTTCTCTCACAGACTCAAGCTGTCACTCTCATATGCTCTCCCCCCCCCCCCCATAAGCTCACATTCTCTGCAGACACACATACAAGTTCTCACTTTCTCACCCCTCCCCAGGCTTATATTCTTATGCACACACAGACGCACATCCAGGCACCCATTCTCACCCACACACATAAACCCAGACTCCCATTCTCACCCACAAACCCATGCTCCCAGTCTCACCCACACATATTCAAGCCCCCATTCTCATCCATACATATACACATTTAAGGTCCTATTCTCACCCACACATACACATTCAAGCACCCATTCTTATCCACATATTCAAGCTTCCATTCTCACCCACCCACACAAACCCAGGCTCTGATTCTCACCCATATATACACACATTCAAGCTCCCATTCTTACCCACCCACAAACCCAGGCTCCCATTCTCACCCACACATACACACATTCAAGCTCCCATTCACCCACATATTCAAGCTTCCACTCTCACCCACACATACACACATTCAAGCTCACATTCTCACCCACACACAAACCCAGGCTCCCATTCTCAACCACACATACACACATTCGAGCTCCCATTCACCCACATATTCAAGCTTCCATTCTCACCCACATACACACCCAGGCTCCAGTTTTCACCCACACACACTCCCATTCTCATCCACACATACACATTCAAGCACGTGCACAGCTTCCGCTTCCTCCCCCCAAAGCAGGAAGATCAGCTGCCTCTCCTGCTGCCACCGGACTCCTGCTATCTTCGGGCGTCGGGCGGTATGGCCCGTCGAACTTCCTGTCAGGGGGGGGGGAGCGGAAGCGCAGCACACAACGTCCGCTTCCTCCCTCCCCCCCCCCAAGCAGGAAGATCGGCGGGCCATACGGCCCGACGTCCGAAGATAGCAGGAGGCCGGTGGCAGCAGGAGAGGCAGCTGATCTTCCTGTTTTGGGGGAGAAAGTGGAAGCTGTGCGCAGCGCTTCCGCTCCCCCACCCCCAAACAGGAAGTTCGGCAGGCCGTTTGGCCCGAAGATAGCAGAACGGGTGGCAGCAGGAGAGGCCAGCTGATCTTCCTGCATTGGGGGGAGGAAGCGGAAGCTGCGCGCGGCGCTTCCCCTCCCCCCCCCAACAGGAAGACCGGTTGGCCATATGGCCGCAGCAGCGCTTCCCCATGTGTGCCGTGATGGCGCGCGAGGCATGGGTTCTCTTGTTCGCTGTTGCGGGGTTGGGATCCCGCGACAGCCTTGCAGTTCCGGTGCCAGTTGGGTGGGCCTGGGTCTGTTGGGTGGGCACCTGCCCACACAGGCCCACCCGTGGCTACACCACTGGTATGGGTGTGCCCGTCTTGCTTGGTGATGGTGGGACTCGTGGGATTTGATAAATGAGGGCACTGTATACAGGCTGGGATAGCCTGGGTGTGCCCGTCTTGCTTGGTGATGGTGGGTGTCATGGGATTTGATAAATGAGGGCACTGCACACAGGCTGGGATAGTATGGGGTCAATGGCGTAGCCAGAATTGATTTTTTGGGTGGGCACAAGGTTAACATGGGTGGGCTGTAGGCATGCAGGTCTACTAGTTGTTTTTTTACTGATAAATAATGCCAAATTATGCAGCATAGCATTCACATCTACGCCTAAGTATGAGGTTTACTTAATGATACAAACATAATTCACGGTGATTTGTGGTACTTTAGCCTTCTTATTATTACGATTTTATACACGGCTCCTACCTGTCCATAAATTTTGAGAGAGCGGTTGTGTTGCTTATATTTAAATTGCTAACATCTCAAAATATAGATATATATTTTTACCTTTGTTGTCTGATCTTTGTATTTTTCTAATCAGTTGGTCCTGGTCTCTTTTTCCCATTTTTTCCCTTATAGCTCATTTCCTAATTCCTTTTCAGTGTCTTTCTTCTATTACTGTCTTCTTCCCTTCCACACACACACACACACACACACACACATACACGCTTTCTCTCACAGACTCCCTCTCACACACTCAAGCTCTCACTCTCATATGCTCTCCCCCCCCCCAAGCTCACATTCTCTGCAGACACACATACAAGTTCTCACTTTCTCACCCCTCCCCAGGCTTATATTCTTATGCAGACACAGACGCACATCCAGGCACCCATTCTCACCCACACACATAAACCCAGACTCCCATTCTCACCCACAAACCCATGCTCCTAGTCTCACCCACACATATTCAAGCCCCCATTCTCATCCATACATATACACATTTAAGGTCCTATTCTCACCCACACATACACATTCAAGCACCCATTCTTATCCACATATTCAAGCTTCCATTCTCACCCACCCACACAAACCCAGGCTCTGATTCTCACCCATATATACACACATTCAAGCTCCCATTCTTACCCACCCACAAACCCAGGCTCCCATTCTCACCCACACATACACACATTCAAGCTCCCATTCACCCACATATTCAAGCTTCCACTCTCATCCACACATACACACATTCAAGCTCCCATTCTCACCCACACACAAACCCAGGCTCCCATTCTCAACCATACATACACACATTCGAGCTCCCATTCACCCACATATTCAAGCTTCCATTCTCACCCACATACACACCCAGGCTCCAGTTTTCACCCACACACACTCCCATTCTCACCCACACATACATATTCAAGCACATGCACAGCTTCCGCTTCCTCCCCCCAAAGCAGGAAGATCAACTGCCTCTCCTGCTGCCACCGGACTCCTGCTATCTTCGGGCGTCGGGCGGTATGGCCCGCCGAACTTCCTGTCAGGGGGGGGGGGAGCGGAAGCGCAGCGCACAACGTCCGCTTCCTCCCTCCCCCCCCCCCCCCAAGCAGGAAGATCGGCGGGCCATACGGCCCGACGTCCGAAGATAGCAGGAGGCCGGTGGCAGCAGGAGAGGCAGCTGATCTTCCTGTTTTGGGGGAGAAAACGGAAGCTGTGCGCGGCGCTTCCGCTCCCCCACCCCCAAACAGGAGGTTCGGCAGGCCGTTTGGCCCGAAGATAGCAGAACGGGTGGCAGCAGGAGAGGCCAGCTGATCTTCCTGCATTGGGGGGAGGAAGCGGAAGCTGCGCGCGGCGCTTCCCCTCCCCCCCCCCAACAGGAAGACCGGTTGGCCATATGGCCGCAGCAGCGCTTCCCCATGTGTGCCGTGATGGCGCGCGAGGCGTGGGTTCCCTTGTTCGCTGTCGCGGGGTTGGGATCCCGCGACAGCCTTGCAGTTCCGGTGCCAGTTGGGTGGGCCTGGGTTTAAGTTGGGTGGGCACCTGCCCACACAGGGCCACCCGTGGCTACACCACTGGTATGGGTGTGCCCGTCTTGCTTGGTGATGGTGGGACTCGTGGGATTTGATAAATGAGGGCACTGTATACAGGCTGGGATAGCCTGGGTGTGCCCGTTTTGCTTGGTGATGGTGGGTGTCATGGGATTTGATAAATGAGGGCACTGCACACAGGCTAGTATAGCCTGGGTGTGCCCGTCTTGCTTGGTGATGGTGGGACTCGTGGGATTTGATAAATGAGGGCACTGCAGACAGGCTGGGATAGCCTGGGTGTGCCCATCTTGCTTGGTGGTGGTGGGAGTCATGGGATTTGATAAATGAGGGCACTACATACAGACTGGGATAGCCAGGGTGTGCCCGTCTTGCTTGGTGATGATGGGTGTCGTGGGATTTGATAAATGAGGGCACTGATTACAGGCTGGGATAGCCTGGGTGTGCCCGTCTTGCTTGGTGATGGTGGGAATCGTGGGATTTGATAAATGAGGGCACTGCATACAGGCTGGGATAGCCTGGATGTGCCCATCTTGTTTGGTGACGGTGGGAGTCATGGGATTTGATAAATGAGGGCACTGCATACAGGCTGTGATAGCCTGGGCGTGCCCGTCTTGCTTGGTGATGGTGGGAGTCGTGGGATTTGATGAGGGCACTGCATACAGGCAGGGATAGCCTGGGTTTTTCCGTCTTGCTTGGTGGTGGTGGGAGTCATGGGATTTGATAAATGAGGGCACTGTATACAGGCTGGGATAGCCTGGGTGTGCCCGTCTTGCTTGGTAGTGGTGGGAGTCGTGGGATTTGATAAATGAGGACACTGTATACAGGCTGGGATAGCCTGGGTGTGCCCGTCTTGCTTGGTGATGGTGGGAGTCGTGGGATTTGATAAATGAGGGCACTGCATATAGGTAGGGATAGCCTGGGTGTGCCCGTCTTGCTTGGTGATGGTGGGAGTCGTGGGATTTGATAAATGAGGGCACTGCATACAGGCTGGGATAGCCTGGGTGTGTCCGTCTTGCTTGGTGATGGTGGGAGTTGTTGGATTTGATAAATGAGGGCACTTCATACAGGCTGGGATAGCCTGGGTGTGCCCGCTTGCTTGGTGATGGTGGGAGTCGTGGGATTTGATAAATGAGGGCACTGCATACAGGTAGGGATAGCCTGGGTGTGCCCGTCTTGCTTGGTGATGGTGGGAGTCGTGGGATTTGATAAATGAGGGCACTGCATACAGGCTGGGATAGCCTGGGTGTGCCCGTCTTGCTTGGTGATGGTGGGAGTCGTGGGAGGTGATAAATGAGGGCACTGCGTACAGGCTGGGATAGCCTGGGTGTGCCCGTCTTGCTTGGTGATGGTGGGAGTCATGGGATTTGATAAATGAGGGCACTGTATACAGGCTGGGATAGCCTGGGTGTGCCCGTCTTGCTTGGTGATGGTGGGAGTCATGGGATTTGATAAATGAGGGCACTGCATACAGGCTGGGATAGCCTGGGTGTGCCCGTCTTGCTTGGTGATGGTGGGAGTCGTGGGAGGTGATAAATGAGGGCACTGCGTACAGGCTGGGATAGCCTGGGTGTGCCCGTCTTGCTTGGTGATGGTGGGAGTCATGGGATTTGATAAATGAGGGCACTGTATACAGGCTGGGATAGCCTGGGTGTGCCCGTCTTGCTTGGTGATGGTGGGAGTCATGGGATTTGATAAATGAGGGCACTGTATACAGGCTGGGATAGCCTGGGTGTGACCGTCTTGCTTGGTGATGGTGGGAGTCATGGGATTTGATAAATGAGGGCACTGCATACAGGCTGGGATAGCCTCAGTGTGCCCGTCTTGCTTGGTGATGGTGGGAGTCATGGGATTTGATAAATGAGGGCACTGCATACAGGTAGGGATAGCCTGGGTGTTCCCGTCTTGCTTGGTGATGGTGGGAGTCGTGGGAGGTGATAAATGAGGGCACTGCGTACAGGCTGGGATAGCCTGGGTGTGCCCGTCTTGCTTGGTGGTGGTGGGAGTCGTGGGATTTGATAAATGAGGGCACTGCATACAGTCTGGGATAGCCTGGGTGTGCCCGTCTTGCTTGGTGATGGTGGGAGTCGTGGGATTTGATAAATGAGGGCACTGTATACAGGCTGGGATAGCCTGGGTGTGCCCGTCTTGCTTGGTGGTGGTGGGAGTCGTGGGATTTGATAAATGAGGGCACTGTATACAGGCTGGGATAGCCTGGGTGTGCCCGTCTTGCTTGGTGGTGGTGGGAGTCGTGGGATTTGATAAATGAGGGCACTGCATACAGGCTGGGATAGCCTGGGTGTGCCCGTCTTGCTTGTTGATGGTGGGAGTCGTGGGATTTGATAAATGAGGGCACTGCATACAGCCTGGGATAGCCTGGGTGTGCCCGTCTTGCTTAGTGGTGGTGGGAGTCATGGGATTTGATAAATGAGGGCACTGTATACAGGCTGGGATAGCCTGGGTGTGCCCGTCTTGCTTGGTGATGGTGGGAGTCGTGGGATTTGATAAATGAGGGCACTGCATACAGGCTGGGATAGCCTGGGTGTGCCCGTCTTGCTTGGTGATGGTGGGAGTCATGGGATTTGATAAATGAGGGCACTGCATACAGGCTGGGATAGCCTGGGTGTGCCCATCTTGCTTAGTGATGGTGGGAGTCGTGGGATTTGATAAATGAGGGCACTGTATACAGGCTGGGATAGCCTGGGTGTGCCCGTCTTGCTTGGTGGTGGTGGGAGTCGTGGGATTTGATAAATGAGGGCACTGTATACAGGTGGGATAGCCTGGGTGTGCCCGTCTTGCTGGTTGGTGGCGGATGGGCAGAAATGGGGGGATTTTTTGTTACAATTGCATGACTCGGGCTCCGGGGGTGTTTTAATAAAGCTTCGGCCTGTTTGACTCTCAAATCCGCTGTGGGTGTATTCTGTGGTGAAGGGGCAGTCCTGGCTACCCCCAGCACCCGCTCACCTGTCCTGGCCGCGTCCATGGGTGCCGGTCTCCAGGGCAGCCCCAGTCCTCTCTCCCCTGCCTCCCGGGGGCAGCTGCCTACCCTTACCCCTGCGTTAGAGGCAGGGGTAAGGGTAGGCGGCAAACTTTCCCCCAGACCCCGCTCACCTGCCCTGGCTCCCAGCGCCTATACAGTATCCTGGGTGCGCTGTTACCTGTCATTTCAAATGACAGGTACCAGGAAGTGGATCCCAACTTTAAGCAGAAGAAACCTAGAAACCTAAAATCCAACGCACCGGGAAAGCCACTCTTCAGATCGCGACTAATCCCATCCCCCAGCCCCCGCTCACCTGCCCTGGCCGCGTCCATGGGTGCCGGTCTCCGGGGCAGCCCCAGTCCTCTCTCAAATTGTTCTGCGGGGCAAGTTCACTTGCTCACGGCTGGGTTTTGGTGCTGCATCCCACCCACCTGTCCCTTTTGTTGTTGGTTGTTGTAAAGGGGGCTTTATCGCTGTCGCAGCTTCAATGGGGAAGGGGAGGCCAGTAGCCCGAGCCGGTTGGGGGTTATGCCTTGGTTGGGTGCAGGTGTTGCTGGTACGGCTCCTTGCTGGACAGTGGCGGGGGTCGATCTAATGGGCTCCTTGCTTGGTGGTGGTGGGAGTCATGGGATTTGATAAATGAGGGCACTGCATACAGGCTGGGATAGCCTGGGTGTGCCCGTCTTGCTTGGTGGTGGTGGGAGTCGTGGGATTTGATAAATGAGGGCACTGTATACAGGCTGGGATAGCCTGGGTGTGCCCGTCTTGCTTGGTGATGGTGGGAGTCGTGGGATTTGATAAATGAGGGCACTGCATACAGGCTGGGATAGCCTGGGTGTGCCCGTCTTGCTTGGTGATGGTGGGAGTCGTGGGAGTTGATAAATGAGGGCACTGTATACAGGCAGGGTTAGCCTGGGTGTGCCCGTCTTGCTTGGTGATGGTGGGAGTCGTGGGATTTGATAAATGAGGGCACTGCATACAGGCTGGGACATCACGGCGTTCGTTCATACACTTTCGCTACCTTGAGCGCCCGTCAATTTGGGCGCTCAAGGCAGCGAAGACGCATGAACGGGCATGCGTGACGTCACGACGTTCGTTCATACGCTTTCGCTGTCTTGAGCGCCCATCCCAAATAGACGGGCGCTCAAGACAGCAAAAGCGTATGAACGAACGCCGTGATGTCACGCACGCCCCTTCATGCGCCTTCACTGCCTTGAGTCCCAAATTGCACTACAGGCGTGCGTTCATCCATCTTCGCCGCGGGGGCTGCTGGAAGCTGCTTTCGCCACCGGCTGCCCCCTGGAGGCAGGGGAGAGAGGACTGGGGCTGCCCCGGAGACCGGCACCCATGGACGCGGCCAGGGCAGGTGAGCGGGGGCTGGGGGATGGGATTAGTCGCGATCTGAAGAGTGGCTTTCCCGGTGCGTTGGATTTTAGGTTTATAGGTTTTCTTCTGCTTAAAGTTGGGATCCACTTCCTGGTACCTGTCATTTGAAATGACAGGTACCAGCGCACCCAGGATACTGTATAGGCGCTGTATAGAGCCTATACGGTAAAATGGATTGCGCTTCATGGACGCCTGTTGGACGTGCATTGGATGCGGCTTGCATTTGCATGCCATTTAAATACAGTATCGAGCGGTATGTGATCCGAACTGTGCGTGCGGCAAACGCGAGTGCGCCCGGCACTAATGCATCTTACTGTATCGGGCTCAATGTTAGATATTTCTAGACAAAGTTACTGTGTTCTTTATAATATGGGAAGCCAGGACTGCCCCTTCACAACAGAATAAATACACACACAGCGGATTTGAGAGTCAAACACGCCGCAGCTTTATTAAAACACCCCCGGAGCCCGAGCCATGCAATTGTAACAACAAATCCCCCCATTTCTGCCCATCCGCCACCAACCAGCAAGACGGGCACACCCAGGCTATCCCAGCCTGTATGCAGTGCCCTCATTTATCAACTCCCACGACTCCCACCACCACCAAGCAAGACGGGCACACCCAGGCTATCCCAGCCTGTATGCAGTGCCCTCATTTATCAACTCCCACGACTCCCACCATCACCAAGCAAGACGGGCACACCCAGGCTATCCCAGCCTGTATGCAGTGCCCTCATTTATCAAATCCCACGACTCCCACCACCACCAAGCAAGACGGGCACACCCAGGCTATCCCAGCCTGTATGCAGTGCCCTCATTTATCAAATCCCATGACTCCCACCACCACCAAGCAAGACGGGCACACCCAGGCTATCCCAGCCTGTATGCAGTGCCCTCATTTATCAAATCCCATGACTCCAACCACGATGGGCACACCCAGGCTATCCCAGCCTGTATGCAGTGCCCTCATTTATCAAATCCCACGACACCCACCACCACCAAGCAAGACGGGCACACCCAGGCTATCCCAGCCTGTACACAGTGCCCTCATTTATCACCTCCCACGACTCCCACCATCACCAAGCAAGACGGGCACACCCAGGCTAACCCTGCCTGTATACAGTGAACTCATTTATCAAATCCCACGACTCCCACCATCACCAAGCAAGACGGGCACACCCAGGCTATCCCAGCCTGTATGCAGTGCCCTCATTTATCAAATCCCACGACTCCCACCATCACCAAGCAAGACGGGCACACCCAGGCTATCCCAGCCTGTATACAGTGCCCTCATTTATCAAATCCCACGACTCCCACCATCACCAAGCAAGACGGGCACACCCAGGCTATCCCAGCCTGTATGCAGTGCCCTCATTTATCAAATCCCACGACTCCCACCATCACCAAGAAAGACGGGCACACCCAGGCTATCCCAGCCTGTATGCAGTGCCCTCATTTATCAAATCCCACGACTCCCACCATCACCAAGCAAGACGGGCACACCCAGGCTATCCCAGCCTGTATGCAGTGCCCTCATTTATCACCTCCCATGACTCCCACCACCACCAAGCAAGACGGGTACACCCAGGCTATCCCAGCCTGTATGCAGTGCCCTCATTTATCAAATCCCATGACTCCCACCACCACCAAGCAAGGAGCCCATTAGATTGTCCCCCGCCACTGTCCAGCAAGGAGCCGTACCAGCAACACCTGCACCCAACCAAGGCATAACCCCCAACCGGCTCGGGCTACTGGCCTCCCCTCCCCCATTGAAGCTGCGACAGCGATAAAGCCCCCTTTACAACAACCAACAACAAAAGGGAGAGGTGGGTGGGATGCAGCACCAAAACCCAGCCGTGAGCAAGTGAACTTGCCCCGCAGAACACTGGGAAAACAACCCCCCCCCCTCCTCCTGCCCCCCCCCCCCCCCGCTAATTCCAAGCACAGGAACCAATCAAAAAAAAATAAAAAGCAGATGATCATTCAGCTTCCTTAATTCTTTTGGAAGAGTATTCCAGAAGAGAGGGCCTGCTATGGAAAGTGCTCTTCCATGGGTTTCATCTAACCGAGTTATCTTGATGGGACATTGAAGAGATTTTGATTTGCTGGGCGTAGGGATAAAACTGGGGCAGGAATTTTCATAATAGCATTTATCCAAGAAGACTGAGGATTATTGATAAGAGAAAGAATTTGGTAACCAGTGTAAATGTTTTAAGACTGGGGTGATATGGTTTTGAAGAGATGTGGTGATTAACAATCAGGTGGCTGAATTTTGGAAGATCTATAGCAGATGAAGTGTGTATTTTGGTAAAACAATGGAGAAGAATTACAATAATCTATTTTCTTTTCTTTTTTAATATTTCATTTTTCACACTTTTGTCAGCACTTCAAAGCAGGACATTATCGCCGGCAGTAGCTCGGTGAATAGCACCAGGTTTACACTATGAAAATGACCCCCTTAGATGGATATCTTCTAACTGGTTACGATAATTAACTGGGCAGTTTTGAATATTGACCCTATAAATCTAAATGAATATATTCAAATATAGCTAATTAGGTTTAAAGTTATCTGAAAAAGATAGCCAGATAATTGTATTCATTGATAACTTTTAGTGAGTCACTCTGAGTCCCTTAAGCCTCTCTGTGTTTGGGAATCTGTTGCATTTTCCTACTCCCATTTGACGATGGTGAGTCAAGGCCAGGACACTGCCACAGCTGCACATCTCTCTTGGCTCCCTGTGGAAGTGATGTTGACATGTAAACTATTATTATTTATTCCTAAAACAAAATATGAAAGCAAAGCTGGAACAAACCATGATGTGAGTGAAAGCTTGACGTGCAGGACATCTCTAACCAGAAGCAGCACGCTCAGAGCATTTAGACTGGACGGCTCCATGGAACAGAACAAAATATCCTTCCTTGTAAATAATGAAACAGTGAGCAACTCCTGTACTTACAGGGAAGGAACATCATTCATAGAACCATACATGACCGCCCAACCGACCGCCCACCTGACCCTCGCCCTTTCTTTTTTCTCTCCCTACCCCAACGACCCTCGCCCTTTCTACCTTCTCTCCCCACCTCCCAACCTCTATAGGTCTTCTCCTCGTCTTCCCCTTCCATCTATTACTTCACCCTGCTAATTATCCTGATTTCTTAATATAACCTTATTGTTAAAACTAACATGTACATTTGTATATATTTCTCGTATTATCATCCCGTGCCCTCTTAACCCCTACCTGTTAATGTTATTATTGTAAAGCTTGTTACTAAGTTATTATTATTATTATTATTGTAAAGCTTGTTGCTAAGTTATGTTACATTGTGAACCGAGGTGATGTTTTGCAAACGTGCCTCGGTATATAAGAAACTTTAAATAAATTAAATAAATCTAATGATGATTCATGTTATAATCATCAGTCCTAAAATGTCTCTGTCCCAATGTATGTTAAAGACCTGCTGCTGAATATCCCTTGTAAGTTCACCAGATGCATCTTATCCCGATAACTTACTTAGACATTTTCCTTGGAATATCTCCCTCTCTCTCACTAAAGCATGAATACCACTCCAACGCTTCATTTAAGCCAATCGATGAAGAACAAAGTGAGAATCAAAATTGCTCATGGTGACTAAGAGGAACATTATATTGCATCCTTCCATGATGGAATAATCTGATCAATGATAGCGCATCATAAATCAGTGATAGCATGTTGCTATGTTCAGGAAAAAAACCTTCAGGAAAAAACTGAAAACATGGCTGTTCATGAAAGCATTTCCGGACCATTAAAGATTTACTACCATCAAATGCAGCATTACTGAACATTTCCTATAAAACTGAAACAGTCACTATATACCAATCATTACAATGTTTTTCTTCTTGTTAAACTTTTATCTTTCCTCTAACTCTAATCCCAGTTAGAATGACCCCCGTTTTATTGTAACTTTTTCTTCCATGCACTTGTTTTTATTTTTTAATGTATTCTCTTATGTTATTAGTTATATACGTTATAATGTATTTCTCACCCCCTGTTTTATGTAAACCGACATGATACGAACTCCGTGAATGCCGGTATAGAAAAATACAAATAAATAAAAATAAAAAAAAATGTTAAAAGGAAGGTTTTTCCTGTTTTGAATGGCTCTCTCATTCCTCCACCCAATCGCACCTCTAGCTTCCATTTTCCCCTTTGCCCTATCACCCCTTCTAGCTCTGTTACCCCCCTCACCTCTTCTCTCAATCTCCCTTCTGCCTTCACAATCTCTGACTCTCACCGATCCTCACCCTCTCTTCCTCTCTCACACACACAACCTCATCACTATCTCTGTCTCACCCTCATGCTATTTCTGTTTTCTCACCCTTCCTTCTCTTTCACCCCTCTGGATCTCTCACACACACACATCCTCATCACCATCTCTGCCTCACCCTCATGCTATTTCTGTTTTCTCACCGTCTCTTCCCTTTCACCCCCTCTGGATCTCTCACACACACATCCTCATCACCATCTCTGCCTCACCCTCAGGCTATTTCTGTTTTCTCACCCTCCCTTCCCTTTCACCCCCTCTGGATCTCTCACACACACATCCTCATCACCATCTCTGCCTCACCCTCATGCTATTTCTGTTTTCTCACTCTCTCTTCCCTTTCACCCCCTCTGGATCTCTCACACACACATCCTCATCACCATCTCTGCCTCACCCTCATGCTATTTCCGTTTTCTCACCCTCCCTTCCCTTTCACCCCCTCTGGATCTCTCACACACACATCCTCATCACCATCTCTGCCTCACCCTCATGTTATTTCTGTTTTCTCACCCTCCCTTCCCTTTCAACCCCTCTGGATCTCTCACACACACATCCTCATCACCATCTCTGCCTCACCCTCATGCTATTTCTGTTTTCTCACCCTCCCTTCCCTTTCACCCCCTCTGGATCTCTCACACACACATCCTCATCACCATCTCTGTCTCACCCTCATGCTATTTCTGTTTCCTCACCCTCTCTTCCCTTTCACCCCCTCTGGATCTCTCACACACACATCCTCATCACCATCTCTGCCTCACTCTTATGCTATTTCTGTTTTCTCTCCCTCCCTTCCCTTTCACCCCCTCTGGATCTCTCACACACACACATCCTCATCACCACCTCTGCCTCACCCTCACGCTATTTCTGTTTTCTCACCCTCTCTTCCCTTTCACCCCCTCTGCATCTCTCACACACACATCCTCATCACCATCTCTGCCTCACCCTCAGGCTATTTCTGTTTTCTCACCCTCTCTTCCCTTTCACCCCTCTGGATCTCTCACACACACATCCTCATCACCATCTCTGACTCACCCTCATGCTATTTCTGTTTTCTCACCCTCCCTTCCCATTTACCCCCTCTGGATCTCTCACACACACATCATCATCACCATCTCTGCCTCACCCTCATGCTATTTCTGTTTTCTCACCCTCTCTTCCCTTTCACTCCCTCTGGATCTCTCACACACACATCCTCATCACCATCTCTGCCTCACCCTCATGCTATTTCTGTTTTCTCACCCTCCCTTACCATTCACCCCCTCTGGATCTCTCACACACACATCCTCATCACCATCTCTGCCTCACCCTCATGCTATTTCTGTTTTCTCTCCCTCTCTTCCCTTTCACTCCCTCTGTATCTCTCACACACACATCCTCATCACCATCTCTGCCTCACACTCATGCTATTTCTGTTTTCTCACCCTCTCTTCCCTTTCACACCCTATGGATCTCACACACAGATCCTCATCACCATCTCTGCCTCACCCTCATGCTATTTCTGTTTTCTCACTCTCTCTTCCCTTTTTACCCCCTCTGGATCTCTCACACACACATCCTCATCACCATCTCTGCCTCACCCTCATGCTATTTCTGTTTTCTCACCCTCCCTCCATTTTACACCGCTGACTCTTTTCCACACATTTATTTATTTATTTATTTATCGAGTTTTATATACCGTTGTTCGGTTTCGCCATCACAACGGTTTACAAAGTTTCAATGTTTAACAGAGTGTCCAAAAGATTCATGCAATTGTTAACAAATATATTGGAGGCTTTATAAATGTAGTTCGGATGTCAAACTATACAGGTTCTATTACTTGGTTGCATTGGTTCCACATGTTTACACAGGGCCAGTAGGGAGGAAAGTAATATCTGAGAGTCATTGTATGTTTTGTAGGCTTTGATAAATATCCACGTTTTTAGTTCTTTTTTGAAGGTTTTTAAATTTTGCTGTGTTCTGAGCTCGGTGGGGAGGGTGTTCCAGAGTTCAGGACTTCCTAGGGATATGGCTCTCTTCCGAGATGAGTTAAGTTGTTTGGAACGAGCAGGTGGGATCTTTATTAGACCTTTGTTAGCTAAGTGGAGTTTTCAGTTTGGAGAGTGGAGTTTTATGGATGTACTTAGCCAGTTTGTTTGTTTTTCGTATATTATTTTGTGTAGCATGAATAGTATTTTGTATTCTATGCTGAATTTTATAGGGAGCCAGTGTAGTGATATAAGTGTTGGAGTAATGTGATCGTGTTTTTTAATTCCTGTGAGTATTCTGGCGGCTGTATTTTGCAGGATTTGGTCGGATGGTGGTGAGAGGTAAGTTGAATAGCAGGGAGTTGCAGTAGTCCAGGTTAGAAAAGATGAGTAGTTGAAGGACGTTCTCAAGTTGTTGGGCCAAAGGAAAGGTTTTAGACAACGTAGGGTTAGGAGTTTGTGATATCCGTCTTTGATTTTAGTAGTGATGTGGTTCTTGAAGGATAGTTCATTGTCAATTATGACTCCTAGGTTGCAGGCATGAGTGACAGGGGAGATTGCTGCTTTTTAGTTCATTATGTTGAGTGGTGTAGTTGAGGAGAGTTGTTCTTTCTATCCAGCATGATTATTTCTGTCTTATCGAAGTTTAGGATGAACTTCCTCCTGGCTTTTTCACATCCTTCCATGGCCTTTCCCCTTTCTTTTGAACCCCTTCTTTCCCCATCCCTGGGTCTCTCATACCACCTCCACTCCCCCCACATGGCTCTAATACAACATCCTATCCCAGCCGTCTCTCTCTCTTTCCCTCTCTTTCCTTCTCTTTCTCCCACCCAAGCTATGATCCACTCAAACATTTGCAGAATATGTGGCAGCATGGACCTTAGAGAGGAATAAGGTGTCTGTCAGTCCAATTTCATTGCTGACCTTAGTGAAATATGGAGGAAAACAATATTCACCTCTCATCTTCTCCATATAAGCTAGAGATGTGAATCGTGTCCTCGATCGTCGTAACGATCGATTTCGGCTGGGAGGGGGAGGGAATCGTATTGTTGCCGTTTGGGTGTGTAAAGTATCGTGAAAATCGTTAAAATTGTGAGCCGGCACACTAAAACCCCCTAAAACCCACCCCGACCCTTTAAATTAAATCCCCCACCCTCCCGAACCCCCCCCCCCAAATGCCTTAAATTACCTGGGGGTCCAGCGGCACACTAAAACACGGCACACTAAAACCCCCTAAAACCCACCCCGACCCTTTAAATTAAATCCCCCACCCTCCCGAACCCCCCCCCCTGCAGTCGATCTCCTGCCGGCGCCATTTTCCGTACGGAAAACGATTTGCGGCAGGAAATCGCTCCTTGACCCCCGCTGGACCCCCAGGAACTTTTGGCCAGCTTGGGGGGGCCTCCTGACCCCCACAAGACTTGCCAAAAGTCCAGCGGGGGTCCGGAACGACCTCCTGCGTTGAATCGTTTTGGTCTATGGCCGCCGCCATTTTGCGGCGGCCATTTTGCAAAATGGCGCCGGCTGAAGACTACACGATTTAGTGTGCCGGTTTTCCTGCTCTCCCCCCTTCCCCCGATTTAGCTACGGACCGCCGCTACGGAGGTAATTTAAGGCTACGGAGGTAATTTAAGCTACGGACCGCCGCTACGGACCCCCAGGTAATTTAAGGCATTTGGGGGGGGGGGTTCGGGAGGGTGGGGGATTTAATTTAAAGGGTCGGGTGGGTTTTAGGGGGTTTTAGTGTGCCGTGTTTTAGTGTGCCGCTGGACCCCCAGGTAATTTAAGGCATTTGGGGGGGGTTCGGGAGGGTGGGGGATTTAATTTAAAGGGTCGGGGGTGGGTTTTAGGGTGTTTTAGTGTGCCGGTTTTCCTGCCCTCCCTCTTCCCCCGATTTACGATTTTTTGACGATAAATCGGGGGAATTGGTATTGTATCGTGGCCATAACGATTTTTGACGATTTAAAATACATCGGACGATATTTTAAATCGTCAAAAAACGATTCACATCCCTAATATAAGCTTCTCCTTGTGCTCTTCTCACCAAATCTTGCACCATTCACCCCTTCTTGTACAACTTCTCCTTCAAGCATTCATTTCATTCACTTCTCCCCCAAGTATTCATCAACTACATTCACTCCCTTCTCTCACCCCCTTTTTCTTGCCACAAATAATTCTGTCCTGATTGGTGCTTTGGGTGACTCCTTCCTCCTCTGTTATGTCAGCTGATTCCTAAGTCATGTGGACACATTGAGCTGCTGGGTTGGGGATTTGTACATTCTTGTCCTTCCCTTCCAGATAGCAGAGCAGAGCAGAGAAGAGCTCTCTACATCAGGTAGCAGATGGGTTGGGGGTTTGGACAGGATGGGAAGGGCTGGAACTAGGAGCTGACTGACTGTTCTTTGCTGTCCTGTGAGCTCCAACCTCACCCACTCCTGTCCTCCACCTTTGTTGATTGCAGACAGAAATGGGAGTGGGTAAGAGGGAAGAGGAGCAGAGCAGGGATTAGTAGAGATAGAGAAACCCTCTGATCCCTTTCCCAGGCCCTCTCTTCTGTCTCTGTAGCATCCACCAGAACTGTTAGATCAGTGTGGGGAGGGGTTGATAAGACTGGAACAGAATGGCTCTTCTCTGCTCTGTTCTATTTTAGTGCTTCCTGTTCCAGTCCTTCCCCTCAGACCTCTGCAGTGCTGCTCAATTGCAATGTGACCAGGAAGGCAAGAGCCACATTTTGTACATGAAAGAGCCACATGAGGCACCTGATCCACAGGTTGGCCACCCCTGCTCTAGGGTACACAGGTTTAAATCTCTAAGTATAACCCTTATGCTTAAAAAAAAAGACCACTGACCATTTTAGTAGCCAATCTCTGGACCAACATCCGCAAAAAGACAAAGCTTTCCCAAGAACTCTTGCTTTTAGTCACTCACAAAAATGTTGAAAAGAACCAGTCCAAGGACAGAAACCTGAGGCACATCACTAGTAACTACTCCCTCCTCAGAGAAAACACTATTTGCCACTATTCTTTGTCACCTCCCACTCAGTCAGTTTCTACTTCAGTTAATCACTCTAGCATCTGTACCAAGGGTGCACAATTTATTTATACATCTTCTGTACTGAACCACTCAGTCGTCCGTGAGTTCTGTTTTCCCTTGCAAATGGTTCCTTCCTGTATTCATTGAACCTGAGAGATAAGTGAATGTTACTGTAATGTCTCCTTTTACCTGTAACTTTCAGTGACTGCACTCTGAGTCCCTTAGGTCTCTCTGTGTGGGGAATCTGTTGCATTTTGCTACTCCCATTTGATGGTGGTGAGAGTCAAGGCCAGGACACTGCCACAGCCTCACAGCTCACTTTACTTCCCGTGGAAATGAAGTTGACTTGTACTCTAATTTTTGTTATTTCTAAAGAAAAAATATGAAAGCAAAGCTGGAACAAACTAGGGATGTGCAATCGTTTTTCCGAATTGGAAAATTTCAAAGAAATAGTCCAATTCGGTATGGGTCGGAGGACCCGAATCCCAAGATGGATTTTCCCCGAACTTCGGGGAAAATTTGTTGTTCAGGTTAGCGCGGGGGGAGGAGCACATTTATTTAAAAAAAAAAAAAAACCCATCCCAACCTTTAAAATTTAGTTACTTACACCCCCCTCAAAACTTGCCTAAAGTCCCTGGTGGTCCAGCGGGGGTCCCGGGAGCGATCTCCTGCTCTCGGGCCGTCGGCTGTCAGTAAACAAAATGGCATTGTGGCCCTTTCCTTTACCATGTGGTTGGCCCCTGTCACATGGTAGGAGCAATGGACGGCCAGCACCATCTTAGAAAATGGCACTGGTGAGTCTAGGCCAGGACATTACCACAGCCGCACAGCTCTGTTGATGTCCTGTGGAAGTGAAGTTGACTTGTACTGTATTTTTTTTTATTTCTAAAGAAAAAATATGAAAGCAAAGCTGGAACAAACCATGATGTGAGTGAAAGCTTGACGTGCAGGACATCTCTAACCAGAAGCAGCACGCTCAGAGCATTTAGACTGGACGGCTCCATAGAACAGTACAAAATATCCTTCCTTGTAAATAATGAAACTGTGAGCAGCTCCTGTACTTACAGAGAAGGATCATCGTTCTTAGAACTGTACACATATTTAAAGATGATTTATGTTATAAACATACAGTCCTGAAAAGTCTTACTACCAGGTCTCCTGCCAAAATCTAGTATAATAAAGCCTGGGGGTCTTCTGAGAGGAGTTTAACAAAAACGCATCCTTCCGTCATGACATTGCTTCCGAGTGCCCACTTGTAGCATCAATCATAACCCCATGTTCTACAGCTTCATTTGCAACAGGAAAGTTTTGATTTCCGTACATTACTAACACCGTTTTATTATTTAAAAGTCTATATCATATTCCACCGTATTGACTCTTCTTCTGGTAAATCTATTTAGTAGGGATGTGAATCGTTTTAGGACGATTAAAATTATCGTCCGATAATTTTAATATCGTCTTAAACCGTTATAGAACACAATACAATAGAGATTCTAACGATTTATCGTTATAAATCGTTAGAATCGTGAGCCGGCACACTAAAACCCCCTAAAACCCACCCCCGACCCTTTAAATTAAATCCCCCACCCTCCCGAACCCCTCCCAAATGACTTAAATAACCTGGGGTCCAGCGGCGGTCCGGAACGGCAGCGGTCCGGAACGGGCTCCTGCTATTGAATCTTGTTGTCTTCAGCCGGCGCCATTTTCCAAAATGGCGCCGAAAAATGGCGGCGGCCATAGACCAACACGATTCGACGGCAGGAGGTCCTTCCGGACCCCCGCTGGACTTTTGGCAAGTCTTGTGGGGGTCAGGAGGCCCCCCCCAAGCTGGCCAAAAGTTCCTGGAGGTCCAGCGGGGGTCAGGGAGCGATTTCCCGCCGCGAATCGTTTTCCGTACGGAAAATGGCGCCGGCAGGAGATCGACTGCAGGAGGTCGTTCAGCGAGGCGCCGGAACCCTCGCTGAACGACCTCCTGCAGTCGATCTCCTGCCGGCGCCATTTTCCGTACGGAAAATGGCGCCGGCCATGCGCGTATGGCCGGCGCCATTTTCCGTACGGAAAACGATTCGCGGCGGGAAATCGCTCCCTGACCCCCGCTGGACCTCCAGGAACTTTTGGCCAGTTTGGGGGGGGCCTCCTGACCCCCACAAGACTTGCCAAAAGTCCAGCGGGGGTCCGGAAGGACCTCCTGCCGTCGAATCGTGTTGTCTATGGCCGCCGCCATTTTCCGGCGCCATTTTGGAAAATGGCGCCGGCTGAAGACAACAAGATTCAATAGCAGGAGCCCGTTCCGGACTGCTGCCGTTCCGGACCGCCGCTGGACCCCAGGTTATTTAAGTCATTTGGGAGGGGTTCGGGAGGGTGGGGGATTTAATTTAAAGGGTCGGGGGTGGGTTTTAGGGGGTTTTAATGTGCCGGCTCACGATTTTACGATTTTTCACGATATTTTACCCCCCCAAACGGCAACAATACGATACCCTCCCCCTCCCAGCCGAAATCGATCGTTAAGACGATCGAGGACACGATTCACATCTCTACTATTTAGGTTCTTTTGTCTCAATTCATAGATTTTTCATTTATATGCATCTGTTTCATGTTGATATCAGGACACAGAATATGATGTGATTTGTACACGTGTCCTTCCTTGGATTAATAATGATCATGAGTCAGTCAGGGCATCACTGTGTTCTTTCTCACAGAAGGTCATGATCAGATGTAGGATGTTTGCACTTGTACAAGGCTTGATATTTGGAGAGGCTCCAAAGATCTCACAAATGACGACACCAGGTGCGTTGTCTCCTGAGATCCTGGGTGGAGTAAGGGGGGCATTCAGTGAATATATGAGCTCGAGCCCTGACTTCTCTTCTCAGTCTCCTCTGTGTATCGAAGCTCAGAACTCAATATACAACCAACCCAGCCATGAAGATCGCAGTTGCCTTTCTGGTGGTGGCTCTGATCTGCTTCTATCAGGGTAAGTAATCTTTATATTATCAAAGAATATTGAGCTGAAACCTCTAGATTTACTGAAGTCTATAGGATGCAGAAAACTCCTGAGCACCTATTTGATTTACCCTCTCCCTCAGTCATAAAGTCATTTTTTAAATACTTTTTATTTTAACAGACTGGAATAGATTTGAGAGCAAATGTTAGAACAAAGTGAGAGTAACATGCTCGCATATTCACAAAATATAATACTCAGGGAGGTGAGGAGGAGAAAAAAGAACTTTTCCTGCAGCCAGTTAAAGGATTTGTTACCTGTTTCCTGCTTTGCTATCCCGGGGGTGAAGAGGTGCCTTGTCCCGACGGCTCAGACTTGATGCTTCTGGTCAGTGATGTCATCTGGGAGGGACCGGTAGGGTTTAAAACCGGACCCTCCTGCGGCGCACAGCTGCCGCCGGCGCACTGCCCAAGCCGCGCACGCGGCTTTGACTGATTCTTGTTGAATATAGAAGGATAAGATAAATACTTTGAAGGAAATTCGGAAATGTAAGTGAGTTCTTTTTTCCGTTCAGTTTCTTTATTTATTAGTCTCCTCATAAGCCTCCAACCCAGGAGAGAAATTAAGTGTGTTCTAGAGATTGGCATTAAGAAAGGATTGTATCGGATATTATTTCTATTTGTTTTTTGATGCCTCATACTAAAAGGAAGGTACGCCTGAGGGAGGTGAATACATCATCCCCCTCACCGATGTCTTCACAACCCCCGATATCTTCCTTCTTTGCTGCCGCAGCTGATATAATTCCGGAGGACGTTGCCACTGTGGGGGATACTTCAGAGCGAGGAGTACCCCCACTGGCTGAAGAGATCTCGTTGAGCCCCGGTGCTCCAACAACTCCTTCTCCACCATGTAAGACTCAGAGGAGTCAAGCAGATTCCCCTATAATGGAGAGGGGAAATGCTGACATACCTAATACAACCGTAGGGAATAATGAGGGTGGAAAACCGGCTGGGGGGGGGGGGGGGAGAATGGATACCAGGATTGGATCTGGAGATTATACTACCACAAAAACCTGCAGAAATAAATATGGACTTATTATGGTCAGCAATTAAGTCTTTAGAGGTGGCAATTATAAAAATGTCTCAAAATATTGTGGGTTTTCAACAAAAAACATTAAACTTGGAAAAGTCTATATCCATGGGGGAAAAACACATAGAAAAATGTGAGAAACGATTGGAAAAAGTAGAAGCTATACAGGAGAACTTAGTTAAATCCGAAGTAGGAAATGAAAAGAAATTTGAATATATAGAGAACTCGTTGAAATATGTAAACTTGAGAGTTTTGAATTTTCCTGTTCAGAATTTGATTTCTGCGAGTGATATGTTCAAAGAGAAGGGCTGGTGGAAGCACTAGACGAACTAGGCGATCGCCTAGGGCGCTGAGCATTAGGGGGCGCCGAGCCGCTGATGGCCAATGGCCGCCGGTGGACGTCATCCCAATGGCGGCTGAGCGGTGAACTACTGCTATGCTGTGTGCCGGATACACAAGGCAAGAAGATCGGCAGGGCCGTGGTACAGTCGCGTCTAAACATGCTGGTGCTCCTCCTCCTTCCTGCCCGCGCGGCCCCGGAAGAAAAATGTTGCCGGAGCCGCGCGGGCAGGAAGGAGAAGGAGCATCAGCCAATGCAGGAACTTCTCCTCCTTCCTGCCCGCGCGGCCCCGGAAGAAAAAATGTTGCCGGAGCCGCGCGGGCAGGAAGGAGGAGGAGCATCAGCCAATGCAGGAACTTCTCCTCCTTCCTGCCCGTGCGGCCCCGGAAGAAAAATGTTGCCGGAGCCGCGTGGGCAGGAAGGAGGAGGAGCATCAGCCGCGTGCAGAAGAGGATCAGCGCGGCTCGAGAAGACCGGGGCCGCTGCAGAGCCCATCCTGCAGTGGCCCGTGAAGAGGAGGCCTAGAGGTGAGAGAGAGACTGAGGGTTTGTACAGTGTGTATGTGTGCGTGTATGAGATGAGTTGAGAGACTGTGTGTGTGGGAGTGAAGACCTGAATGTTTGCAGAGACAGCATGGGAGAGCCTCTGTGTGTGTGAGAGACAGCATGTGATAGTGAGAGCCTGTGCTTGAGCAAGACAGCATGTAGGAGTGAGAGAGAGCCTGTGTGTGTGTGTGTGTGTGTGTGTGTGTGTGAGTCAGCATGTGACAGTGAGAGCCTGTGTGTAGGAATGATTGTATGAGAGAGAGCATGTGACAGTGAGAGCCTGTGCTTGAGCAAGACAGCATGTGGGAGTGAGAGAGAACCTGTGTGTGTGAGTCAGCATGTGACAGTGAGAGCCTGTGTGTAGGAATGATTGTAGGAGAGAGAGCATGTGACAGTGAGAGCCTGTGCTTGAGCAAGACAGCATGTGGAAGTGAGAGAGAGCCTGTGTGTGTGAGTCAGCATGTGACAGTGAGAGCCTGTGTGTAGGAATGATTATATGAGAGAGAACATGTGACAGTGAGAACCTGTGCTTGAGCAAGACAGCATGTGGGAATGAGAGTTAGACAGCATGTGCAAGAGAGAGACTGTGTATAAATGATTGTATGAGGGACAGCATGTGAGAATGAGTGCCTGTGTATGTGTGTGTGTGTCAGAGAGAGAAAGCATGTAAGAATGAGAACCTGACTGTGTGTTTGAGGAAAGCAGACAGATGGAGAGAAAAGAAATATGTTATAAAAGGAATTGGCAAAAAAATAAGAAAGGGAAGGTGGAAAAAAAAAAGCCTGTGACCAACCGATTAGAAAACTAAGATCAGACAGCAAATGTAAAAAGAAATAAATTACTTTTTACTGATTGGAACATGTAATCTTTGGGAATGTGCAAGAGTAGCACTTTCTCTATGCGGATCTCACAATGTACGAGATCAGCATAGAGGAACTGGAAGCCCATGGGGCCTGCACAGAGGAGGCAGCAGAATGGGCTTCAGTGCCAATAGCAGCAATCAGCACCTCCGCAATAGCCATGCGGCATCAGTGACAGTGGAAGCAGAAGAATGAGAGAGGCTCTGAGGTTGCTGGCAAAAGAAAGAGAGGGGGTCTCTGCCTTTAGTGTGTGCATGTGTATGAATGGGAGTCTGCCTGGCGGTGTATGTGTGTGAATGCATGGGTGCCTGCCTGAGGGTGTGTCTGTGTACGAGAATGAATGGGTGTCTTCCTGGGCTTTGTATGTGTGAGAATAGGTGCCTGCCTGTTTGTGGTGTGTGTGTGTGTGTGTGTGTGTGTGTGTGTGTGTGTGTGTGAGAATAAATTGGTGCCTGCCTGGGGGTCTGTGTGTGTGAGAATGAATGTGTGCATGCCTGGGGGATGGGGAGGGAGTGGTGTGAAAATGAATGGCAGCCTGCCTGGGGTTCAGTGTGAGAATGACTAGGAGCTTGCCTGTGTGTGTGTGTGTGTCTGTGTGAGAACGAGTGGGAGCTTGCCTGGGAGTGTGTGTTTGTGTGTATGTGAGGGAGCCAGTGAGAGTGAGAGCATGAGTGTGTATGAGAAAATCCAGGGGAGTAAGAGTTTGTGTGGGGGTGTGTGTGGAGGGGGAGAGAGTGCCTTAGAGCCTGAGTGTGTCAGTGTCTGTGAGAGCGAGAGGTTATGGTTGGGTATAAGAGCATGAATGTGTATGTATGTGACAGTGTATGTGTGAGAGAGAATGGACATGTGAGTATGTGTGAGAGAGAGAGGATAACCTCCTAATCCTGGACAATATCAGGGTGACTGGCAGTGGCATAGCCAGAATTGATTTTTTGGGTGGGCACAAGGTTAACATGGGTGGGCTGTAGGCATGCAGGTCTACTAGTTGTTTTTTTACTGATAAATAATGCCAAATTATGCAGCATAGCATTCACATCTGCGCCTAAGTATGAGGTTTACTTAATGATACAAACATAATTCACGGTGATTTGTGGTACTTTAGCCTTCTTATTATTACGATTTTATACACGGCTCCTACCTGTCCATAAATTTTGAGAGAGCGGTTGTGTTGCTTATATTTAAATTGCTAACATCTCAAAATATAGATATATATTTTTACCTTTGTTGTCTGATCTTTGTATTTTTCTAATCAGTTGGTCCTGGTCTCTTTTTCCCATTTTTTCCCTTATAGCTCATTTCCTAATTCCTTTTCAGTGTCTTTCTTCTATTACTGTCTTCTTCCCTTCCACACACACACACACACACACACACATACACGCATTCTCTCACAGACTCCCTCTCACACACTCAAGCTCTCACTCTCATATGCTCTCCCCCCCCCCCCCAAGCTCACATTCTCTGCAGACACACATACAAGTTCTCACTTTCTCACCCCTCCCCAGGCTTATATTCTTATGCACACACAGACGCACATCCAGGCACCCATTCTCACCCACAAACCCATGCTCCCAGTCTCACCCACACATTTTCAAGCTCCCATTCTCATCCATACATATACACATTTAAGGTCCTATTCTCACCCACACATACCCACATTCAAGCACCCATTCTTATCCACATATTCAAGCTTCCATTCTCACCCACCCACACAAACCCAGGCTCTCATTCTCACCCATATATACACACATTCAAGCTCCCATTCCCACCCACCCACAAACCCAGGCTCCCATTCTCAACCACACATACACACATTCGAGCTCCCATTCACCCACATATTCAAGCTTCCATTCTCACCCACATACACACCCAGGCTCCAGTTTCCACCCACACACACTCCCATTCTCATCCACACATACACATTCAAGCACGTGCAGAGCTTCCGCTTTCTCCCCCAGAGCAGGAAGATCAGCTGCCTCTCCTGCTGCCACCGGACTCCTGCTATCTTCGGGCGTCGGGCCGTACTGCCCGCCGAACTTCCTGTCGGGGGGGGGGGAGCGGAAGCGCAGCGCACAACGTCCGCTTCCTCCCTCCCCCCCAAGCAGGAAGATCGGCGGGCCATACGGCCCGACGCCCGAAGATAGCAGGAGACCGGTGGCAGCAGGAGAGGCAGCTGATCTTCCTGCTTTGGGGGAGAAAGCGGAAGCTGTGCGCGGCGCTTCCGCTCCCCCACCCCCAAACAGGAAGTTCGGTGGGCCGTTTGGCCCGAAGATAGCAGGAGAACGGGTGGCAGCAGGAGAGGCCAGCTGATCTTCCTGCATTGGGGGGAGAAAGCGGAAGCTGCGTGTGGCGCTTCCGCTCCCCCCCCCCCCCGAACAGGAAGACCGGTTGGCCATACGGCCGCAGCAGCGCTTCCCCATGTGTGCCGTGATGGCGCGCGAGGCGTGGGTTCTCTTGTTCGCTGTCGCGGGGATGGGATCCCGCGACAGCCTTGCAGATCCGGTGCCAGTTGGGTGGGCCTGGGTCTAAGTTGGGTGGGCACCTGCCCACCCAGGCCCACCCGTGGCTATGCCACTGGTGACTGGAAATCAAGAGCTCCCATGTATGGACAGCAGGGGCTTTTTAAAATCCTTATTAGTTTTAATTATTGTGTGTTATTTGATATATGTACTGTTTTGAAATATTTTGTTGGTGTTTGGGAAATTGTAAAAAATGTATATGATTTTAATTAATAGAAATTCTATTTATCAGTAGTTTTAAAATATTTTATTAGTATGGTTTTACTATTATAACTGATGCTTTATGTTTCTTGATTTTATTTGTTTTATGAGGAATGGTTGTTCTGTTTTTCCATTGCTAATACACAGAGTCTGGCTTCTTGGGGTTTCCATTTCAGTTTTTTCTAATTTGTGCTCCTTTATTTTGTATTCTGTATTTGGTGAGGGTCTGTCTCTGCTCTGTGTGTGTGTGTGACCATGATGAGAGATTCTTCTATCATATAGTGTCTGTATAGAGATCTATAGCAATCGGGTTTGTTTTGTTTCCTCAGTAGGTGGTGTATTGGTATTCTAGGACCCAGTGTAATATTTACCCTTGCTTATTCACAGGTAGGGTTATTGTTGTTTGAGTCCTTGGTATTATTACTGTTATGTTATGATGGGATTGCAGTATAGATTTTGAGTGTCTTTTTTGTGGTGTTTTGTGTTAGTTCACAATGTGCCTGGCAGTGGAAGCTGTTTGTGCTGCTGTTACTGTGAGGTGACACCAGAATTTGAAAATATCTTTCAGTATGATGAGCTGTAAGGGAAACATCCAAGCTCCATTGTTTGGGGGAATTTCAGTGGATGCACAGAGTTACAGAACTGGAGGTGCAGGATTTATATTGAAATTCTGTTCCTTCCTATATATTCCAGACTTCACTCTCATAATCATATAGAATTAGTTGAATGAGGCTATCAAATAATTTTATAGTAGTTTTACTAGAAGTGTGAAACTGGCCAGCTTTTTAAAATAATGCAGAGGACCCTTTGGACTTTTTTTAACAACACTTTTTTTTATAACCAATTTTAAAGCAGGATTTAAAGCAGGATCCCCCCCCCCAAAAAACCCCCAAATTCTTCTGTCTAGAGATGCCACTGATTTTCTGTGACCTTAAGCATTAGTACAAGAAGGATTAAGGGGGGATGCAGGAGAGGCACACAAATGCATTGGCCCCCGGGCGCCGGAGACCCTTGGTGCGCCACTGGGTGCGAGCCATATGGGGCCACAAGTGGTGGCAAAGAGGAATGGAGATTTGGCAGTGCCCAACCTGCTCGTGACCCAGAAAACCACACAGTCAGCGGGTGTGATCGAGAATGAGGTAGGAGTCGGGGCCGAGACTGGGGGGGGGGGGCGCGCAAGGGAGAAGGCTCGCCTAGGGCGCCAAATCCCCTTGCACCGGCCCTGTCAAAGAGTACTTGCATTTTGTGTTAAAAATGCCAAAGGAGTCACTACCCGCCTTTTCAAAAGTATATTATTTACTTATAAAATCTGGGACAGCTAACCAACAGTTAAGTTTACCAATTGAGAGCAATGTAAATCTGACAGAGGTGTTAGAAACTTCTTTGGATACAATAATTTCAACTAGGGCAACTCTTATAGCCTCATTTCTCTTTCCAACAGAGCGAGATACAGTTCTAAGATTATTCTTAAGAAATAGGTTATTAAAATTCCATGGTCAACAGATATGGATATACCCAGATTTAGCAAGAAATACTCAAATTAGGAGAAAGCAGTTTTTGCGGTTAAGAACAGAAGTGGTAGCAAAAGGAGCTAGATTTAGAACATAAGTATGTTTTCTATGATATCACCCAGCTCCAAGCATTCCTGGGAACTCATCCCCCATCAAACACAGAGGTAGGTTAGAGAGCCAATGTATGAATCAGTTGCTGTCTCTGATTGTTGGGAAAAGGGATTATTATAAATGTTCCCTTTACCCTTTATTATGTTTGTTTTCCTTTAATCACTCAGTTATATTAGCTCTTCTGGAATTTCTTGCGATAAATACAGAAAATGTTTGTTTACTTTCTATTTACTAATATATATATATATATATATATATATATATATATATATCTGTATTTTTTTCCTTTTACATATCAAATTGTTGGATGTTCTTCTAATTTGAAAATGCAAAATAAAAAAAAAAAAAAAAAAAATATATATATATATATATATATATATATATATATATATATATATATATATATATATTAAGGGGTAGATTTTAAGAGGCGCGCGAACAGCCTACTTTTGCTTGCGCATCAGACTCAAGCAAAAGTACGCTGGATTTTAGTAGATACGCGCGGAGGCGCGCGTATCCACTAAAATCCTGGATCGGCGCGCGCAAGGCTATCGATTTTGTATAGCCTGCGCGCGCCGAGCCGCGCTGCCTCCCCCCGTTCCCTCCAAGGCCGCTCCGAAATCGGAGCGGCCTCGGAGGGAACTTTCCTTTGCCCTCCCCTCACCTTACCCTCCCTTCCCCTACCTAACCCACCCACCCGGCCCTGTCTACACCCCCCCCTTACCTTTGTCGGGGGATTTACGCCTCCCGGAGGGAGACGTAAATCCCCGCGCGCCAGCGGGCCTGCTGCGCGCCGGGCCGCGACCTGGGGGCGGGGACGGAGGGCGCGGCCACGCCCCCGGGCCGTGGCCACGCCCCGTACCCGCCCCCAAAACGCTGCCGACACGCCCCCGCAACGCCGCGCGCTCCGGCCCCGCCCCCCGACACGCCCCCCTCCGAGAACCCCGGGACGTACGCGAGTCCCGGGGCTCTGCGCGCGCCGGGAGGCCTATGTAAAATAGGCTTCCCGGCGCGCAGGGCCCTGCTCGCGTAAATCCGCCCGGTTTTGGGCGGATTTACGCGAGCAGGGCTCTGAAAATCCGCCCCATAATACTCAGGTTCTTGTCAGGAAATACCGGACCATCCAAACATCCAGAAAACATGGAGGGGTTTAACCCCAGTGACCCAAACAGAATACACTGGATTTATTTTTGCAGATAGTCCCAAAATTTCCTCCAGATGTGATTATATTTATCAGTTGTTTCCCTTAAGGAATAAGTAATTTTCTCAATAATTGCAATTTCATCCTTATGGGAATACCACTGAGAGATGCTGTGAGCTGCATCTCAAAAAAGATATAGTTACAATGGAGAAGGTACAGAGAAGGGCAACCAAAATGATAAAGGGAATGGAACAGCTCCCCTATGAGGAAAGACTAAAGAGGTTAGGACTTTTCAGCTTGGAGAAGAGACGGCTGAGGGGGGATATGATAGAGGTGTTTAAAATCATGAGAGGTCTAAAACAGGTAAATGTGAATTGGTTATTTAGTTTTTCAGATAATAGAAAGACTAGGGGGCACTCCATGGTGTTAGCATGTGGCACATTTAAAGCTAATCGGAGAAAGTTCTTTTTCACTCAACGCACAATTAAACTCTGGAATTTGTTGCCAGGGGATGTCGTTAGTGCAATTAGTGTAGCCGTGTTTAAAAAAGGATTGGATATGTTCTTGGAGGAGAAGTCCAGTACCTGTTATTAATCAAGCTGACTTAGAAAATAGCCACTGCTATTACTAGCATCAGTAGCATGGGATAGACTTAGTGTTTGGGTACTTGCCAGGTTCTTATGGCCTGGTTTGGCCACTGTTGGAAGCAGGATGCTGGACTTGATGGACCCTTGGTCTGACCCAGTATGGCATGTTCTTATGTTCTTATGTTCACTCTTCCACATCAGCGCATTGAGTGTCTGGCAGCAGTGATTATTAATAAGAACTTTATCAATGGCTGAGATTTCTTCCATGGTGTCTTTCCAATATCCCAACAACCCCACACAGGGAGACAAAGGAAATTAATTATTACACATTAACCTGTTTTCCATTCAATATCCTGCCAGAAAGACAACACTAGTGAACATGGCCACCAAACATGCACCATTTAGCTCGCAACCACACCAACACAGCAGGGAAGTAGATGTAGAGAAGGTAGTAAAATCTATAGGTACTGGTATAATCAAATCAATAGCTTAACCATTAGGTAAGTTCTTTTTGCGCATATTGATATGGAGTGCGCCTCACTCCATATTTATTTATTTATTTATTTATGTATTTATTTAGCATATTTTATATACCGAAGTATAGCAGAGTTTCCTTCACTCCAGTTTATTTATTTATGTCTCCCAATCCATGTCATCCAGTGTAAGTTGCAGGTCATCACTCCCCAGCCGAATCAGAGTTATACAAATGTAGATATGAGAATGATCTCTCAAAACTCTCTCCAGAAAATGCAGTTCCAAGGGTTCCAACCTCTACCCTTCAATCTTTGCAAAGCATCTCTCATCTGTAAGTAAAGGTGATGAGTAATCTCTGCAATCTGGTACTGATTCACCAGAGAACTAAAAGCCACTCTATTGACCCCCTGCACATTTTCAAATGTAATGGAGACCACATTTTGCTAATTGGCCATATCAGGAAAAAAGGAGCAGTAAGAGAGAGAGGGGTATTTAGTCAGGAGCATCACTGGAGAGCATTCTGTCCAGAAGATGCTCACAAATCTACAGACCTTCCACCAAATATTAACTCTGTGTGCAATAAGGTGGTTGCTTTTATGGACTCTCCTGGCAGCTACAGAAAGAGAGGGCAGTGTCAGAAGCAATGGTCGTTCTATTCCCTCCATTTGTGCCCTTTACAATTGGAACCATTCACTAGGACCTCTGGACTGAACCACACTCATAGACGCACCAGTCCTGCTGCCCAGTAATAACACTGGGGATCCCACAACCCCATGCCACCCTGCGACTTAGGCCTGCACAACATGGTCAGTTTAATATCTGCCACCTTGTTATGCCAAATAAAACTCCCCAATTCCCCATTCAAAGACGTAAAGAAGGACTGGGGAACCACGTATGGGAGATGGTGAAACAAGTACAGTAACTTAGGGAGTATACACACCTTATCGAGATTTATCTGCCCTGACCAAGTAATATGCAGATCAATCCAGACCTGAGGTCCTTCTTTACATCAGAAAGCAGTTGTGAATAATTTAACCTAAATACATTTCTAAAATTGGTAGAGAACCAGTTGTCAAAATATGTAAACACACCGACGACAGGCCTAAAATCTCACAATCTTCTAGGCATGTAGGTCCTACCTCCAAAAAGAAAGAGCTCAGAATTTGCATAGTTAATTTGATATCCTGACAATATCCCATAATCTCCCAAAAAGTTCATTAAAGCAGGGCCAGAGCTATCCAGTTGTGTCAGATACACCAAGATGTCATCAGTATATAGGGATACTTTATGCTGAACCCCATCATCTCTGATACTGGGGAACCCCTGATGGTTACGGATAGTATGGACAAGGGTTTGATGGCTTTATCAAATAAGAGAGGTGATAAGGGGCTCCCCTGTCACATTCCACTACCCATTGAGAAAGGGATATAAGCTGTCCATTGATGTAAATATATGCTTTAGGGCACGTATAGAGGGAAGACACCCATGTATTAAATTCCTCTGGAAACCCAAACTTCTCTAGCACTTGGAATAGATACAGCCACTGGATCCAATCAAATGCATAATTGGCATCTAGAGCCAGGATAGTCCCTTCAGTCTTGTGTGTTTTAACCTCACATAGAATATTAAAGAGTCTTCTAGATTTCTCAGCAGACCAGTGTCCTTTAATAAATCCTGTATCTTCCATATTAATGAAGTCACTTTGGTGCACTTTTAGTGGTGCCTGTCTGTGTCATTCATGCCAACATGAATGAGCAGTATCAGATAGTAGTCAGTAGACGTGAGCATTATTGACAATCTCTCTGCAATGTCTTAAATTTTAGCACCAGGCAAACAGAATACTTCCTGGGACAAAATATTTGTTCAGCCAACGAATATCTCTATGCCCTGCAGAAGTGAGTAACCAACCTGCATTACCCTCTGTCTCCTAGTTTCAGTGGTTGTTGAGCCCTCAGCTTTGGGATTTGCAAGTTTTGGTTCCTTCTGAGCTTAGGATTGATGTGTTTGGGGCATTGTGGAACCTTGGTCCGCTGTGGAGATGACTCCTCCCACAGGGAGGGGCCCTGTGGGGAACCACAGTGATAGGCTGATCTCAGAGAGCAGACACAAGAGAAGGAAAGCCTTTATTGTACTGCTGTAGGTAGGTGAGAGGATGCAGGAAGATAAGGCACTGATGTCCGCAAGGTGCCTATATGTTCAACAGTCTCAGATGTAGAAGTCTCACCCAGATGTCCTAGATATCTAGCAATCCACGGTACGGGCAACCCCAAGCCTGGTGGGTGGATTTGGAGCACCGGATCGCAGAGGTACTCACAGGAGCGTAGTGCAGGTGTCTTCCTGGTGATGAGGATGGTGGGACCAAAGGTCCTAAGTGCAGGATAGTCAGACCTGTAGGCCCTTGAGGAGCGAGTACCTGATAGTCCAATCCTGAAAGGAGAAGAGATAAAGACCACTGAGGAGCGGTTGTCTTAGTTAGAAGAAAACCCCGAAGGGAAGTAGTAAGCGAGAGACCCCTAAGGAGTGGGTCTCTAGAGCTTTGTGAGGAGTGAGATTCCCGGAGGGTAGCGAGCCATCTAAGCAGTGGCATAGCTACGGGTGGGCCTGGGTGGGCAGTGGCCCACCCACTTTCCATTCAGGCCCACCCAAATTTCTTTGCAAGACACTGCAGCCAATAAAAGCAGGCAGCATCAGCAGACACCCAAGGGAGAAAAAAAAAATCAGCTGATGTGTTGCGGCTCCCGGTGTCCCACAGCCCCAGTAATACTTCCCTTTACATTCTTCCTGCCCCCGCGGGCCAATGGGAAACCTCCTATCTTCTTCCTGCCCCCGTGGGCCAATGGGAAACCTCCTATCTTCTTCCTGCCTCCGTGGGCCAATGGGAAACCTCCTCCCTTCTTCCTGCCCCCGTGGGCCAATGGGAAACCTCCTCCCTTCTACCTGCCCCCGCGGGCCAATCGGAAGCCTTCTTCCTGCCAGTGGAAGGAGGAAGCCTCTGATTGGCTGGTGGGGCAGGAAGAAGGGGGTCATCAGGGTGGGAGGAGTGGCAGTGTTCAAGCCACGGGCTGGAAATGCAGGGCAGGGAGGTGACTGGGGTGTGTGAGAGACAGAGACTGGGCAGGGAGGGTGACTGGGGTGTGTGAGAGACAGAGACTGGGCAGGGAGGTGACTGGGGTGTGTGTGGGGTGTGACTGGGGTATGTGTGAGACAGAGACTGGGCAGGGAGGGTGACTGGGGTGTGTGTGAGACAGAGACTGGGCAGGGAGGGTGACTGGGGTGTGTGTGAGACAGAGACTGGGCAGGGAGGGTGACGGGTGTGTGAGAGACAGAGACTGGGCAGGGAGGGTGACTGGGATGTGTGTGAGAGAGACTGGGCAGGGAGGGTGACTGGGGTGTGTGAGAGACAGAGACTGGGCAGGGAGGGTGACTGGGGTGTGTGTGAGACAGAGACTGGGCAGGGAGGGTGACTGGGGTGTGTGTGAGAGACAGAGACTGGGCAGGGAGGGTGACTGGGGTGTGTGAGAGACAGAGACTGGGCAGGGAGGGTGACTGGGGTGTGTGAGAGACAGAGACTGGGCAGGGAGGGTGACTGGGGTGTGTGTGAGACAGAGCCTGGGCAGGGAGGGTGACTGGGGTGTGTGTGAGACAGAGCCTGGGCAGGGAGGTGACTGGGGTGTGTGTGAGACAGAGACTGGGCAGGGAGGGTGACTGGGGTGTGTGAGAGACAGAGACTGGGCAGGGAGGGTGACTGGGGTGTGTGTGAGACAGAGCCTGGGCAGGGAGGGTGACTGGGGTGTGTGTGAGACAGAGCCTGGGCAGGGAGGTGACTGGGTGTGTGTGAGACAGAGCCTGGGCAGGGAGGGTGACTGGGGTGTGTGTGAGACAGAGACTGGGCAGGGAGGTGACTGGGGTGTGTGTGAGACAGAGACTGGGCAGGGAGGTGACTGGGGTGTGTGTGAGACAGAGACTGGGCGGGGAGGGTGACTGGGGTGTGTGTGGGGTGTGTGGGGTGTGTGTGTGAGAGACAGAGCTGCTGCTCCTGGTATGTGCTTTCAAGGGAAAGGAGTAGGAGAGTTGCTGGAGATGGTAAGTAAAAGTGGCATTTTAAGTTTATTTTTCTTGATTGACTGCCATTTTAATTATTGAGTATTATGTGATGTATCTGCTGTTTTGAAATATTTTATTGATATTTGGACAATGTTTAATAATTTTTATGAGTTTTGTTGGATGTTATTCTGTTCATCAGCTGTTTTGAAACATTTATTAATATAGTTTTACAGTTATTTCTGTGTGGGGCTCTATAGCAGCTTGACTTGTTCTGTTTTCCTAATAGGAGGTGTATTAGTGTTTAGGACCTGATTTAATATTTGTAGTGTTGCCTTTTCATAGATAGGGTTGTTATATGTTCCATAATGCAGGTGTAACTGTGTGCGGCTTAGTTTGTGTGCATTATTGCAGATCCTGGGACTGTTAGGTGCTATATTTCTCTTTCCATTTCTCCAGGTTTGCACTGCATGCAGAGTGGCTTTTTTTGGTTTTCCATTCCAGTTTCTATCTCCATATTTATAATGTGTGGTCTTTCTGTACTTTTGTGAAGGTCGGTTCTGTGTGTGTGCCCGAGGTGAGGTATTTTACAATGATGTAGGCATTTGTATCAATCTTATTTGTGGATGCAGAGTGTATGTTTACATGATGATAGCTTAGTAAATGACAGGGCTGGATAGCCTTTTTCTCCTGTCTACCCAGTTATCCTCTCCACACTGCTAAGGATACATCCCAGCTGTCAGCCAAAGGGTGTGACCACCTTCAAGACATCTCTTTATCCAGAACAGTCTTTTTTTTTCTGTTCTTCCTTTGTAAAGAAATGGGGATGAATGTCAGGAGCCCCTGGACTCGATTCAGCAAATGTCAGCATCAGAGGAAGACTAAAACTAAATAGTTGAGCCATAGGAAAGGAAAAGAAATCTTCAAAGATATTTATCTGTTTTATTGATACAGATTAATAAGGCATTTGCTCAATTATGGTAAATATTTTGGTACAAATTCAATGAAGAAGGAACCCTCTTTCCTATTTTCTTAAACTTATCAAACGCAGTAATTCATGACCATCTTAATAGGCATCATTGTGTGGTAAAGTATACCTTTGTCACTCTGCCTTATGCTTAATCATAGGTCAGTCCATATTTTTAAGTGTTTTTGTTGCTTAATTCACCCCAGTGATATACTCCAAATTTCTAGCAATAATCTTGTGTTACATCAATTCAAGGTTACTTTTGTTGAAAATTATGAACCAAACATCTGGATAATACGATGTTATTACTTCTTCTTAACCACCATCGACTTTGAGCTTGATGCCCTCAAATTGTCAGGAATATGAGAATTCACTATATTGCTGTTCTATGCCCGACATTGCACAATGTTTCGGACTAGCATCGAGTCCTTCTTCAAGGGCGTAATATATTCCACAGCATGGCGTATCTTGGCGTGGCATCAAGCTCAAAGTCGATGGTGGTTAAGAAGAAGTAATAACATCGTATTACCCAGATAAGTTTGGTTCATAATTTTCAACATAAGTAACCTTGAATTGATGTAACAAGATTATTGCTAGAAATTTGGGGTGAATTAAGCAACAAAAACACTTAAAAATATGGACTGACCTATGATTAAGCATAAGGCAGAGTGACAAAGGTATACTTTACCACACAATGATGCCTATTATGATGGTCATGAATTACTGCGTTTGATAAGTTTAAGGAAAGAGGGTTCCTTCATCATTGAATTTGTAATTAGTTTGAACCTAGTTCCATCTTAAAAGTACATTGCCTTTCTGAGCTTTTTTCAAGTAGAAATATTTTGGTACAACATTCCAGAGGGTTTTAAAACATCTCACAGAATACTGTGATGCATGATGAGATATTTGTCTTTATAGTAGACTAGTATATGGTTCTTTGTAAGTTATGAGATACTGCCACTTGAGATCTCTTTAAGTATAATTGAAATGCTTTCATAACTATATATTAGGTTTAGCATTGGTAGCTGCTTGAAGTAATTGAGTTTAAAATATTAAAAGTATAACAGCTGTAGCAGATTATTTAGAAATCTATTGTCAGGTGTGTGTGTGTGTGAAAGTATTTATCAATAAGAATTTGAATTCCATGGCTCAGACCTTTAGTGCCCACCCATGTTAACCTTGGGCCCAGCCAAAAATTCATTTCTGGCTACGCCACTGCGTCTAATCAAGCAGCTTAGAGCAGTCAGAGAAGCTTGAACCGAGATTGTAACAAACCCCAAGGACACCCAGCTGGAGGTTTCTGCTTGGTACAGACAGCATAGGAACCCACATAACTTGTACATCCTTTTTCATGGTTGGCCACCAATAGTACCATTGTAACATAGCTAGGGTACGACTCTGTCCCGGATGGCCTGCCAGATGGGAGTTGTGTGCACACTTCAACAGCTTTTCCTTAGATTTATGGCCACCACCGCTTCCCGGCGGGGTACTGTATGAGTGGCTGCAAGAAACACTCTACCAGGGTCAATGATGTGACAGGAGTTCATCTGGCACATCCTGAGGGGAGAAGGATCAAGACAAGGCATCAGCCCATGTGTTCTTCTCTCCTGGACGATATTTCAGCAGGAAATCGAATCTGTTAAAGAACAGGGACCATATTGCTTGATGGTGATTGAGTCATTGAGCGTGCTGAGGTACTCCAAATTTTTGTGATCAGTGTATATTACTATTTGTTGTTGTGCGCCTTCCAGCCAAGGGCGCCATTCTTCAAAGGCCAGTTTGATTGCAAGTAGCTCTTTGTCCCCAATACCATAATTTCTTTCAGCAGATGAGAACCACCTTGAAAAGCAGGAGCAAGGATGGAGCACATTAGATTCGCTATACTGGCTTAAAACCACTCCCATGCCAACGTCTGATGTGTCGACTTCGACGATGAATGGACGATGTGGGTCAGGATGGCAGAGGCACGGCTTCTTTTGAAAAGCCTCTTTGAGCATCAGAAAGGCTGATATGGCTTCTGGAGACCAATTGGCAGGACTGGCTCCCTTCTTGGTCTTAGCAGTTAGAGGGACTGTCAATGAAGAGTAGTTTTTAATGAAGGATCAATAGTATTTGGTGAAGACCAAAAAGTGGCGCAGAGCATTCAGACCCATAGATTGAGGCCAGTCTCGGATACTTTCTAATTTTTTTTGGGTCCATCTAAAACTCATTCTTAGAAACAATGTACCCCAGGAAGGATACAGACTTCTTGTGGAATTCACACTTTTCAAGCTTTGCGTATAGGTGGTACTCACGCAGACATCTTAAAACTTTCTTGACATCCTCCTGATGAGTTTGCAGATCTTGAGAGAAGATCAATATATCATCGAAATATACTACTACACATTGATAAAGTAAGTCCCGTAAGATGTCATTCATCATATTTTGAAAGACTGCAGGTGCATTACTCAAACCGAAGGGCATGACGAGATATTTAAAGTGTCCATCACAGGTGTTAAAAGCAGTCTTCTATTCATCTCCTTCATGAATACGCACCAAGTTGTAAGCTCCTTTAAGATCCAATTTGGAGAATATCTTGTTTCCTTGGAGCCTGTCGAACAGTTCGGATATTAAGGGCAGGGGATACCTGTCCTTGATGGTAATCTCATTCAACCCCCTGTAATCGATGCAGGGGCATAAGGTGCCATATTTCTTTCCTACAAAAAAGAAGCCTGCACAGCAGGAGATTTGGAGGGTCTGATGAATCCCTTCTGTAAGTTCTCTTGTATATAGCTGGATATGGCTTTAGTCTCATCTACTGAAAGAGGGTAGACTCTTCCTTTGAGAGGTTCTAAATTAGGCTTCAGATTTATGGCGCAGTCAAATACTCTGTGTGGTGGAAGTACATCTGCTGCTTGTTTTGAAAAAACATCCTGGAAGGAGGCATATTGAGGAGGTAAGCCAGGTAATGATGGTGTAGTGGGCATGCAAATCAGCGGTGAAACGTCCACGAGGCACCGGCCATGACAGTCAGGCCCCCACTGGGACAGTTTCAATGTGGCCCAATTAAATTGAGGCATATGATCTTGAAGCCAAGGCAGTCCCAGTACCACCGGATTTATGGCATTTTCCAATACTAAAAATGAGATGGATTCAGAGTGTAAAGCTCCAGTGTGCAGGCCAATGGCCTGGGTAGTCAATGCAACTTCTCCAGGAAGTGGTGCTCCATGGATAGATGATAATAGCAAGGGTTTTAGCTATTTGTGTGGTAGGAATCTGTAGATGTTCAACCGAGCGCTTCAAAATAAAATTACCTCCGGCACCGGAGTCAATGAGAGCGAGAATCTGAAATTCAAGGCCTCCGCAGAGCAGAGATATTGGTAATGATAATGGTGGAGTAGGAGAGATGTGAGGCCCAGGAGAAGTTCTCCTGCAGATCCTAGGCCCGTCAGTTTCCTGGACAAATGGGACAAGTCTGGATGGCGTGGCCCGATTGGCCACAATACATGCATAACCCCATGCATTTGCGAAAACGTCTCTCTATGGAAGTTAAGTGGCTTCGGCCTAATTGAAAAGGCTCTTCCTCTTCTAAGGAAGTTGACGGTAGACTGGAAGCAATAGGCATAGGTTCAGGACGGGTAGCCCCCACCGTGGACTTTCGTGGACTCCTGAGTTCAGTCTTGGATACGGCGGTCAATTCTCCCATCCAGTTCCATCAGGGATTCAAGGGTATCAGGTAATTCACGAGCCACTAATTCGTCATTTAAGCGGGAGTTGAGGCCCTCCATGAAAATGGCACGAAGACATCCAGTGTCCCAATATAGTTCAGATGCTAAAGTTTTAAACTCAATAGCGAAGTCTGTGAGCAGCTTATTACCTTGCTGGAGATAGAGCAAAGCAGATCCAGCGACAGCCTGGTGAGCCAGGTCATCAAAGACAGACTTAAAAAGCTTAAGAAATCCTGATAGGTCATTCAGGATAGGATCCTCACGTTCCCATAACGGTGAAACCCAAGCCAAGGCTCGTCTCTCTAGAAATGATAGGATGTAGGTAACCTTGGAAGCTTCAGTGGGAAAGAGGGTAGGCTGTAATGAAAAATGCATGCTGCATTGATTAATAAACCCTCTACATATCTTTGCTTCACCCGTAAAGTGGGTAGGCGTAGATAAGGGTTCAGTGGTCTTGAGGTTCACCACTGGAGACAGCACTTCTTTCACAGGAGTTGCTGAAGAATTCAGTTGAGCATGTAACTGATTGAAGGCAGTAGCTAGGCTATCCAAAAACTTTTGTTGTTCTGTGATCCGCTGGGCTGCGCCAGGCATGGCCAGCAAGGCCGCAAGCTGAGCCGAGTACTTGGAGTTAGCAATCTGTTGTGTTTGGGGCATTGTGGACCCTTGGTCGCTGTGGATATGACTCCTCCCATGGGGAGGGGTCTCTTGGGGAACCACAGCGATAGGCTGATTTCAGAGAGCAGACACAGGAGATGGAAAGCCTTTATTGTACTGCTGTAGATAGGTGAGAGGATGCAGGAAGATAAGGCACTGATGCCCGCAAGGTGCCTATACGTTCAACAGTCTCAGATGTAGAAGTCTCACCCAGATGTCCTAGATAGCTAGCAACCCACAGTGCGGGCATCGCTAAGGCTGGTGGGTGGAGTTGGAGTACCGGATCATAGAGGTACTCACAGAAGTATAGTGCAGGTGTCTTCCTGGTGATGAGAATGGTGGGACAGAAGGTCCTAGGTGCAGGATACACAGACTGGAAGGCCCTCAAGGAGAGAGTAATTGATACTTCAATCCTGGAAGGAGAAGAGAGAAAGAGCTCTGAGGAGCGGTTGTCTTAGAATAAAATCCCAAAGGGACGTAGGAAGCGAGAGACCCCCGAGGAGTGGGTGTCTAGAGCTTCGTGAGAAGCAAGATCCCCGGAGAGTAGCGAGGCATCTAAGCGAGCAGCTTAGAGCGGTCAGAGAAGCTTGAACCGAAGTCCTTGCTAACTCAAGGTGGTAGCGTTTGTGGAGGCTTTAAATACCCGGAGGTATTGTTGTCATGCAGTGGGGATGCCCGCCATGACGTGTATTTGAACGTAGGTAATGTGTGAGCACGTGCCCTAGGAGGCCACGGGAAGGAGCATGGAGGACTGGAACTCCCATGCTAAGTTGGAGACACTGAGGGTTTTGGCACCCTGCACCGGAGGCAGCCATCTTGCCCGAGGAAAAGGGTAGACAAGAGGTAAGGCAGAGCGGTTGCAGCCGTCTGCGACCGACAAATGCAACAAGGATGGTTTCCTCTCCTCCACTTCCAGTGCTTAATACCATTTTTTCAGCTCAAGGGAAACTGAAGTCAGGGCAGTGATGTGAGTTCAGTTGTTATATTGTTTTTGTTTTCATTTCCACCTCTGCTTCAGTTTTCTATCTTTGATGCTTCATAATCATTTCATTAATGTAGATCTAATTCTCCCTGATACTTCTCGGTCTTTTGGCAAAACAATGCAAACAAAATAGCAGATGCACCCATATGAGTAAAGTTTTATTAGGATATTTTATGTGGAAAAGTCTGCATTGAAAAATCTTTATATACATAGCTGCCACATAAATTACTCACGATGTTTGAAAGTTATTCTCTTAGGAATTAATTTTAAAAGGAGTTACACATCTAAATTTAACATGCTTTCATAGCAATTTTCAAAAGCCATGTACACTTGTAAAGTGTACTTACATGTGAATGACCTATGGACAATTCAACGGCAGATATAATTTAGCAATTTTCACATCCATAGCAAGTGCCAGTGAGGCCACCTTGATCCTCCCTTAACCCAATGAAAACCAACTCAACTCCCTCCTCTCCAGCCCCTCTCACTCCCACCCCACTTCCTTACTCAGCTCAGTGTAAGAGAGACCAACCACTGTGTGACAGCAGAGTAATATTTTATTGATCTGCAATAAAGACCACAGTAATCAATTCCAGTAGTCAAGTTAGTAAACCAATATTCTAAACAATAACTCTCCTAATTGTTTTCAATGAAAAGAAAACAGCTAGGGTTGGCTTTGCTACCACTCATAATACCTTTCTTTGCACTGACAAAGACCTTACAATGGTACAACAAGGAAACAATACCAAATCTCAGAGTGCTGACTGTAAAAACTCCCAGCACCCATCGTAGTAAACGCAGGTATAACATCCATTAAAGTTTGGTCCCAGCTGCAGTTTTCAGCCTTGAGATCGTGGTTCATTGAAGCACCGTATTCATTGACCAACCAGTGGAATGTGATCACTCATAGGTCCCACTTTTTGGGAGGTTGCTCAAGCACACCACAACACAGTCTTAATTCATCTAACACATGACACGTGGGAGACAGGAAAATTCTTTACTGAATGACCCTTTCCGTACCAGGTTCTCATGATCTGCCAAAGTGTGAGTTATGCATGGCCACCCTCCACCATAGCTCGAGGCAGCAACACCTCATTTGCCAAGGGCTCCTCACTTTCAATGGTGTGGCCATAGCAGAATGATAAACCCTCTATTACCACCTGCAATGACAAGGCCTTTATCGGAATAGTGAACCCCATTTGGCCTATATAAGCTGGAAGGGCTATTGTCAATGATTTCATGCATGATACACATTCTCCTGACAGTGCTCATAAATTTCAGCATCCTCCTATTCAATTTCCTGAGGTTTCAGTCTATAGCGTGATGTGATCTCTCATTGTGCAACACCCTACGTGGGATGATGATGGACCGAACAACGTAAGTTATCTGGAATATCCGGTGATAAATATGCAGTCTTTCTTGAATTTTTTAACCGGTTTCACACTGTGGGTCTGTGTAATATCATTCTCTCCTAGATGGAGGATAATGGCCAATGGGCAGGACTGTGACCTTTTCTTCTCTAGAAATAACTGTATTAACTGGTCCCACTGCATCCCATGCCAACTCATCCACATTAGCGATATATCCTAGACATCAAGCCCAGGTGCTCTCCCAATGGTTTCACTAAAGCCTTATGGGTTTATGGGATCAGTATATGGAGGAATGCCCACAAATCTATACTCAGTGAGGGACCTGAATATTACCTGCGGTAGAACAAAATAATGCAGGTGTTATTATAGAAAACAGATGAAACATCTGTCAAGTTAAGGTCTGAATATAATTTAAATCAGCAGGACCACCAACCACCAAAAGACTTAATTTGATGTGAAGGCAAACCCAGCTCAGCTGCAGTTGTTGCCAGCCCAATACAAAATGAATGTGTGCCACACACTGCTGAGTCTAATCCTCAGATTGCCAAGCACCTCGTCAGTATTCTTGAGAACTGGAACTTTGATAAAGGACGACTGTCCTTGTGAATCAAAAGAAAAACACCCCCCGATCCTGGCTGAGGGAGATTAACTTCATTGCCACTACCCTTGGGAACACAGTGCTTGGCAGACCGTAGAGGATTATTTATTTATTGTTAGACTGCCATGCCACTGAGGAAATGATAGAGACTCTGAGCTAGGACGCGCCAGCTTATAACGGCTGAAGCTGCAGCCTAAGCCCTACCTCCTATGTCCCCAACCTCAAACCCGACAGTGAGTGCTGACCCCACTGCGTGGCTCACTGCCCCATCTCCTCCCCCCGAGCAGGTGCATAGAGGGAGGGCCGTGCACACTGCCTGGGCTGTGGCCTCGCCGGGTAAGTGTGCCAGCTGCAGCTACTGAAGCCCAGTTACACAGGTAAAGTGCATTTATGTGTGTAAAACCCAATGTAAGCATATAAATGCTTTTTAAAATCAGGCTCTATATGTCTTAGCTTAGCAACACATAAAAAATTGTCATGAAAATAAACTTATCTGAATCTGAGATTCCCATTAGTGTAAAATAGTTTCTTTTCTTTTTGAAGCTTGATGAGCCTTTCCAATATTTTTGCTGAGAAATTGTTGTTTCAATGAGTAAAAAATTAAGAATGATCTGAAAATGATAGCTTCAGTGACAGAGCAGTCTTCAGTTACTCAGCTTGTTTTATCTCTTTATTTCCCACATGCAGCTGCCGTCCTCGACACTGCAGGTGCTGCTGCTGCCCCCATTAATGGAACCGTTCAGGACACAGTGAAGAAGACTGAGGTAAGTGTGCATGAGCAGCACTAAAGCAGAGCAGGGAAAGAAACCTGTGTTTTTAAGTTCACTTTTTAATGCTTTGTTGTTATAAAGAATCCTCAATTTATAAAAATTTAACAAGGGCAACTTCCACAGCCAAGGCCTTGATCCACAGCTCCCCCCTCCCTATTCCCCCAGCTTGATTCACCCCTGAACCTCCATGAACCCCGACCTCTACCCGCCTCCTCCTCATCCCCTAATGCTCCTCTGTCAGCTGCTGCCTGTTCTTGGTCCTCTCTTGAGAGTCCTGCACAGGCAATTCAATGGTGCCTGCCTCCAAGGACCAGAGACCCAATCTTATTGCATTTCCAAATTTTTACTTTGAAATCTAGATACATATTTCCCTTCTGCTGTGAAAAAAACTCAACCTGATTAGATAAAGGAACAATTTCAATGAAACACTTTGAAATAGGTAATTCTAGAATATTCCATGATAAGTCCAAGGTGACATTTGGAAGCTTTACCAGGCAGAGCCTGTCCTTTCTAGCTACCACTCAAGTAGGTTGACCCATTACAAGAGTAGGTCACCGCCTCTCTGGTGCTGAGGAACATGTTCAAGAATTGCCAATCTGTAATCTTGTAAAGAATATTCCAAATCAATACTATGCTGCACGATTGGAGCAGAGAGTTAACCTGTACGATGCTCAATCAGTTGCACCTTAATGGGACTTTTTGTACATCCAAAATAAAGTTTGGGATAAGGACATAATAACACGTATACCAGAAACAATGTATCACAATTAGTAGGGATCTTACTTTTAATTGTTCTCAACGTGACTGAATCAGTCCAGGTAGATCCTGTGATAGTACAATTACAAAAGTCACATTTCTCACATGTTTTATGTGTAAACAAGGAAGAAATCTGAGTGAGAGGTTCAGTGAACATCGCATGCACTAACTTATCTCCAATATTGTATCCTCTGGAATATTATTCACTCCTTCATTTATTGCCCATTGGTCTGTTCATTGTCACATGTCATGCCTGTGCCCTAATTTAAATATTGCATCGCACCCCCAGGAGAGGGGCTTGGGAGCATCAGCCCCTTAGTGTGTGAAAGCTTGGCCACCCCTGAGCTAAAGGTTTTAAATGGAAAACACAAAATTGTCTGCTCTGTTTGCCATCGCAGGATGCAGCTTCTCTTACCCACAGAGGGGGAGGCAAATGTCAGCCCCCACTTTTACCCAGCTAAAGGTTCAGTAAAAGATGTGATTTTAATCATTTCTATTTCTATTTCTTTCAGGAGTTAGATCTGGATGATTCGGTAAGAGCATTAATAACTGACAAACAGTGTATTCATGCAAGGGGTGACATGCTCTGTACTGATACTAACAATTGACAAACAAGCTTGACCAGAATGTGTGACTGGTATCTCCCATGCCCCTCTGCCTTACTGCTAGGCCCATCTTCCTATACCTTCGGGTCCTTGTGCCACTTGTCCTTGCTCCCAAACACAGATTTTACATCTCGGGGTTCTTTCTGCCACTGAGCCTTCCCTACCTTCTCCAGCTCAAACACCATGAGGTGTCAGTGCTGATCTGGGGGACTGCTGAGCACCTCTCATGTGCTTTTACATCTTCAAACCATTTTTCTGATTCCCTTTATCAGTGCCTTGGGATTTTACCTGCCACTTTGTCTGCTTTGTTCCCCCTTCATGGTGCCTTAGACTCCTGATGCCACGTTTGGTGCCACGTTGCCTCTCGTACTGCAATCAGGTGTCCCTGTCTCTATTGCTGGTGTCCTCTTTCTGCACTTTGGGGTGTTCTCCCTCCTCTTTCTGCCCCTTGGTGTGTTCTCCCTCCTCTTTCTGCACCTTGGGGTGTTCTCCCTCCTCTTTCTGTACCTTGGGGTCTTCTCCCTCCTCTTTCTGCACCTTGGGGTGTTCTCCCTCCTCTTTCTGCAGCTTGGGGTCTTCTCCCTCCTCTTTCTGCGCCTTGGGGGGTTCTCCCTCCTCTTTCTGCACCTTGGGATGTTCTCCCTCCTCTTTCTGCAGCTTGGGGTGTTCTCCCTCCTCTTTCTGCACCTTGGGGTGTTCTCCCTCCTCTTTCTGTATCTTGGGGTGTTCTCCCTCCTCTTTCTGCCCCTTGGGGTGTTCTCCCTCCTCTTTCTGCACCTTGGGGTGTTCTCCCTCCTCTTTCTGCTCCTTGGGGGGTTCTCCCTCCTCTTTCTGCCCCTTGGGATGTTCTCCCTCCTCTTTCTGCCCCTTGGGGTGTTCTCCATCCTCTTTCTGCCCCTTGGGATGTTCTCCCTCCTCTTTCTGCACCTTGGGGTGTTCTCCCTCCTCTTTCTGTATCTTGGGGTGTTCTCCCTCCTCTTTCTGCCCCTTGGGGGGTTCTCCCTCCTCTTTCTGCACCTTGGGATGTTCTCCCTCCTCTTTCTGCACCTTGGGGTGTTCTCCCTCCTCTTTCTGCCCCTTGGGATGTTCTCCCTCCTCTTTCTGCACCTTGGGGTGTTCTCCCTCCTCTTGCTGCTTCCTTGCTGCTCTCTCGGTGCTTTGGGAAACTCCTGCCAATGCTGGTGCCCCTATGCCCCTTTCTGGTGCCCTATGCAATTTATACCAATTTTGGTGCCACTTAGGCTCAGTCTATGCACCTTGGAGTTCTTTCTCCCTTCTCATGATTTCTACCCACAAGTTTCATGAGAATTGATAAGAAAACCAATGTTCTGTGCGTGACTGATTTATCAGATATTACAGACTGAACGGCAGCACAGGGGAGAGGATTCAGTAATCTGGACCAGGGGTGGGAAATGCTCTGCTGGGCCTGTGAGAGAGAGACTGGTAGGGACGGGGTGTGGGATTCAGAGAGAGAGAAAGACAGAAGCTGGGCAGAAGGGAGAGGGAGAGGGAGAGGGAGAGGGAGATGGTGGTAGAGACAGGAGGGGACAGCATGGGAGGAGTGAGAGAGACTGATGGACACAGGGACAGGATCTGAGAGAGAGGGACTGGTAAGGTCACAGTGGGAGGATTGAAAGAGACTTCAGGTGGACAGGATGGAGGGATTGAGAGAGAGAGAGAGAGAGATTGATTGATGGGGAAGGGGGACTCCCCTCCCCCACCTCACCCCTCATCCCTTGAAAACCTGAGGCCCTTTGGTGCTGGGCAATCTGATCCCTTGGCTCTTAGTGGGTGAAAGCTTGGCCACCCCTGAGCTAAAGGTTTTACATGGAAAACACAAAATTGTCTGCTCTGTTTCCCATCGCAGGATGCAGCTTCTCTTACCCACAGAGGGGGAGGCAAATGTCAGCCCCCACTTTTACCCAGCTAAAGGTTCAGTAAAATCATTTGAAATTGTCCTCAGAATTCAGGCCTGGAATGATTTAGAAATGATAAAGTCTGTGTGTGTTTGGGTGTTAGTTTTATATTTATTCTGCTATATCCTGGTTTGGTAATTTGGGGGAACTCTGAGATGTACATTTTTCTCTTACCCTGCAGTTTCCTCCTGCTCCGTTGGGTCTCCCGCTCAGTTGGAAGCAGGGAGGGACTCCTGATGCCATGAGCCCTCATTCACAATTACCCCAGGAGTTTCCTCTGTTTTATAATCCCCATCCCCTGCTGTGCTCCTCATCACATCCAGTGTTATCATTGCAGAGGAGGTCCTGGCCTGAGACCATGCACCCGGGCTCCTTCTGGGACCCTGCAATGATGGACATTAAATCTGGATCACAAGGGGTGAAGCATGAGTATAACACCAGGGGTCATTCGATGAACCTCTCCTCTTATGCCCCAGGGGCTGTGAAGTTTACACCCACAGCATCCCTACCCCAGATAACCAGGGGAGCACAAGATCTGATATAGGGCTTGTTCATGATGTGTATATTAGTCATTTTTATTTCTATTTCTTTCAGGAAATAAATTTTAGAGATTATTTCATAAGAGCAATTTAATATATGACAAAGTTTCACTAACCGTTGTGTAATTTAAATCTAACTTTTTACATTCTAAACAATAATCTGTGTATGTGGTATGTGATCTGTGGTTTAGATTTCTTTTAACTCTACAGATACATTAAGGGGGTAACATGTATAAATTAACACTGAAAATACTTGATTGATCCCTGGTTCAGTTCCTCCTCCCTGCTCCTGGGGTTATTGATTGAGTGCACACAAACGTTACCTTGCTCAGAGCTATGCCTGCTCATTTCTATTTCTATTTCTTTCAGGAAATTAGTGCTATAATAATGCTAGATATGGTAAGAGCAAATTAATATATGACAAATATCTTAAATAACTGCTGTGTAATTTAAATCTAATTTTTTCATTCTACTTAATAAAGTGTGTGTATTTCCTCATCAGATAACAGAAAGACTAGGGGGCACTCCATGAAGTTAGCAAGGGGCACATTTAAAACTAATCAGAGAAAGTTCTTTTTTACTCAACGCACAATTAAACTCTGGAATTTGTTGCCAGAGGATGTGGTTAGTGCAGTTAGTATAGCTGTGTTTAAAAAAGGATTGGATAAGTTCTTGGAGGAGAAGTCCATTACCTGCTATTAAGTTCACCTAGAGAATAGCCACTGCCATTAGCAATGGTAACATGGAATGGACTTAGTTTTTGGGTACTTGCCAGGTTCTTATGGCCTGGATTGGCCACTGTTGGAAACAGGATGCTGGGCTTGATGGACCCTTGGTCTGACCCAGTATGGCATGTTCTTATGTTCTTCTGTTGTTTAGATCCTTTTAATTTTAATTCTACAGAAACATTCAGGGGGTGAACGCATAAGTTCACAAGAAAACTACTTGATTGATCCCTGATTCAGTTCCTCCTGGCTGCTCCTGGGGTTACTGGCTGGCAAGACGATACAGCACAGTGCCCTTATTCAGTAAGGGGTAATAGCGCATCGAAAACGTGCGGCCAACCCCCCCCCCCCCCCCCGAAACTAATAGCGCCCACAACATGCAAATGCATGTTGATGGCCCTATTACTTATTCCCGCGCGATTCAGCAAGTGATATGTGCAGCCAAGCCACACATTTTACTTTCAGAAATTAGCGCCGACCCAAAGGTAGGCTTTAATTTCTGCCGGCACTGGGAAAGTGCACAGAAAAGCAGAAAAAAATGCTTTTCTGTACACCCTCCGACTTAATATCATAGCGATATTAAGTCCAAGGCCCCAAAATTAAAAAAAAAAATCAAAAACTAAAAACAAAAAAAAATTTAATTGGCTGGCGGCCCGCAGGTCAGAAGACGGACACTCAATTATGCCAGAGTCCATTTTCCGAACCCATGGCTGTCAGTGGATTTGAGAACCAACGCCGGCAAAATTGAACATCATCTGTCAAACTTGCTGTCAGCCGCCGCTCCTGTCAAAAAGGAGGTGCTATGGACGCGCTAGTGTCCCTAGCGCCTCTTTTTATCGTGGGCCGTAATTTGCATATTCTACCCCCCTGAATTGCGCGCCCAGGAGAGAGGCCTGTGTGTGAGCCGGGAGAGCGGATGCTCGCCTGCTCTCCCGTGACTTTTACTGAATCGGCCCGTGAGTACATACACATATTACATTGCACAAAGCTGCGCCCGCTCTAAGCAGATGTAACTTGTGCCTGTGGATTTACATGTGGACTTTTTAACATCAGAAGCTCTGAGTGTGAATCCCACCTCTGCCCCCTGGATCACTGTTGTATAAATGAGATCCATGAATACGTTTACAGAAACTGAGGCTTGGGATCATTATTTACAGCCATTTACAGCTCCAGCTGTTCTAGCTATGGCCAGCATCAAGAGAGATGGTCCTGTGAGGGCAGCGTGGCTGTGGCACATTGAGGTGGGGGATGAAGTGGTAACTGAGAGGGTGCACTCATGCTCATACTACTCTCTGCAGCTCCAGTAACCTCTGAAGCATCAGAGAGGAGGAATTCCAGGAAGTGCCAACGTCTTGATTGAGACAATTATGAGGCATCTGAAATTCTTCCTGCTTCTCACAGGGAAGCTGCCCACCCTTTATGCTATGATGAAAATGCCCCACTATTTACCCCCACTTCTCTATCAGGTCCCTCACATATCCCGTGTTCCTGGGCCCCAGCCCTAGGGTATCCCATGCTGCCGGCCCTCTAGCATTGCTGGGAGAATAAACTGTGGGACCTCCTGACAATGTGTAACTCACTCCTGCCTGGAGATTTTAGGGTCCAGAGGAGTCTGGGGAGGAAAGGGGAGGCTCACATAGGAACATTTTTATTCTAAAAAGGAATCAGAGAAGGGGATGTTGTGTCCTGACCTGCGGATCACTCATCATTGGTTTTACATTCTGAAGGGACTTGGGAGTTGGGGAGTGCATGGCCCGGTAAGATCAGGTAGGAAATTTGTCAGGGTGAGGAGAGGAACTGGGCCACAGGTCCGCTTCACATTTCTTTTTATTGACAGCGCTACTTTACCAGGAATCTTTGGTGATATCCGGTTAAGTGGCAAGTTCTGCAGTCACTCAGGGCTGGATAAATATATTCCCTTTGTAAATGGCCATTTCTGTGCATAATACTGAGTGTCCCTTGTGAAATTATCCTCCTTCTATTAAAGAGAAATATCAGGAAGTAATGAGGGATGTGGGAAAGATGGTTCAGTGCAGCCTTAATCTTCCTTCTCTTCTTCTGTCTCTAAGGTGAGGGTCCCAGACGTCAGGAAATGTAACGTTGTTAGAATGGGGGAGAACCTCACGGAGTCGTCAGCTGGAGGGGAAAATATCATAAGGGAAACAAATCTTTTTGTTAGGAAAGTAAATAAAGGGAAGAGGAAAAAGAGTCAGTTATGGTTTTCTGAACAAGTAGCTGAAAGTGTAAGTGAGAAAAGGTTCACATTCATAAACTAAAAGAGATCGCAGAAGGAGGAAGACAGGCGACAATATGTGAAAACATTAAGAGAAGCTGGGAAAGTAATCAGGAACGTGAAAATGCAAAGAGAAGAAAAATAGCAAATATGGAAAAACAGGGGGACCAGACTTTTTTTAGATATGTTAGTGAAAGAAGGAAATCCAAAAGTGCATTGTGAGACTCAAAGGTGAAGAGGAGGAATATGTAGGGGCTGATGAGGAAAAAGCAAAATTGCTTAACAAATAATTCTGTTCCTGAGGAAGGGCCTGGAGCAGGACCACATAAATCAAACACTAGTAAGATTGGAAGTGAAGTAAACCTCAATCGATTTTCAGAACAGTGCGTTTGTGAGGGGGAACTAATCTTAAAGTAGATAAGCGATGGGGCCGGAAGGGACACATCCGAGGGCACTAAGGGAGCTGAGAGATGTCCTGGAAGCTCCTCTGTGTGACCTTGTCAATGCTTCTTTAGAGTCTGGAGTAGGCCTGGAGGACTGGAAAAGGGCAGGAGTGGTTCCTATTCATAAAAGAGGAAGTAAGGAGAGTTAGTCTGACCTCTGTGGGGAGCAAACTAATGGAATCACTGCTAAAACAGAGGAGAGGGCAAACTTTGCTATCCAATGGATTGCAAGATCCAAGGCAGCACGGTTTTACCAGAGGTGAATCTTGTCAGAAGAATCTGATCAATTTCTTTTGGGTGACCACAGATTTGGATCATGAGGGAGCAATGGGCATAGTGCACTTGGACTTCAGCAAGGCCTTCGACTCGGTTCCACACAGGAGCCTTATAAATTGTGAGCCCTTGGCATGGATTCTAGAGAGACTGACGGGGTTAGAAACTGGCTGAGAGGGAGGTGACAAAAGGTAGTGGTGAATGGAGATTTCTCTGTTACTGCTGGGGGCCTGAGGGATAAATCCTTTAGTCTGGTTATTTTCAACATTTTTCTGAATGTCATAATGGAAGGGTTGTCAGGAAAGGTTTGTCCTTTTGCCTGGGCTGAGGCCATGCACACGGGCTCCTTCTGCATCCTGCTATGATGGTCATTAAATCTGGCCACAAGTGGTTAAACTGGAGTATAAAACCAGGGGTCATTCGATGAACCTTTCCTCTCATCCCTCAGGGGCTGTGAAGGTTGCATCCCTACCGCAGATAACCAGGGGAGCAAAAGATCTTACTTAGGGCTTGTTAAAGATGTGTATTTTAATTATTTCTATTTCTATTTCTTTCAGCCATTAAAAAATATAGCATTGCGAGTTTTGGTAAGTGCAATTTAATATCTGACAAATAGTTTCACTAATCTCATTTTTTACATTCTGCATAACAATGTGTGTCTGTGTGTGTATTCACTGATCTCTGGTGTTAATCTCATTAACTCTACGAGATACATTAAAGGGGTAACACGTATAAGTTCACACTGAAAATACTTGATTGATGTCTGGTTCAGTTCCACCTAGCTACTTGGGTAATTGACTGAGACACATAATTTTGGCATTTCTAAAAAAAATTATTTTTAAGATAAACTGTTTTTGCTAGATTGTCGGTATTTGTCTGCATACTTCTTTCTCTATTATGATTCATATTTGGTGCATTCAGTGGTAAAACATGATATATCTCCCTACAACTCAATGACCAGGACTTCTTACAGTCAGGGCCTGTGAATGCTGCCTTTGCAGCTTCCCTATCCCCAGGCATCCTGGAGAGCAGAAGACTCAATTCTGATGGCAAAAAAATCTTCATTTTAATCACTTCTGTTTCTTTTTCTTTTGGAAAATCAATAAGGAATCTGTTAATAAACTTATGATAAGAGCAATTTACTAAATGACAAATAATTTCACAAACACATGTTTTTTAAAACTAATTTTTCACATTGTAAATAATTTATTTATCTATCTATTTATTTATTTATTTGAAACTTTTCTATATCGTTGTATAGTAGAGCACCATCACAACGCTTTACAGTTAGGCACAAATATGTGGTTTCTAAGTTATCCGTAGGGTGCCATTATTATACGGTTACATAGTTCAATAATATACTCTAAATGGGAATGGGTGTGGTTACCGTTTATGATTAAACTGTCTTTCTAATGTAATACTTAATTGTGAGAAAATAACAAAAATAAGCAATTCCGCATTTTCTTGGTGACTCCCTTCTTTGCGTATGAGTTATTCGCTACCTCACTGTGAAATGCTTTTCTGAAGAGCCATGTTTTTAAGCCTTTTTTAAAGAGTTTTAGTTCTTTCATTAGTCTTAATTCCAGGGGTAATGTGTTCCATAATAATGGTCCTGCCAAAGATAGTGCTCTCTCTCTAACTTGGGTCAACTTTGCTGTTTTGACTGAGGGTATGGTTAGTAGAGCTTTATTGGCCAATCTGAGATTTCTTTGAGGGACATGTAGTCATAATGTGGTGTTTAGCCAGTCAGAATTTTCATCATTTATTAGCTTATGAACTGTGCATAGCGTTTTAAATTGAATTCTCTGTTCTATTGGGAGCCAGTGTAAATCTGCATGTGTTTGGGTGATAATAAATGTGTTTGTGCGATAATAAATGTGTTTGTGCATGTGTGTCTGTGCGGATATGTATGTGTGCATGTGTGTGTGCATGCATGAATATATATAGATTTATGTCTGGGTCAGCTCCTAGGAATTATACCGACACAAAGATTGGGCATAAATCCCAACTCTGCCATCTGGAACACTTCTCTGCAGGTTGGGTAAACTGGGATACATCGATACATTTACACAAATTGAGATTCAGGTTACATTTATATGTAACCCCACCTCCAGAAGCAATATGCACTGTGGTGGGGCCAAAAAAGATAATTTGATAAGTCTTCAGGGCTATATCCCTGGCTAGCTGGACCACCTTCTCTTATATCGCCGAGGAGTGAGTTCTTTCTTGAGTGGATGGAAAGTTTCCTTTCAATGCCCCAAGTGCTAAATGTGTTGCTACTTTCGCCAGTTGTGGGACTTACCTACCCCTAGCTCCTCTAGCTCCTTCTCTGGCAGAGACGCCATCATTTGATCCTGCAGATGCTCTAAGGCTGCCATTTCCACTGCTCAACTTGCATCACATGGCTGCTCTTAAAGGCTCTGCCTAAGAATCCCTGCTGTGAGCTCCAATGACATCATCAAGGCTCCTACTTAATCTTCAGATCCTCAGCAAGCAGACGCCTCAGCACTGGGTCTCCTGCCTTGCAGTACATGTTGCTCTCATTCCTGGTTCCTGTGTACTGCATTCCTAATTCCAGACATCTCTCCAGCCTGCCTCATCCAGCCCATCTCATCCAACTCACCCTGTCTTATTCATCTTATTTAGCATATTTACTGTGTCTTCATCCACCCTTGGCTTGACTCTCCTGTGGTAGTACATTGAACATGACAGGCCGAGGAACTGAGTTGAGTGATGATAAAGCAGTGGCACTTGGGATAGTGCATATAGGGAACTCAGTGGAGTCATGACCCCACATTGATGCTTGGAACATGGTGTTGTGTTCATCATTCCATTGTCTAATCCTGTGATCCACCATGCTCACCTCCTGGGCCAGTGATGAGGGAACACGGGTAGCGGACCCATCTCTGGTGGTATATGTGTACCCCTGGGCCACGATGCAGCTGCAGAGGAGCTCCAGCAAGCACCGAGGCAGGTGAGAGGCATCCAAGTGTAGGCTGTTATAGATGGATCTTGACCACCACCACACCTGTGCACAATAGAGAGATCCAAACAATTTAATGTTTGGTCTCATGAGTGCTCCACCGACTACTCCTAGCCCTTTCAGACCTGCCACATGGGATCAGCAACTGCAACAGGGCGGACAGTGGTCAGAGGATGAAGACATCAAAATGAAGACTAGATTCGTGAAGGCTTCATGGGTACTTGATTGAAGGTTGAGACGAAGATGAAGACTTGTATTGCTTGGAAAGTACTGGGTAGGTACTGTCACATCATGTGCCCTACTCAGCCGATGAGAGCTGGTTGCAGATCATTGTTATGTTCGTGGACACTTGAGCCAATTGGGATAGAAGGTGGAGTGCTGTGAGGACCCACAGCAAGAGTCCCAACCAGGAGGCGGTTCGGAGACCCGGAGCAGGCTTAGATAATGGACTGCGGTGGAGCCTTATGTGACCAAAGACTTCGTACCTGCTGGCAGGATGGCTGACGTCAACCCCTGGTGATGGAGGAATCTTCACCCTGGAGACCGGTACTCCCCCGGGAGGAGCCCTTAGGAGTCCGGCCGCTGGGACTTTTGGAGATTCACCCTGGAAGCCGACGTCCTCCCAGGAGGAGCCCGTAGGGACATGACCGCTGGGACTTAGGCGACTCCTTGAAGGTGGAAGGTGGTCCGGATGCAGGCGCCTCCTGCAGGTTGTGGGGTCCGGACGGCTGGCGCCTCGAACAGGTCGAAGGTGGTCCAAGGTCGAATCAGGAGTCGGATTCCAGAGACGGTCAGCAGCCAGTCCAGGGGTTCGTATCCAGCGAGCGATCCACAGCCAATCCAGGGGTCATAGCCGGAACACGGTCCAAAGCCAGTCCAAGGGGTCAGAGCCAGAGCACAGTCCAAAGCCAGTCCAAGGGGGTCAGAGCCAGAGCACGGTCCAAATCCAGTCCAAGGGGTCAGAGCCAGAAGAATCAGCAGCAAGGGGAGCAGGCAGAAGCGGGACGAAGACAACCAGGAACGCAGCAACCACAGGACAAGTCCAGGAACCTTGTTGCAAGGCACAGAGGAGAGCTAGATGCAGGGTACTTGTACCCTGAGGGCGTCTGACGTCATCTTCAGTGCAGCTGAGGATTTTCCCGCACTGGCCCCTTTAAATGGGGCTCCTCCCAGCACGCGCGCGTTGGGGCGGGGCCAGCCGCGTCAGAACCTCGGCGTCTCTCCCGAGGAGGGAGAGACACGCTGGAAGGCCTGCAGGCCCCTGGCTTGCTGCTGCCGACTCGGGGAAGGCTCAAAACGGCCCGCAACAATCATGCTGGCAGGCGCACCCTACACAGCCAGTCAGGGTTGGTCGCGGACCATGCTGGTGATTTCCCACTCAGGTTGATTGGAGAAGGGGAGACGAGACTCAGGTTGGTTGGAGAAGGTGATCTGAATGGGGATTCAGATGGTTAAAAGGAGATCTGAGACAGCATTCAGATGGTTAAAAGGAGGACTCCGGAAGGCTGAAGAAAGGGTCTGAGAAGACTCAAAATTGATTGAAAATAGGAGGACTCTGAAAGAGTCACAGTGTCCACAATACTGTGTAATTAATGCCACACCACGCGCCCTACACAGCCAAGCCTGACTGGTCAAGGACCGCACTTATGGTTCCCAATACAGACTGTTAGAAGATTCTGAATGAAGACTCCGGTGAGGCCTGCTCCGAGGGGTGCCGTCCACAGCCAATCAAGGCCAGGTGCAGTCCACACCGACGGGACAAGCTTTAGAGCAGAGTTCATTTGTGATAACGGAGGCAGGCACAATAGACTCCGAAGGACTGGCAGGATATAGGAGAAAGAAGGAAGCTCGGAGATGGGACTCAGAGCCAGGATCACCGAGACGGGAGCCTCAGGAGGCGGCACTGCCGAGGACATGAAGAGCAAGATATATGAAGACTAGATCTGAGGAGACCTCTGGAGAGGAAGATTAAGTTCCAAAAGACAGCTGGTGGTGAAGATCAGAATGTGAAGACATCAGGAGATGACGATCAGGTTATGAGAATACATCTGGCAATGATGATAAGGATGTGAAGACATCAGGAGATGAAGGTCAGGTTACGTGAAGACATCTGGCGATGAAGGTCAGGATGTGAAGACAACAGGAAATGAATGTCAGGTTACGTGAAGACATCTGGCGATGAAGATCAGGATGTGAAAACATCAGAAGATGAAGGTCAGGTTACATGAAGAAATCAGGAGATGGACGACATCAGGACGAAAGACATTGGAAGGTCAGGACATCAGGAACATCTGGAACACAGATTAGATGAGACCAAGGGAAGACGAAGACAAGGGATCCCACATGGAACATAGTGCCAACGAGAAGATGGATTCAGAGAAGTCCTAAGGAGGACTGGCTTCTTGCGAAGGCAAGGAAGGAATGACAAAGAGCATCTTTTGTAGGGCTGAAGAGGCGACTCCCACGATTACATCAGAAGTGGACCATCCTTCGCTGTAGCTTTAAATGATGAAGAGAGATCGTATATCTCCCCTTAGGAGGAAGCAGGAAGCAGGAAGCAGTGCAAGACCCTGGACAGCGGCCCTGCTGCGACGCTGAAGACTGCAGGAGCAGGGACTGGAGCTAGGGCTGTCAGCTGCTCCCAGGCTCCCAGGCTGCAGGGAGAGCAACAGAGTCAGATTAATGCTGTAGGTGAGTCCAGGGATGTAGGCCCGCTCCCACGGAAGGACCGAGGTAGGTCGGTGGCCTCCAGGCCACATAGGGACTGCAGTAGCTGCATGGTGAGGGTGCCGGCAGCCTCCGAGCCGCATGAGGTATACTTAGGCAGCTTCCAGGCCACCTGGAAGGTGGCAGCATGGCACTGGCCATGCGGACGAGCTGTCAGTGGCCTCCGTGTTGCATAGAAAGTAGCAACACTGCTCCGGCCAATATAAGAATGTGTTGGCGGCCTCCAGGCCACTTGAGGAATGGAAGGGCGGATCCTGCTGCTTGTGCAGTGTGTCGGCGGCCTCCTGGCCGCATTGCTGATCGTAGCGCGGCTCCAGCCCCATACAGAGACTTCGGCGGTCTCCGGACCACGAGAGGAACTCTGGCAGCCTCTGGGCCACGGAGAATGTACGGAGAGAGAAGGGAAAAGGTGGAGAAGCAGTCTGTTGCTCCTGCCACAGGCCGAATTGTAACAGCCAGGCCCCAGTCACAGTGATGCACCCTCACCTCTCCTCCTCAGAGCAATGTGCCACTGGTTGCCCCACAGCTGGACACCACCAATTCTCTCCTGCTGCACTTGTTCTTAGGTGTATGTGCACCTCACATCACTGCATTGAAAAAGCCCATGGTGGGAATGCCCAGTGGTACCTCTTGATGACCTCAGACAGTTAGGCCTATAAAAGGTCCTCCAACCTTCATTAAGAACACCTTGGAATATTGGACGCTGGCACCAGATCTCAATTGGTGAGAGGACAATCTGTATGCAGCTTGGGGGGGGGGGGGGGGGGTCCTAGGGTTCAGTGTCATCACCGTGTGCATTAAACTGGTGGTTCTGGGAGGAGACCCAATCCTGCTCTAAGACAGCCTGGTTCTGTGATTGCTGTGGAGGGGGTGGGAGCTGTTTCCTGTGGGAAGAGATTGGGGAGGGGAGCAAACATGACTTTTACTCCAGCAAATACCTGCAGCCTCCTTCCTTACAGCTGGAGTCCTCTAGGATTTCTGTTTTATTAATCAGAGAACAGGAATGGGATGTGTGTGAGCATGGAAATATAGAAAGTATCAAAGCAGTGTAATAAACGTTAATAAGCAGGTACAGTCAATGCCAATAAGCAGCCAATCAGAAAGCTTCTGCAGTGCAGTCAGAGCCAATAAGTAATCAGGACACTCCCATAGTGCAACCAGAGGAAACGAGCAGTGAGTTAGCTTCTCCCCATGATGCCTTTGGATCATCCCCCTCAATAGAAATCCACTCTCACTGATCCCGTCAGAAGATTTTGTATTTTTCTGTCTCAGGCTGACCCTGCTCTGTATTTATTAGAGATGTGAATCTGAACCGGAATGGGTTCTGATTCCGGTTCCGATTCACATTGTGAAATTATTTTCTTGTGGTCCGATCGGGTTTTTTTTATCTGCTGCGCCCGAGCAGATAACCAAAAAATACAGCCGACTCTTTAAAATGAGTTTGTTAGTATCCCTCCACCCTCCGGACCCTCCCAAAATTTTTTTAAATACCTGGTGGTCCAGTGGGGGTCCCGGGAGCATTCTCCCGCACTCGGGCCATCGGCTGCCAGTAAACAAAATGGCGCCAATGGCCCTTTGCCCTTAGCATGTGACAGGGTATCCGTGCCATTGGCCGGTCCCTGTCACATGGTAGGAGCAATGGACGGCCGGCGCCATCTTGAAAAATGGCGCAGGCCATCCAGTGCACCTATCATGTGACAGGGGCCGACCAATGGCACGGATACCCTGTCATATGCTAAGGGCAAAGGGCCATTGGCGCCATTTTGTTTACTGGCAGCTGACGGCCCAAGCATGGGAGAATGCTCCCGAGACCCCCGCTGGACCACCAGGTATTTTAAAATGTTTGGGGGGGTCCGGAGGGTGGGGGGATACTGACAAACTAATTTTAAAGGGTCAGGTTGTGTTTTTAGGTTGTGTCCTTTCTTCCCGCCCCCCCCCCCCCCCCCCATAACGATAAGAAAACCCACTAAATTAATCGTGGGCTTTCCTATCGCTATCTGACGATATTTTCAATATCGGACGATATTTTCAATATCGTCAGATAAACAATTCACATCCCTAGTATTTATTGCTCTTATTCTCTCTTTCAGAGAGTCCTGGTCCATGCCTGAATATCAGCCAATGGATCTGCGAAGTGATGGCTGATGGCTGAATCCTCTCTGCTCCTTCTTGCTCAGTACAAGGGATCTTCTTCCATTTCTGCTGGCACACAAAGCATCTTCTCCTCCAGAGACTTCTCATGATTCTGCTCTCCCTTGTATCGCTTCTTCAATAAATCTAAAGCATTCACATTCCTGTGCCTTCTAATTTGTTGCTCTTTTCCCAGCAGGGAAATGAATCATTTGAGGGCCCGGGTAATTCAGTCTTTCCCCTTTCCCCTGTTTTCTAGGATTTATACATGTAGAAAGCTCTCATAAAATAGCCCAGGACTCGATGTGCTTAAAGAAATGAGAAATGTCCCATCAGCGGCATCTGTAAGAAGTAATATGCCCATAATATGAAATATCCTACATTCATGCAAAAGATGACAGAGGTTGTATCACAGTAACATAATAATGACGGCAGAGAAAGAACAGATGGTCCATCCTGTGCCCAGCAAGTTTTTTATGGTAGTATCAGCTGCATCATGCAGGTTATCCCCCTGTTTCTCTAAGGGTAGTAACTGTTGGTCTGTAAAGTTATCGCCAAACCTTATGATAATCCACAAAAACTTACTGCTAGCAACATTTTTAATGTGTAATAAGTCATCTTGAAAATTCAGACAGGTCTGCTTAACGTGCTTTGAATATGGATTTGCCCATGGAAGCAATCCTGTGCATTTTCCCTTCTGTCTGCATATCAGTAACCCCAGACTGTAAAAGTCAGGGCTCGTGTTGGCTGTCACTGGAATCCAATTTCCATTCCTTCCACTTTTGAAATGGAGAGCAATACTACAGCAGTGTCCAAAGCATCAAGGCTTATTGATTAATGGTAGTAATCCCATGCCGTCTCTTAAGGGTAGTAACTGCCGCTCCGTGCGGGTTACAACCATGTTTATGAAAACCCCAGAGGATCCTTCAAAAGAGAAGTCTCACTATCAGAGAAAAGCCAAAACACATTAAAATGTATCCAGCCTCTTAATGAAAATAAACCGATCTCACTACATAAGGTGTTGCAAAGAACATGGGGGAAGATATTCAGTCGCTGTGAAAATATGTGATCTCTTGTTTAGTGTTCCTAGATCCTTGGGTTACTGACTGAGCACTTGCACAAGTTGCATTGCACAAAGCTACACCTGCTCCAAGCTGGGAGTAACCTGTGCCAGTGGATTTACATGCAAGCTTTTTAAAATAAAAATGTTTGTGTGTGAATCCAAAATCTCCAACCAGAATACTTTTCTGAGTTGCATGTGTATATTTAGAAAATGTGAGACCCGGGCTATTTTATTACAGATAAGCAACAGGAATACTGAGGCAGTGATCCAAAAATGGACCCAAAAAACAAATCGGTAGCCGATCCAGTTGGCTATATAGCAGTGAAGACACGGAGATCGGTGTATGTGAAATGCCCTTTATTTGAAATTAGCCCGACTCTGGCCGAGTTTTGCTCTTTGGTCAAGAGTTGCCTCAGGGGCAACTAGAAACAAATATATTACAATTAAAAGCACATACAAGGATTCCTAAAATTAAAATAAATCAACAAAAAACATTAAAACGTGTACAATCTGGGGGAGTGAGTGAAAGAGAAGGAGGAAGTGTTCACCTTCCCTGGGCTGCAATATCGGACTCCAAGATAAAGATCTTGCGGCAGGAGAGGCTTGAGTCACCGGCGGGTGACGTCAGCTGTGTGCACCCCAACTGACGATAAAAACTGCGGAAGGGCGGCGCTGAACGGGGAGTGAGTGAAAGAGAAGGAGGAGGTGTTCACCTTCCCTGGGCTGCCATATCGGACTCCAAGATAAAGATCTTGCGGCAGCAGAGGCTTGAGTCGCCGGCGGGTGACATTAGCCGTGTGTGCCCCAACTGACAATAAAAACTGCGGAAGGGTGGTGCCCCGCAGCCGCTGGCGCGCCGCCTAAGCCGCACGCTCCGAAGGGGCGTGGCTTGGTCCTGCGAAGGCCAGAGGCCGGCCAGGAGACTTATTTTTGATCTTTTGAATTTCCTTGATCGGCAAGAATCGGAAGGCAAAGTTTACCACCTCCTCAACGCTGACGGATGTAATAAGGACGTATGTGGTTCGCCAGGACTTAAGGAGGTTGTGGACATAACTTCAGAACTGTCTTCTTGTGGCGTCTCCAACACCCTGACAACGTGTTGGTCCATCGGGCCGGTGCAATGTTGTAGCACTGGAGAGAACATAAGAACATAAGAAAATGCCATGCTGGGCTTGATGGACCCTTGGTCTGACCCAGTATGGCATTTTCTTATGTTCTTATGTTCTAATGTTCTTTCCAGTGCTACAACATTGCACCGGCCTGATGGACCAACATGTTGTCAGGGTGTTGGAGATGCCACAAGAGGACAGTTCTGGAGGTATGTCCACAACCTCCTTAAGTCCTGGCGAACCACATACGTCCTTATTACAGCCGTCAGCGTTGATACCTACAGGAACAACTAGAGAACTGGTAGGAGCAGTTCAGGGAGGCATAAGTAATCCTCATGGAACTGAGAATGTTAATTTATCTATTATTAATGTACAACAATCTATACCCCCAGTTAATTCAGGTACTGACTTTAATCCGATGATAATTCCTGAAAATGTTACTTTAGCTGATTTGGGAAGAATGATTTCTAAGTTAGATAATAATGTGATAAAGATGAATGAATCTTTGGTGGCAGCTATTAATTCTAATAGAAGTCTAATAGGTGAACAAGGGAAGAAGTTAGAAAAACATGAGGAAGAGATGTTATCTTTTTTTTTTTTTTTCTATTGTTCTTTGTAAGGGCTTTGCCCATAAGTTGTTAGTTGTATGTAAACCGATACAATGTGCAAACGGCTATCGGTATATAAGAAACCTCAAATAAATAAATAAAATAAATAACAAATAAGATACAACTAATCCAGTCCTCAGAGAATGTTTTTATATGTAATAGTATCACGATGCACAAGGAAATTGAGTATATATTTATTTTATTTATTTAGCACTTTTCTATAGCAACCTTCATGGTTAAAATGACCATATCAGATCGGTTTACATCGAACTGGGAAAAACTGTAACAGAAAAAAATATAGAGAATTTGTTTAGATCTAGAAATTTGAGAATAATAAATTTCCCTATTACTCGGTTATTATCTCCTTGGGAGATGTTTAAAACATTTCTAAAAGAGTTTTTATGATATCAAGATGAGGACATTCCCAAAGTTTCTAAGATTTATTATTTAATTAAAAGGCCAATCAGGGGTACTGAAGGGCAAAATGAAAATGGAGATGTCCCATCTACTCTAGGAGTGTCGACTTTCCTGGAGGAGTCAATGGATGTGATAAATAATAGAGCTACTCTTTTCATTTCTTTTGTGGCTGAATAAGATAAGGAGATATTGTTTAAAAAATTTTTTAGATCTAAGGATATGTTGTTCTGTGGGCACAAAGTGCAGATATTTCCAGATGTGGCAAGAGCCACTCAGGCAAGAAGAAAATACTTCCTGTCTTTAAAAAGTCAAGTAATTGCTGCTGGTGCTACATTTTTTCTAAAGTTTCCGTGTTTATGTTTAGTTAATTATAGAGGTAAAAGATTTGGTTTTGCCGATCCCACACATTTGGAAACTTTTCTATCAGATAAAAGTCAGGCTGAGGCGTTAAAGGACGATGGTATGTAAATATAGTATAACTCCTTTTCTTTATTGTATTAGTTATGTTAGTTAAGTTTCCAGAATCTCCCCCCATTATGGAATATGTATCAACTGAATGAATTGATAATAATGTATTTCCTATATTATTTACCATGTTGTATTACATATTTACTTGTTTCATAATGTAAGTCATTGATAAAATTTTTTTTAATAAAGATTAAATAAAAAAAAAAAAAGGTGCACAATCTTTGAAATGTGAGCCAAGTTATATGTGACAAACATAATGTTGTAAAAAAACAAAATGGTATATAGGAGGGCAAAAAAGGAAAGAACGATCACAGAGTGCAAGGGTAAAGTATCATAAAATGTATCTCAATAACAGTTATGCCATGCAACCCGAGAGGATGATTTGGTGTTAGTATAGAACATATATTGATTATAAATAATAAGTTCCTTTAAATCTCTCTATTGAGGGAGAGTAGAGGTACAATACAACTACAATAAAAAAGATAAGTTTAAACGCTTACTAGACGTCAGCAGGGCTTATCACGTACCCGTGAAGTTCATTTTGCTGTATTAACGTATCCGCCTTTTGAATTATTCAGTCTTATTCTAAAATGAGTCAAGGGGAAAAGTGCTCCCTATAAGATCTGATAGAATCAAAGTAACATCAAATACAATAAAAAAAAGATATCACTTAAAAAATTCAATCAAATTAAAGAATAAAAAATGAATAAATAATAAAAAAAAATAAAAAAAAAATAAATCCATGATTGGTTAAATAAAGAGATAAAACACTGGGGTATGAAAATAAAATCGAAAAATGATAAAATAAATGGAAAGATAAATAAATAAATAAATAAATAAATAAAGTATGGGCTACTGATTGCCCAATGTGAATAAAAAGATATCCATTTCTTACAGACAAGCTCTGCATGCTTAAAAGAGATGTGTAATATAGGTAAAGAGGTGATAAAATGACTTTACTCCAAAAGAATGTACCTGGTAATGCACACATCGGTATGCTGCAGCATATGATTAGGTAAATAATATTAGTGCATTACCTCTGTTATTGAATATTCACTATACATACACTCCAGAGGAACTCAGCAAATTGTAATGCTACAAAACATTTTTATTAGATATGTACAAATATATACTTTCATTAAACTCCCCACATCTAATACATAAGACCATCTATGTGTATGGTGCTTGCCCTTATAATAAAACTATATACTCCATGCATTACCCTCCATTCATACTCTACTCATCCATACCCCCCATATCACTCACCATCCCTAAAAATAACCAACATGATCAGTTATTACACATAATTATGCTCAAATTAACAACTCATGATGTGTAGTCATGCTACCTCCACATACTTTACAATCGATGACAATAATGCATAGAAAACAACGCAGTTGACTACCGATGTATGCACAGTATGTGAATGAAATAGGTCTCTGACAAGTGTGGGCATGAAATTCCTAAACACCATCAAGAAGGAAAAGCTTACTTAGTACTAGCAACAGAAATAAAAATCAAGTACCTATACTGTAAATGAGCAAATCGGTTTGACAAAAATGTTTCCATGCGGTGACCAAAATTCAAATTAAAATGTACACGGCAAATTCTGTATATTAGAATTGCCGTGATCAAGGACTAACATGCCGGCTCATTTGAAACGTAATTTCAAAGCGCTGAAACTCAAAAACGATTAGAATGCTACCACTCGATCACATTAAAATCCTATCCGTTGTGCCAATCTTTAAACTCCGAGGGGCATCTTACCTCATTTGGGACTAAAAAATGTGCTTATTGGAAAAAAAAAGCTAAAATGCAGATTAAAATAGTAGATGCATCGAAAACAAAATCTCTCGATCTCACATAACTAGGTGACACCTGTAGTCTGTGTCTCAGCCGATTCGGCCGCCAAAGAACAGCAGAGCGCGTCCAGCAGCTTTTTATTCAAAACCTTGCGATATTTAAGATTTTAGGTGCCAAAACTGAAACCGGTTGGACCCGATGGTGTAATTATTGTGTATTTTATTATAGCCAGCTTAAAAATGGTAAATAAAAATGAAAAAATAAAAAAATATATAAAAATTGCATTTATAAGTCTAATGGTTAAGAAATGTGGACCAATAAAGGAATAAGTCAAAGGAGTATGAAATAAAGCTATGTGACTGAAAAAAGTGACTTCAAAAAATGTTGTTGTTTTTTATGGCCACATATAGCTTTTGGTGGGTATTATATATAGAATATGTACTTACAATGTACATTAGGTAGGAGATATGGTGATATCAGGGGTGACTGTTTAGAATACCTTAAGTAAACCTGATCAAAAAGAATGAATGAATGAAAACAAATAAAACTAATACAAAAATAAAATAAAAAAGGAACAGATGTGCCAGGAAAAAATGTATATGCCTCTGCCTCTGTAAAGGCTCTACTTAAAAGATAAAAAATAAAATACTTACAAACTAAAACCATATTAATGAGTTTGTAAATGAAAAATATATTTAAAAAAACTAAATAGCAATAGATTTTAGCTGACGGTGGATCAATCCCTACTGTGAAAACGTAATAAAAACAAAAGCATCATAACGGGTTCTATACATAGCACCAAAACATTCATAAACATACTCCTAAATTCATCTCACAATTGAGCCCAACAGGAGTCATAGGGGGTCATTTACCAGTCGGATCGCACGCGATAAGGGATGTTTCACATGCGAAAAGTCCCTTATCGCGTGCGATACCAAGATTGGGGCGGAGTTGGCCCCGGAAGAGGAGGAGTTGGGGCATCACCCGGGCCGACTCCGCGTGGACGACGAAAAGGTAAGGGCCTTTTCGCATCCTATTTCGTGCCCAATAGCTACACCTTCTATGGTGGCGCTCTTGGGTGTGAAACCACCCCCCCGTTTCGGCCCCCCGCCCCTCATTACCTAAAGTATCGCAGGCCCATAGTGTTGAATTCAAATATGAGTTTCTGTTCCCATCTGAGAAAGATATTGTTAAAATCTCCTCCTTTCCAGTTCACATAAGGTTTTTTGATTACACAAAACCTGAAGTCTGCAAATGTATGACCTGCCTTGATGCAATGAGTGACTAATGGTTTTCCCTCACTTAATCTATTGATCGCAATCCTATGTTCTATTATTCACATTTATCCACATGTTTATTAACTCCTTCAAAAAAGTGAGGCAGATTTGTTAGGCAAGACTTGCCCTGGGTACAGCCATGCTGACTTTGTTCCATTAAACTAAGTCTTTCTATATGTCCTGTGATTTTGATCAGAACATTTTCCACTATTTTTCCTGGCAATGAAGTCAGGCTAACCGGTCTGTAGTTTCCCGGATCGCCCCTGGAGGCCTTTTTAAATATTGGGGTTACATTAGCCACCCTCCGGTTTTCAGGTACAATGAATGATTTTAATGATAGGTTACAAATTTTTACTAATAGGTCTGAAATTTCATTTTTGAGTTCCTTCAGAACTCTGGGGTGTATACCATCCGGTCCAGGTGATTTACTACTCTTCAGTTTGTCAATCAGGTCTACTACATCTTCTAGGTTAACCGTAATTTTCTTCAGTCCTTCTGAATCATTAGCCATGAAAATCTTCTCCGGTATGGGTATCTCCCCAACATCCTCTTCAGTAAACACCTGTTATGCCCATCGGTCACAGACGGCTGAGGCCGCTGTTGCTCACCACTTTCTTCACTTCTCTGATGCCATGAGGTAGACTGGCAGCCTCTGCCAGCTGCTGATGGCCTGCCTTCAGCTCCCAGGCCTCCTGGGAAAGCATGGATGCCGCCAACTATTATCTTGCCATTGGAATCCCTTAGGCAGGTGCGGGCGCGTGGGCCTATGTTAAGCATGTGTTGGCAGGAATCACGGGGGCGTCCCCTTCGGAGGACGTCATCCCTCCAGGATATTTAAACCAGCTGGCTCTGCTTACAGACGACTTGGCAAAGGCTTCCATCCTTGCTGAATCTGCCTCGCTCTCTGTGGACTCTGTGTTCCAGTACCTACTTCCTGGCATAAGACATCTTGGGTACCCACTCCTCAGGGGCCCTTCTCTTGACTTCAGCTGTCCACTCCTCGGAGGGCCTGACGCCTGGGACTTCTACCTGCATTGTTCCCCGGGGGCTTCCCTGGAACCATTGCTACTCTTTTCATGAATACCCCGCTCTGTGGACTATGTCCTGTTCTACCAAGGACCGCTCAGGTGTACCCCAAGCTGCGGACCACTACCAACTCTACTGAGGACCTTCACCAGTGTACCCCGTACTGCGGGCCATTACCATCTCTACTAAAGACCTCATTGGCAAACCTCGCTCTGCAGATCGCTATCACTTCTACTGAGGACCCTCTCTGGTGTACTTCTCTCCGCAGACCTTTGCTATCTCTGCTAGGACCTCATAGGCATTCCCCACTCTGTGGACCACTACCAACTCTACTGAGGATCTTCTTTGATGTACCCTGCCTCGAAGGCCAGTACCATGTCTACTGGAGACTTCTTCAGTGTACCCCACCTCTGTGGACCATTACCAACTCTCCGAAGGTATTCCCTCTGGGTATCACCCTTTCACCGACCCTTTGTCTCTGGGTCTGTGGGACCTTCCTCTGGCATCCCCGCTCCTCGGGTAGTACCACTCTCTCGCTCTTTTTTTTTTTTTAATTGATTTTACAAAAATCAAAATTTGTACATACAGGGGCGGATTTTCATACTCCGCGAATAGGCCTACTTTTGTTTGCGCTCCAGGCGCAAACAAAAGTACGCTGGATTTTAGTAGATACGGGCAGAGCCGCGCGTATCTGCTAAAAACCTGGATCGGCGCGCGCAAGGCTATCGATTTTGTATAGCCGGTGCGCGCTGAGCCGCGCAGCCTACCCCCGTTCCCTCCGAGGCCGCTCCGAAATCGGAGCGGCCTCGGAGGGAACTTCCTTTTGCCCTCCCCTCACCTTCCCCTCCCTTCCCCTACCTAACCCACCCACCCGGCCCTGTCTAAGCCCCCCCTTACCTTTGTCGGGGGATTTACGCCTCCCAGAGGGAGGCGTAAATCCCCGCGCGTCAGCGGGCCTCCTGCGCGCCGGGACGCAACCTGGGGGCGGGTCTGGGGGGGCGCGGCCACGCCCCCGGGCCCGCCCCCGGAACGCTCCCGACACGCCCCGAAAACGCCGCGCGGTTCGGGCCCGCCCCCGACACGCCCCCTCCGAAAACCCTGGGACTTACGCGAGTCCCGGGGCTCTGCGCGCGCCGGTAGGCCTATGTAAAATAGGCTTACCGGCGTGCAGGGCCCTGCTCGCGTAAATCTGCCCGGTTTTGGGCGGATTTAGGCGAGCAGGGCTCTGAAAATCCACCCCACAGTGAATTTGTCTTGTAGCATTTACAACAACAAATGGAGTTGCTTTGTTTAGCAGCAAGCTACATCAAAGTAAGGCATTAAACAAGAAAGAATGAGAACTTCAATAAAAGCTTGAGAGTGTCACAGGTGATGAACAATTTACTTTTAAGCTAAGCTACCACTAAGACATGGTTTAACAACTTAGCAGGAAGTCCATGAACAGAGTAAAAATTTGGATCTACTTTTTCGCTCTGCAACCCTCCCCCTCTCTATCCCCTCCCCCCCCCCCCCCCCCCCCCTTTCTCTCTCTCTCTGCAGAAGAATCAAACATAGTGGATCGAGGTCCTTCTGTTCTCGGAAATTGGATGTATATATAGATATTCACCGTGAAACCTGTGCATATGAATGCTCATCGGTAGGGAGCCTAAATAGTTAAAGGAAAGAGGCTTTGTAGGTAAATTGTACCAAATTGAACCAAATAAATCAGAAAAAGCTCCGGTGTTCTGAGGTAACCATGGCGCCCACACATATAGACTCACAATAGACAAACAACCTATTCACGAGCTACGGAACCATGCTACTATTTTGTTGCCTATTATTATGATTATCCTAACTCCTCAGATAATATTGTTTCCTGTTTAATCTGAATCCATTACAACTTTTGTGTTTAAGTTATTGCCCTTCTTGGGCCTTCTATTCTTCTTACTTCTAAGCTGTAAAGCCTCCAAGTTTATAGTCCTTGTTTAATGTAACTTACTGCTCTCTTCTGATTATTTTGTACTGTTCCATTTCTGTTACAAGTTTTTCTCTATCCCCCGTTCGATGTAAACCGATCTGATATGGTATTTAACCATGAAGTTCGGTATAGAAAAATGCTAAATAAATAAATATATTTGGTAAATGTAGGTGCCGGACCAAATCAGCTGGTTGACACCATAGAAAACCAGACCAAAGCCTGTCCGTGTACATCTGTTTTTGAACGCTTAATATTCTGGCTGTCATATATTCTAAGGTAGCTAACTGTAAAATGTTTCTGCCCCAGTGGTTAAAACTCGGTGGTTCTTTAGAGATCCAGACATTTAGAATAACCTGTTTAGCTATTAAGCCAGCTTTGTCCAAAAAAGTCTTTTGAGAGTTGGTTAATAAGGGGGTAGGAGCAGAGTAAATTCCAAACATAGGGTCCAACGGTAAAGAACATTCACAGACCTGAGAACAGTGCATATTTATAGTCAGCTAAAACTGCTTAATTTTGAGACAGTCCCAGAAACAATGCATGTAATCTCCGGTATCTGTGCCACATTTCAGGCAGAGGGGGGTGGGGGGGAGGCGATGAAATCCCCAACCTGAAGACTGCTATACTGGTGCAATACAGTTTCCAGATAAATTTAAATTGCATCTCTTTCAAATTGGCATTTTCTGTAATTCTAAAACTTTTCTGAAGGTATTGTTTCACCTTTGCCAAAGTCAAAGATATGGCAGGGTATTTAGACCAATTAATCTAAATATCTGTGCAAGCATTTGTGTCCATATAGGACCTCTGCATGGTAGAAAACATAGAACAGGAAAATTTCAAAGAAGGCCTGGAGCAAAATAGAGTTTCTAATATCAACCGTTTAGGTACAGGAAATGTATGTAAGTGTAGTTGAAATACATAATGTCTTAATTGAAGATATGCATACAGATCCTCTCTAGGAATTTGGAACTGCTCAAGTAGCTTTTGGAAGCTGTGCATTACATTGGGTGTATGAAAAAAAAGTTTGGGATAGTCGCACTAGACCTCTGTTTGCCCATATATGAAAAACTGATTGTCCTCATCCAGACACAAATTAGGGATTTTCACAAATATCTATTAAAGGGGTCAAAATTTGTGGAATGCCCAATCTTTTACATAAATATAACCATGCTTGCCTGCCTGAGTGAAGTGTATGTAACTCTTACATGCCTGCGGTGTTGTGCTCGGGGGTGTACCCCTATCCTGTGGCAGTACAGGGTCTGGCCACAGGGGGTGATGTACGGATGGAGACAGAGGCAGTATAGATCTTCACCACTGGAAGCCCGAGGTTCCCATGGGAGGAGCCCATAGGGACCCTGGCCGCTGGGACTTAGGTGGGCCTCGCGAAGTCTGATCCGGCATGCTTGATGTGTCAGTCTCAGACGGCTTCGACCTCTGTGCCTCACCTTCCTTCTTCCTCTCTCCTCAAGCCTTGGGAAGATGGCGGCTGCTGCCGCGTCTTCATGCCGCTCTCTCTGGCGTCCCTGGAATGGCAACGGCGACGGTGTTCGCCATGATTATCCTGAGGGCCTCCTAGGGTGCGCGCGCGCATGCCACCCACGTCTTTATCCACGTTATGGCGGGAACTTTGTGGGCGTCCCCCTCGAGGGACGTCACGCCATCCGGGTATTTAGCCTGCCCTTCATTTGCTAACAAACCAAGTTAGCAAGGATTGGAATGCCTCCAGTCTAAGCTGCTCTGCTGCTTCCGTGCTGCTGCTGGAAGCTCTCTCTGCCCTTCGGGGCTTTGCATCGCTAACTTGGGTACCCGCTCCTTGGGGGCTCTTATGCTTTCTTTCAGATGCCTATCTGGATACCAGGTACTCGCTCCTCGAGGGCCTGGACTTCCTGCTTTGGTGCCTATAATTCAACTACTTCTGCCTGCCAGGATAATCATCCATACAGCTGTCTACTTCAGTGAGTAAGCTAACCTTGTCAGTCTGTCTCATCTTCAGCTCAGTGCTGGAAGCCTGCATCTGGGACTTCCTACCAACCAGATCTGCTATCCACCTATCCAGATGTGGGACTGGGTCCCTTTGCTGAGGACCCCTGGACTGTGCTACTGGGTCATCTCACTACTGCCACCTTCTGGACAGTACCACCAAGCTGTACAATAAATGCCAATATTCGGTGTATGTGTATATACGAGTCTAGCCTAGCACTGCAGTTCCACACAGGGCTCCTCCCCGTGGGAGTGACCATCACTGCAGTGCCCAAGAATCCACACCAACATTTCAAAACCATAACATATTGCTAACTCCATGGATTTGGTTCACCTCACCACACTACAGGCCATTCCAGGCCTAGCCCAGCGAATCTCCGAACAACAGAATTTGTTGGATAACCTGACTGTTGCCTTTAACCAGTTACACGCAGAGATGAATACTTCTACTCCTGCAGGTAAAGAAGTTACACCGCCAGAAGTGACGGTCAAGACTACTGTGCCTCTATCTGCTCTAACTCACTTCTCAGGGGAAGTTTGGAGATGTAGAGGAATTATCAACCAATGCTACATGCACTTTTCTCTGCAACCTAACCATTTTCCTACAGTGTATGCCAAGACCACCTAAATCCTGTCGTATCTACACGGAAGTGCATTGTATTTGGTCTCTCCGCTGTGGGAGAGAAATGATCCTATTCTGCACGACCTCACCGGGTTCCTTGAACTGTTCCAATCGGTGTTCGATGATCCTGCCCAGTATTCGATGCAGGATCAACTCTGGTTCATCTGAAACAAAGTAGTAAACCTTTGCCAGACTTCGCCATTGAATTCAAGATGTTGGCTTCTGAATTACATTGGGACCCTAGATGCCTGAAGACACTCTTCTTTGAAGGTCTGGACTCCCGGTTGAAAGATGAACTAGCGGCTCGGGAGATGCCTGAAACCTTAGCAGAACTTCGCTTAGCTGGAGAAGAAGAACCAATGCAATTGGGCCGCAGTCATTTGACTTCTAAATAGAGAAGAACTCGAATGAGTTTGGGACTATGCATGTATTGTGGCCAAGCTGGTCATGCTGTGCAAACATGCCCTATATGTCTGGGAAACTGGCAGACCTAAGTCCTGTGGGAGGTATAACTGCACCCTCTCCTCCACTCTCTCTTCCAGTAGGGGTGTGCACTCGTTCCCTACGAATTGGGAATCTGCAACGTATAGGGCCTTATCCGTTGTATTTGTGGGGAAGCGAAACGTATCTCGATTCCCCACGAATACAACAAATCTCGACGAAT